>NW_028225217.1:600000-917500 GCF_052327205.1 Somniosus microcephalus
CCCTCCGCTATTTCATTTGCCTCGAAATATACCTCGACACTTTCCACATACATTGTCCAGTCCTCGAATGTATTATCAAAAGCAGTGATACAGTCAGTCTTCGGCATCTTGCAAATCTAAAATGGCGCCTCCCGCGCTTTGCCTTCTTCCCCGATTTAACAAAATGGCGCCTCCCGCGCTTTGCCTTCTTCCCCGCTGCTGTTAGCGCTGCTTTCCACGGTTTCTTGCGCGTTAAATATTGATTCTTTTTCTTCTAATGTTTTCCCGTCATGGAGCGGACCCTCTGGGACACTTCCCTCCCTCTTCTTAGGTCCGAACGCTGCCCGGCTTCAAAGCACCGGCCGCGCCCTGTGTGCTCCACCCTCTCTCTCTCTCTTTGCTTCTCGACTCGCTGCCCGGCCCCGTTGAAAAGCCAACCGATCGAGCTTCAGCCCGCCGCAGCCCAGGAAGGATCAGTGCACTACCTGCCACCAGCCCGATTAGCTGGGAAACCACAGACCGAGGAAGCCAACCTGGCTCTGGAAAGTCTCTCCTGCAAGTTTTCAAACCGATGATTGACGGTCGACGTCCGTTTCCCGAGATTCTTTGGACTCTATTTTTTTTTTCTTTCTTCTGGCTCCGACCTTCAACAACGTCGTCTGAGGTGCTGCCGAGTTGCAGGTAAGTTCGTTTCTTACTCGTCGCCAGTGTTAAGTCCGTGAATGATTGAGAAACGGACAAGCAGGAGTGAAAACAAACAAGTCTTTACTGGTGGAAGTCAATAGTGAAACTAGCAAACAAAGGCTTTCTAGCGCCTTTTATACAGGGGTGGTCACTGCCGGTACTGCATTCTGAGATCAGTTATTCTCTTAAAGGTATATACACAACACTTACCTCCACAAACTGTGGGTCACCTCTACTCCCCAAGCTGTGTGGACTCCTCACCTCAGCAACTGTGGGACACTTCACCTCCCCAAACAGTGTGATTCCAGACCTCCGCATACTGTTGTACTGCTCATTCGCCCGATCTGTGGGACTCCTCAGCGCCCCAAACTGTGGTGACTCCTCACTTCCCCAAACTGTGGGAGTCGTCAGCTTCCCAAACTGTGAGACTCTCAAATCCCGAAACTGTGGGACTCCGCACCACACCAAACTATGGGACTCCTCACCTCCCAAAATTGTGGGACCCCTCAGCTCCCCAAACTGTGGGACTTCTCACTTCCCCAAATTGTGGGACTCGTCAGCTTCCCAAACTGAGATTCTCAAATCCAAAAACTGTGGGACACCGAACCACCCCAAACTGTGGGGACTCCTCACTTCCCCAAACTGTGGGACTCGTCAGCTTCCCAAACTGTGAGACTCTCAAATCCCCAAACTGTGGGTGTCTGCACCATCGCAAACTGTGGGACTCTCACCTCCCCAAACTGTGGGACTCCTCACCTCCCCAATCTGTGGGGAGTCCTCACCTCCCCAATATGTGGGACTCCTCACCTCCGCAATCTGTGGGACTCCTCAGTTCCCCAAACTATGGGACTCCTCACCTCACCAAACTGTGGGATTCCTCACCTCCCCAAACTGTGGGGTCCCCACACATCCACCAACTGTGGGTCTCCTTAGCTCACCAAACTGTGGCTCTCCTTACGTCCCAAACTCTGGGACTCTGAAATCACCAAACTGTGGGACTCCGCACTACCCCAAACTGTGGGGCTCCTCACCTCCCCAAACTGTGTGACCCGTCAGCTCCCCATACTCTGGGTCACCTCACGTCCCCAAATTTTGGGACTGCACACCTCCCCAAACTGTGGGCTTCCTCACCTCCCCAAACCGTGGGATTTCTCACCTCCCCAAACTGTGGTACTCCTCACCTCCCCAAACTGTGGGACTCCTCAACTCCCCAAACTGTGGCGACCCCTCCATTCCACAAACTGTGGGTCTCCTTAGCTCCCCAAACTGTGGTTCACCTAACGTCCCCAAACTGTGGGATTCCACAACTCCACAAACTGTGAGACTCCACAGCTCCACAAACTGTGGGGACTCCTCTGCAACTCAACTTTGGGACTCCTCACCACCCCAAAATGTGGGACTCTCACCTCCCAAAATTGAGGGGACAACTCAACTCCACAAAATGTGGGACTCTCAAAACCCCAAACTGTGGGTCACCTCACGTCCCCAAACTGTGGGACTCCTCAGCTACCAATCTGTGGGACTTTCAAATCCCCAAACTGTGGGACTTTGCACCTCCCCAAACTGTGGGACTTCACACCTCCCCAAACTGTGGGATCTCCTCAACTCCCCAATTGTGGGAACTCATCAACTCCCCAAACCATGGGATCCCAGAACTCCCCAAACTGTGGGACTTCTCATTTGCCCAAACAGTGCACTCCTCAACACCCCGAAATGTGGGGAGTCCTCACCTCCACAACCTTTGGGTCTCCTCAGCACCACCAACTGTGAAACTCCTCAGCTCCTGAAACTGAATCTCCTCAGCTCCCCAAACTGTGGGACGCCTCACCTCAACAAACTGTGGGTTAACTCACCTATCCAAACACTGGGACTCATCAACTCCCCAAACTGTGTGACTCCTCCGCTCCACACACTGTGAGGCACCTGTTCTCCTCACCGCCCCAAACTGGGGGCATTCTCACATCCCAAACTGTGGGACTCCACTCCTCCCCAAACTGTGGGACTCCACTACTCCCCAAAATGTGGGCCTCCACTTCTCCCCAAAATGTGGGATACAACACCGACCCAAACTGTGGGCCTCCACTCATCCCCAAACAGTGTGACTCCACACATCCCCAAACTGTGGGCCTCCACTAATCCCCAAACTGTGGAACTCCACACCTCCCCAAACTGTGGGACACAATACCTACCCAAACTGTGGGAATCCTCAGTTCCCCAAAATGTGGAACTCCACACCTCCCCAAACTGTGGAACTCCTCACCTCCCCAAACTGTGGGACCCCTCAGCTCCCCAAACTGTGGGAATCCTCACCATCCCAAACTGTGGAACTCCTCACCTCCCCAAACTGTGGAACTCCTCACCTGCCCAAACTGTGGGACTCCACAGCTCCCCAATCTGTGGGAATCCTCACCATCCCAAACTGTGGGACTCCACAGCTTCCCGATCTGTGGGACCCTCAAATCCTGATCTGTGGGATTCCTCACCAAACAATACTGTGGGACTCTCACCTCCCAAAATTGTGGGGACACCTCAACTCTACAAAATGTGGGACTCTGAAATCCGCAAACTGTGGGGCACCTCACCTCCCCAAACTGTGGGAAATCCTCACCTCACAAACTGTGGGATTCTTCACCTCCCCAAACTGTGGGATCCCAGAACTCCACAAACTGTGGGACTTCTCATTTGCCCGAACTTTGGCACACCTCACCACCCCAAACTGTGGGGAGTCCTCATCTCCCCAATCTGTGCGACTCCTCAGCTTTCCAAACTCTAGGACTCTCAAATCACCAAACTGTGGAACTCCTCACCACCCCAAACTGTGGGACAAACACCTCCACAAATTGTGGGACCGCTCAGCTCCCCAAACTGTGGGACTCCTCACATCACTAAACTGTGGGACTCCTCGCATCACTAAACTGTGTGACTCCTCAACTCACCAAACTGTGGGGACCCCTCACCTCCACAAACTGTGGGACTCCTTAGCTCCCCAAACTGTGGGTCACCTCATGTCCCCAAATTGTGGGAATCCTAACCAACCCAAACTGTGGGACTTCTCAGCTACCCAAACTGTGGGACTCCTTACCTCCACAAACTGTGGGTCACCTCAACTCCCCAAACTGTGTGGACCCCTCACCTCACCAACTGTGGGACACTTCACCTCCCCAAACAGTGTGATTCCAGACCTCCACATACTGTTGTACTGCTCATTTGCCCGATCTGTGGGACTCCTCACCATCCCAAACTGTGGTGACTCCTCACTTCCCCAAACTGTGGGACTCGTCAGCTTCCCAAACTGTGAGACTCTCAAATCCCCAAACTGTGGGACTCCACACCACCCCAAACTATGGGACTCCTCACCTCCCAAAATTGTGGGACCCCTCAGCTCCCCAAACTGTGGGACTTCTCACTTCCCCAAACTGTGGGACTCGTCAGCTTCCCAAACTGAGATTCAAAATCCAAAAACTGTGGGACTCCGAACCACCCCAAACTGTGGGGACTCCTCGCTTCCCCAAACAGTGGGGTTCGTCAGCTTCCCAAACTGTGAGACTCTCAAATCCCCAAACTGTGGGAGTCCGTACCACCGCAAACTGTGGGACTCTCACCTCCCCAATCTGTGGGGCTGCTCAGCTCCCCAAACTGTGGGACTCTTCACCTACCCAAACTGTGAAACTCCTGAGCTCCACAAACAATGGGACTCGTCACCTCCCCAAACTGTGGGACTCCTCACATCCCAAATTGTGGGACTCGCACTTCCAAAAATTGTATATTTCATCCCCTCACCAAACGGAGGGACTCCTCAACGTCCCAAATTGTGGGACTCCTCTGCTTCCCAAATTGTGGGACTTTCAAATCCCCAAACAGTGGGACTCCTCACCTCCACAAACTGTGGGTCGCCTCACCTCCCCAAATTGTGTGCCTCCTCATCTCCCAAACTGTGGGACACCTCCCCTTCCAAACTGTGGGACTGCTCATCTGCCCAAACTGTGAGACTCCTCACATCCCCAAACTATGGGAGTCCTCCCCTCCTCAAACTGTGGGAATCCTCATCTGCCCAAACTGAGGGACTCCTCACATCCCCAATCTTTTGGGCACTTCATCTCCCTAACTGTGGGTCACCTCAACTCCCCAAATTGTGAGACTCCTGATCACGCCAAACTGAGGGACTCTTACCTCCCCAAATTGTAAGACTCAACCCCTACCCAAATTGAGGGACACTCGCCTCCCCATATGGTAAGTTTCATCTGTTCCCCAAACTGAGAGATTCCTCAACTCCCCAAACTGTGGGACACCTCCCCTCCCCAAACTGTGGGTTACCTCAACTCCCCAAAGTGATGGTCAGCTCACCTCCCCAAACTGTGGGTCTGCTCGGCTCCCAAACTGTGGGACTACTCTCCTCCCCCAACTGTGGTAACCATCAACTCCCCAAACTGTGTGACTCCTCCCATCCCCAAACTGTGGGACTCTTCATCTGCCCAAGCTGTGAGACTCCACAGACCCCTGATTTTGGGACCCTTCATCTCTCATAATGTGGATCTCCTCAACTCCCCAAACAGTGGGACCTCTCACCTCCCCAAACTCTAAGACCCCTCACCTCCCAAAACTGAGAACTCCACACCGCCTCAAAATGTGGGACTCCTCATCTCCCCAAACTGTGCGCCTCCTCACATTCCCCAAAGAGTGGGTCTCCTCAGCTCCCAAACTGTGGGACTACTAACCTCCCCAAACTGTGAGAACCATCACCTCCCCAAACTGTGGGACTCTCCCCTCCCCAAACTGTGGGACTCTCCCCTCCCCAAACTGTGGGACTCTTCATCTGCCCAAACTGTGAGACTCCACAGCCACCCAAAATTTTGGGACTCATCCCCTCCCGAAACTTTAGGACTCCTCACCACCCCAAACTGAGGGACTGCCCGGCTACCCAAAATGTGGGTCTCCTCAGCTCCCCAAACTGTGGGATTCCTCAGCTCCCCAAAATTTGGGACTCCTACACATCCCTGAATGTTGGACAACTCAGCTCTCTAAACCGTGGGGCTCCTCACCTTCCCAAACCGCGGGGCTCCACAGCACCCCAAATTGTGGGACTCTCACCTCCCGAAACTGTGGGACACCTCACCTGCCCAAAATCTGAGACTCATCACCTCCCCAAACTGAGGGACTCCTCACCACCAAAAACAGTGGGACTCCGCACCGCCCCAAACTGAGGGACTCCCCACCTCCCTAAACTGTGGGGACTCCTCACCTCCCAAACTTTGCGAATCATTAGCTACACAAACTGAGACTCCACACCTCCACAAAATGTGGGACTCCTCAGCTCCCCCAACTGTGGGACAGCTCTGCATCCCAATCTGTGGGACTCTCAAATCCCCAAACTGTAGTACATCTCTCGTCCACAAACGGAGGGTCACCTCACCTCCCCAAACTGTGGGGACTCCTCACCTCACAAACTGTGGGACACTACTCCTCCCCAAACTGTGGGATTCCAGAGCTCCACAAATTGTGGGACTGCTCATTTGCCTGAACAGGGGGACTCCTCACCACGCCAAACTGTGGGGACTGCTCACCTCCCCAAACTGTGGGACTCCACAACACCCCAAACTGTGGGCCTCCTCTTCTGCCCAAACTGTGAGACTCCTCACATCCCCAAACTTTTGGACTCTTCATCTCCACAAATGTGGGACTCTTCACCTCCCCAACATATGGGAATCCTCCCCTCCCCAATCGGTGGGCCTCCTCATCTGCCCAAAATGTGTGACTCGTCACATCCCTAAACTTTTGGATACTTCATCTCCCAAGCAGTGGGTCACCTCTCCACGCCAAACTGTGGGGACTCCTCAACTCCCCAAACTGTGGGACACCTCACTTTCCCAAACTGTGGGTCTCCTCAGCTCCCCGAACCGTTTGATTCCTGATCTCCCCAAAATGTGGGTCTCCTCAGCTACCCAAACTGTGTGACTCTCTCCTCCCCAAACAGTGGGACTCCTGATCGCCCCAAACTGGGGGACTCCTCAGCTCCCCAAATTGTGGGACTTCTCAGCACCACAATCTGCGGGACTCTCAACTCCCCAAATTATAAGCTTCCTCCCCTACCCAAACTGAGGGAATCCTCAGCTCCCCAAACTGTAGGACTCCTCACCTCCACAAACTGTGGGACTCCTCAGCTCCCCAAGCTGTGGGACTCCTCAGCTCCACAAACTGTGGGACTCCTCAGCTCCCCAAACTGAGGGAATCCTCACTTCCCGAAACTGTGGGACCCGTCAGCACCGCAAACTGTGGGAATCCTCAACTCCCCAAACTGTGCATCACCTCACCTCCCCAATCTATGGGGACTTCTCACGTTCCCAACCTGTGGGACTCCTCACCTCCCCAAACTGTGGGACTCAACAACTCGCCAAACTGTGGAACTCTCACGTCGCCAATATCTGGGGCTCCTCAGCTCCCCAAACTGTGGGACTCCACACCTCCCCAAACTGTGGGAGTTCTCAGCACTCCAAACTGTGGGACTCTCACCTCCACAAATTGTAAGACTAATCCCCCAACCAAACTGAGGGATTCTCGCCTCCCCATATTGTAAGTTTCATCCCAACCTCAAACTGAGGAACTCCTCATCTTCCCAAACTGTGGGGCTCCTCAGCTTCCCAAACAGTTTGACGTTCAAATCCCCAAACAGAGGGACTCCTCAGCTCCACAAACTGTGGGTCACCTCACTTCCCCAAACTCTGGGACAACTCACCTCCCCAAACTGAGCGACTACTCAACTCCCCAAACAGTGGGAACCATCTCCTCCCCAAACTGTGGGAGTCCTCCCCTCCCTAAACTGTGAGACTCCACAGATCCCCAAACTTTGGGACCCTTCATCTCCCATACTGTGTGTCACCTCACCTCCCCACACTGTGGGACACCTCACCTCCCCAAAAAGTGGGATCTCTCAGCTCCCCAAACTCCAAGCCTCATCACCTCCACAAACTGTGTGACATCTCACTTACCCAAACTGTGGGAGTCATCAGCTCCCCAAAATTCGGGCCTCATCCCAACACGAAACAGTAGGACTCCTCACCAGCCCAAATTGTGGGACTCCTCCAAACACCAGAATGTTGGACTCCTCAGCTCTCTAAACAGTGGGGCTCCTTACATTCCCAATATGTTGGCCTCCTCAGCTCCCCAAACTGTGGAAATCCTCACCTCCCCAAAATGTGGGACTCCTCACCTCCCCAAACTGTGAGACTCCTCAACTCCACAAACTGTGCAACTCCTCACCTCCCCAAACTGTGGAACTCCTCAGCTTCCCAATCTGTGGGACATTCAAATCCCCAAATTGTGGGACACCTCACCTTGACAAACTGTGGGACTCCCCACCTCCTCAAACTGTGGGACTCCTCGCCTCCCTAAACTGTGGGACTCTAACCTCCCCAAATTGTATGTTTCATCCCCTCCCCAAACTGAGGGACTCCTCACCTTCCCAAACTGTGGGACTCTCAACTCCCCAAACTGTGGGACACCTCACATTCCCAAACTGTGGGCCTCTTCATCTGCCCAAACTGTGAGGCTCCGCACATCCCCAAACATTTGGACTCTTCAACTCCACAAATGTGAGTCATCTCACCTCCCCAAACTGTGGGCATCCTCATCTCCACAAACTTTGGAACTCCGTAGCTCCCCAAACTGTGGGTCACCTCACCTCCTCAAACAGTACGACTCATCACCTCGCCAAACTGTGGGAAACCTCACTTTCCCAAATTGTGGGACTCCTCATCACACCAAACTGTGGGGCTCCTCAGCTCCCCAAAATGTGGGACTCCTCCAAACACCAGAATGTTGGAATCCTCAGCTCTCTAAACCGTGGGGCTCCTTACATTCCCAATATGTGGGTCTCCTCAGCTCCGCAAACTGTGGGAATCCTCACCTCCCCAAAGTGAGCGACATCTCACCTCCCCGAACTGTGGGACTCCTCAACTCCCCGAACTGTGGAACTCCTCACCTCCCCAAAGTGTGGAACTCCTCAGCTTCCCAATCTGTGGGACATTCAAATCCCCAAATTGTGGGACACCTCACCTCCCCAAACTTTGGGACACCTCACCTCCCTAAACTGTGGGACTCTCACCTCCCCAAATTGTATGTTTCATTCCCTCCCCAAACTGAGGGTCTCCTCACCTTCCCAAACTGTGGGACTCTCAACTCCCCAAAGAGTGGGACACCTCATCTCCTCAAACAGTGCGACTCATCACCTCGCCAAACTGTGGGACACCTCACTTTCCCAAATTGTGGGACTCCTCACCACCACAATCTGTGGGACTCCTCAGCTCCCCAAACTCTGGGAATCCTCACGTCACGGAACTGTGGGACTCCTCACCACCCCAAAGTGTGGGGACTCCGCATCGTCCCAAACTGAGGGACTCTTCAGCACCACGAACTATGGGACTCGACAGCTTCCCAAAGCGTGGGGCTTTCAAATCCCCAAACAGTGGGAATCCTCACCAACCCCAAAATGTGGGATTCTCACCTCCCCAAATTGTGGGTCCCCACAGCTCCCCAAACTGTGGGACTCCTCACCTCACCAAACTGTGGGACTCTTCAGCTCCCCAAACTGTGGAACTCCTCAGCTCCCCAAACTGTGGGATTCCTCACCTCCCCAAACTGTGGGACTCCCCAGCTCCCCAAATCCTGAGACTCCTCACGTCCCCAAACTATGGGACTCCTCAGCTCCCCAAACTGTGGGACTCCTCACCTCCACAAATGTGGGTCTCCACACCTACCAACCTGTGGGTCACCTAACCTCTCCAAACTGTGGGGACTCCTCTCCTCCCCAAACTGCGGCTCTCCTGATCTCCCCAAACTGTGTGACGCCTCAGCTCCCCAAACTGTGGGAATCCTCGCCACCCCAAACTGTGTGTCTCCTCAGCTCCACATACTATTACTCCACAGATCTCCAAACTGTGTGAGTCTCTCCTCCACAAATTGTGGGACTCCTTAGCTCCCCAAATTGTGGGTCACCTCGCCTGACTAAACAATGGGATGCCAAACCACCCCAAACTGTGGGCCTCCACACCTTCCCAAACAGTGGGACCACTCACCTCCCAAAATTGTGGGACTCATCACATTCCCAAACTGTGGGACAACTCACTTTCCCAAACTGTGGGACTCCTCAGCTCCCCCAACTGTGGGACTCTCACGCCCCCAAACTGTGGGAATCCTCAGCACCTCAAACTGTTGGGCTCTCAACTCCCCAAACTGTACGATTCGTGCCCTACACAGTTTGATCCCTTCCCAAACTGAGGGTCTCCTCACCTTCCCAAACAGTGGGACTCCTCAGCTTTCCAATCTTTGGGACATTTAAATCCCCAAACTGTGGGACTCTTCACCATCCCAAACAGTGGGACTTCGCAGCTCCCCAAACTGAGAAACTCCTCAGCTTCTGAAACTGTGAGACTCCTCATCTCCCCAAACTGTGGGGAATCATCGCCTCCACAAACTGAGGGACTCCTCAGCACCACGAATATAGGGCTCGACAGCTTCCCAAACTGTGGGACACTCAAATCCCCAAACAGTGGGAATCCTCACCACCCCAAACTGTGGGACTCTCACCTCCCCAAATTGTGGGTCCCCTCAGCTCCCCAAACTGTGGGGACACCACACCTCCCAAACTGTGAAACTCCTCATCTCCCCAAATTGTGGGACTCATCATCTCCACAAACTGTGGGACTCCTCACCGCTACAAAATTTGAGCATCCTCAAATCCCAATCTGAGGGACTCCTCACCTCCACAAACTATGGATCACCTCACCTCAACAAACTGTGGGGAATCATCACCTCAAAAACTGTGGGACTCCTCACCTCCCCAAACTGTGGGACACGTCACCTCCACAAAGTGTACGACTTATCACCTCCCCAAACTATAGGACTCCTCACTTTCCCAAAATGTGGGACTCCTCAGCTCCCCAAACTGTGGGACTCCTCAACATCCCAAACTGTGGGACTCCTCTGCTCCCCAAATTGTAGGGACCCCTCACTTTACCAAATGTAGGACTCTCACCTCCCCAAACTGTGGGCCTTCTCACATCCCAAACTGTGGGCCTCCTCACCTCCACAAACTGTGCGTCACCTCATCTCACAAACAGTGGGTCACCTCACCTCGCCAACTGTGGGATTCCTCACCTCCCCAGACTGTGGAACTCCTCACCTCGCCAAACTGTGGGACTCCTCAACTCCCCAGACTGTGGGACTCCTCACCTCCCCAGACTGTGGGACTCCTCCCCTCCCCAGATTGTTGTACTTCTCACCTCCCCAAACTGTAAGACTCATCAACTCCCCATTCTGTGGGACGCCTCACTTTCCCAAAATCTGGGACTCCCCAGGTACTCAAACTGTGGTACAACTCACCATCCCAAACTATGGGACTGCTCCGATCCCCAAACTGTGGGGATTCCTCACTTTTCCAAAATGTGGGACGCCACAACTCGCCAAACTTTGGGACTCCTCACCTCCCCAAAATTGTGGGATTCTAGACCTGCACAAAATGTGGGCACCTCAGACGTCCCCAACCTGTGGGATGCCTCACCTCCCCAAAATTGTGGGATTCCAAACTTCCAAAGACAGTCGGACTCCTCACCTCCACAAACTGTGGGCCTCCTCACATCCCAATCTGTGGGACTCCTCACCTCCACAAACTGTGGATCACCTGACCTCCACAAACTGTGGGGACTTATCAACTCACAAACTGTGGGAATTCTCACCTTCGCAAAATGTGGGACACCTCACCTCCGCAAACTGTGGATCACCTCACCTCCGCAAACTGTGGGACTCCTCAACTCCGCAAACTGTGCGATTCCTCACCTTCGCAATCTGTGGGACTCCTCAGCTCCCCAAGCTGTGGGATACCTCCCCTCTCCACACAGTGAGACTCCTCACCTCCACCAACGCTGGGACTCCTCTCCTCCCCAAACTGTGGGAATACTCACCTCCCCAAAATGTGGGACTTCTCAACTTCCCAAACTGTGGGACTCCTCACATCCCCAAACAGTTGGACTCCTCACGTCCCAAACTGTGAGGCTCATCAGCTCCCCAAACTGTAGGACTCTCACCACCCCAAACTGTGGGACTCCTCACCTCTCAAATTGTGGAACTCCTCACCTCCACAGATTGTGGGACTCCTCACCTCCAAAAACTGTGGGGCTCCTCAGCTTCCCAAACTGTGGGATGCCTGATCTCCCCAATCTGTGGGACATTGAAATCCCCAAACTGTAATACTCATCACATCCCCAAACTGTGTGACTCCTCACTTTCCCAAACTGTGGGACTCCTTGACCTCCCAAAATGTGGCAATCCACACCTTCCCAAACTGTGGGACACCTCACGTCCCAAACTGTGGGAAACAACATTTCCCCAAACTCTGGCACTTTTCAGTTCTCAAATTGTGGGACTCATCACGTGATATATTGTGGGGAGTCCTCACCTTCCCAAATGGTGGGACACCTCACCTTCCCAAACTGTAAGACAAATCACCTCCCCAAACCGGGGGGCTCCTCAATCCCCCCTCCAAAAGAGTGGGATTCCTCAAATCCCCACAATGTGGATTCCTCACCTCCCAAACGGTGGGACTCCTCATCATCGCAAACTGTGTGACCCTTACTTCCCAAATAGTGGGAATCCTCACCTCCCCAAGCTGAGATACTCCTCACCTTCCCAAAATGTGGGACTGCTCACCTCCCCAAAATGTCTTACTCCTCATATCTAAAATTGTGGACCTCTTCACATCCCAAACTTTGGGGCTCATCACCACCCAAACTGTGGGACTCCTCACATCCCAAACTTTGGGACCCCTCAGCTCCCCAAACTGTAGGGCTCTCTCCAAGCCAAACTGTGGGACACCTCCCCACACAAACAGTGTGACTCCTCACCTCCCAAATTGTGGGATTCCTCACCTCTCAAATTGTGGGATTCCTCACCTCCCCAATTTGTGAGACTCCTCACCTCTCCAGTCTGTGGGACTGCTCACCTCCCAAACTGTGTGCCTCCGCACCTCCCCAAACTGCAATTCTAATTCCTTCCCCAAATTCTGTGGCTCCACGCCTCCCAATTTGTGGGACTCCTCACCTCCCCAAATTTTGAGATTCCTCACCTTCCCAAAATGTGGGACTCCTCACCTCAACAAAATGTGGGACTCCTCACCTCCCCAAAATATTGGGACCCCTCACATCACAAACTGTGGGAATCCTCACCACCCAAACTGTGGGGAACCCTCCCCTCCCCACACTGTGAGACGCCTCATCTCCCCAAACTGTGGAACTGTTCACCTCCCCAAACTGTGTGACTCCTCACCTCTTCAAAGTGTAGGATTCCTCACCTCCCCAAACTGTGGGATTCTTCACCTCCCAAATTGTGGGAATCCACACCTTCCCAAACGGTGGGACACCTCACTTCCCAAACTGTGGGACACAACAACTCCCCAAACTCTGGGACTTTCCAAATCTCAAATTATGGGACTCATCATGTGCCAAATTGTTGGGAGTCCTCACCTTCCTAAATTGTGGATTCCTTATCTTCCCAAACTGTAAGACTCATCACCACCCCAAATTATGGGCTTCCTCAACTCCCCAAACTGTGGGACTCCTGACCTCCCCAAACTGTGGGACTCCTGACCTCCCCAAACTGTGGAAATCCTCACCTCCCCAAACTGTGGGAATCCTCACCTCCCCAAATTGTGGGACACCTCACCTTCCCAAATTGTGGGACTCCTCATCTCCCCAAACTGTAGGGATTCCACATCTCCACTAACTGTGGGTCACCTCACCTCCACAAACTGTGGGGACTCATCACTTTATCAAACTGTGGGACTCCGGACATCCATAACTCTGGACACCTCACCTCCTAAACTGTGGGTCTCCTCAGCTCTCCCAAACTGCAGAGCTGTCACCACCCAATACTGTGGGACTCCTCAACTCACAAGTTGGGGGATCCTCACCTCCCCAAACTGTGTGCCTCCTCAGCTCCCCAAACTGTGGGACTCCACACCACCCCAAACTGTGGGACGCCTAACCTCCCCAAACTGAGGGACTTCTCACATCCAAAAACTGTGGGGACTACTTACCTCACAGAGTGGGGCTCCTCACCTCCCCAAACTGTGGGACTCCTCACCTCCCAAACTGTCAGGAATCCTTAGCTCCCAAGCTGTGGGACTCCTCACAGCCCCACACTGTGAGACTCCTCATCTCCCCAAAATGTGGGACTCCTCACCCCCTCAAACTGTGCAAATCCCCACCTCCCCTTCGCTGTGGCATCTCAGCTCGCAAACTGTGGGACTCCTCATCACCCCAAACTGTGGCACTCTCAAATCCCCAAATGGTGGGACTCCTCATCTTCCTAAACACTGGCACTTCTCACCTCCCGAAATGTGGGCTCCTCAGCTCCCCAAACGGTGGGACTCCTCAGCTCCTCAAACTGTGGGCCTTTAAAATCCCAAAACTGTGGTACTCCTCACCTCCCCAAAACTTTTGACACCTCACCTCCGCAAACTGCGGGACTCCTCACCACCCCAATCTGTGGGGAATCCACACCTCCACAAACTGTGGGGCTCCTCACCTCCCCAAACTGTGGGACTCCTAAAAGCCCCACACTGTGAGACTCCTCATCTCTCAAACGCTGGGCTCCTCACCTCCCAAATCTGTGGGAGTCCTCGACTCCCCAAAGTGTGGAACTCCTCACCTCCCCTTCCGTGTGACTCCATACCTCCCCAAACCGTCGGAATCCTCCGCTCCCCAAACTGTAGGATACTCACCAGCCCAAACTGTGGGACTCCTCACCTTCCACCTAATTGGACTCCTCAACTCGACAATGGTGGGACTGCTCACATCCCCAAACAGTTGGACTCTTCAGATCCCCAAACTGTTGGACTCCTCACCTCCAAAATTGTGGAACTCTACACCTCCCTAAACTGTAATATTCATCCACTCCCCAAACTGTGTGACTCCTCAGCTTCCCAAACTGTGGGACTCCTCACCTCTCCAAACTGTGGGACTCCTCCCCTCCCAAACTATGTGAATCCACACCTCCCCAAACTCTGGGACTTTTCACACCTCAAATTGTGGGACTCCTCACAGGCCAAACTGGGGGAATCCTCACCATCCCAAACTGTGGGTCACCTCATCTCCCCAAACTGTGGCACTCCTCACCTCACCAAATTGTGGGACTGCTCACCTCCCCAATCTTTGGGACTCCTCAGCTACCCAATCTGTGGAACTCCTCAGCTCCCCAATGTTTGGGACTCTCACCTCCCCAAACATTTTGGGGTGCTGAAGGTTCCTACATTTTGGGAGGTGAGGAGACCCCACAGAGGCCAGTTTAAGAGGAGCTGAGGGCAGTGGTAAACAGAGTATTTAAACTTACTTTTACGGGCTTTTTTACATTGCTCCGTGTCAGGATGAGCAGAGAGCCGTGGTACAGTGACTTCATAAACTCACTTTCGTGGGCTTTTTTACAGAGGCAAGTGTTGGGAGGAGCAGAGAGTGGCGGTACAGGGAGTACTTAAACTGACTTTCAAAAGCTTTTTTACAGAGGCCAGTGTCGGGAGGAGCAGAGAGCGGCGGTACAGTTATTGCTTCAACAGACTTTCACAGGCTTTTTTACAAAAGCCAGTGTCGGGAGGAGCAGAGAGCGGCGGTAAAGTGACAATTTAAACTCACTTTCACGGGTTATTTAGAGAGAATTACCAATTTCAGACCAGCAGCGGCGTTCCGGAGCCACGCAATGATTCAAAAAGTGATGCGGGCAAGAGGATGGAGCTGATTGGGTGAGTATGGGCCAGGTGATTATTATACTACTCTATAGTTTGACAATTAAAATTAATTGTTTATAAAATTTAGAAGGTCTTAATTTTTGTGGTTAAGTTTCTAAGGTCTCTGCTGTGTATCAGTGAGTGCTAATGACCAAGGGCCCTTGAGTAAATCGTTTAATTGTAGTGTAATTAGTGGTATTGATTGATTTAAGTTACTTTAAATTAATTAAAGGGTAATTCATGGCAGCACATCTCGGCCCCGTGGCATGCTCCTCCTGCACTATGTGGGAAATCAGGGACACTTCCTGTGTCCCTGGCGACCATGTGTGCAGGAACTTTATCCAGCTGCACCTACTGACAGACCACATTGGGGCACTGGATCTGCGAATTGATACATACTGGAGCATTTGCGATGCCGAGCATATCGTGGATAGCATATAAAGGGAGCTGTCCACACCGCAGGAAACGGCTGCACAGGCAGGAAGTGAATGGGTGACCATCAGTCAGAGTCGTAGACTCAGGCAGGTAGTGGAGGTCTCCCCAGTGGCCATTCCCCTCTCAAACAGATATACCACTTTGGATATTGTTGTGGGAGATGGTCTATCGGGGGAAGGCAACAGCAGCCGACTTCCTGGCACAGTGGGTGGTCCTGCTGCACAGGACGGGAGGAAAAAGAGTGGGAGAGCTATCGTGATAGGGGATTGTATTTTAAGGGGAACAGATAGGCATTTCTGCGGCCGCAATCGAGTCTCCAGGATGGTATGTTGCCTCCCTGGGAAAAGGGTCAAGGATGTGTCGGGGCAGCTGCAGGGCATTCTGGAGGGGGAGGGGGAAAACCAGTTGTCGTGGTGCATATAGGTACCAACGATAAAGGTAAATAATGGGATGAGGTCCTAAAAGCTGAATATAGGGAGTTAGGGGGTAAATTTAAAAAAAAGGACCTCAAAGGTAGTAATCTCAGGTTTGCTACTAATGTCATGTGCCAGTCTGTGACGGGGTGGAGAGCCACGGGGCCGTGTGGACACAGGGCCGTGCTCTCCGGGTAATGTAGGTTCTGGACCCAAGTGCAGAAACGAGGCGAGAGGAAAATATATGGTACTTTGTTTGAACTTTACTAGATTCACACATAACTAGATTCACACAAGGAACACATCAACAAACATAAGAACTTAAGTCAAGCTACCAAACGGCTAGTCAAGATAGGAACTCAGGACAGCTTCCATGAGGCAACCCACTTGTCCAAACAGAGCTCGAGATAAGCCACCAGAAGGGCAACCGGCTTGCCGAGACGAGACTCGAGACAAGCTACCACAGGGGTAACGGCTTATCAATACAGAGCTCAAGACAAGTGCCCACATGGCAACACGCTTGTCCAGCCCAGCACCTTATCAAGACTAAGAACAACAAGAACACAGACTTAGATACATCTTAAATACAGAGCTCGAGAACCATGGCAGCCAGCTAATCAAGGCCAGCAGCCACAGAGCGAAGGCTAGTCCCCGGTTAGTCCCCGGTTAGGACTGAGCACAGAGGAAAGCAACCACATAACTTATATACCAAGAAAACCAGGTGAAACCCATGAACAGCTAACAGGCCGTTAAGAATTAACACAGGAGGCTAAGAACAATTAACAAAGGGCTAGAAACAAACAAGTGAAGGTGCCATCTAGAGGCTACAGAAGGAACTGACTGACACCCTCACAGGACCCCCTCCCCTAGGAACGGCTCCTGACGTTCCCTCTGGACAATCAGGATGGCGACAGTGAAAATCCCTGAGGAGTTATGGGGTGCTAAGGCACAGGGCGCTAAGACACAGGGCGCTAAGACACAGGGCGCTAAGACACAGGGCACACAGGACTCAAATACACAGGACACGAATACACAGGGCTCGAATACACAGGGCTCGAATACACAGGGCTCGAATACACAGGGCTCGAATACACAGGGCGAATCTTCTTAGCTTCTCAAGCAATAATATTTCCCATTCCAACTGTTCACAAACTGCAGATGTTCAGAAATCTCAAGACAGAATCATCCTCCTCATCCACTAGCGGCAGGAACATGTCATGACGATCATATGACCAAAATCTTTATAAGCAACGGAGTCATCGTTCTCCAGAGTCAGCACGCTCAATGGATTATATTCTGAAGGGATGCAAGAAGGGCGAAGACTCGAGAACTTAACTTGCCCAGGAGAGCTTGAGGGTTTAATTGTCAAGGAGAACTCAAGAATGCCTTATCCAGTAGAGCTCGAAAGTTATCTTGTCCAGGATAGCTCAATAATTTAACTCGTCCTGAAGAACTCGAGAGTCTAACTTGTCCAGGAGAACCTGAAAACTTAATTTGCCCAGAAGAACTTGAAAGCTTAACACGATAAAGGTCCAGTAGACTTGAAAGTTCACTTGAATTTAACATAGTAGACCTGAATGTTCCCTCGAAAATTAACACAGTAGAAGCCCAGGAAACTTGAAAATTAACTAGAAAGTTAGCACAATATTCACTCAAAATTCTAACACTATGAAGGCCAAACAGGGGGCCTGAGAGTTCACTTGGGGGTCTAACACAGTAGAGGCCCAGGAAGCTTGAGAGTTTACCTGGGGGTCTAACAGTAGAGGCCCAAGAAGCTTGAGAGTTGACATGGGGGTCTAACACAATAGAGGCCCAAGAAGCTTGAGAGGCGACTTGGGGGCCTAACATAGTTGAGGCCCAAGAAGCTTGAGAGTTGACTTGGGGGTCTAACACAGTAGAGGCCCAGGAAGCTTGAGAGTTTACTTGGGGGTCTAACAGTAGAGGCCCAAGAAGCTTGAGAGGTTGACTTGAAATTATAACACAACGAAGGCCCAGGAAACTTGAAAGTTCACTCAAAATTTTAACACAATGAAGGCCCAGGAGACTTGAGAATTCACCTGGGTGTCTAACACAGTAGAGGCCCAGGGGACTCAAAAAGTTTTACTTGAAAGTTTAACACTATGAAGGCCCAACAGACTTGAAAGATCACTTGAATTTAACATAGAAGACTTAAAAATTCACTCGAAAATTTAACACAGGAGACTTGAAAGTTCACTTGAACATTTAACACAGGAGACTTAAAAGTTCACTTGAACATTTAACACAGTGGCGGTCTTCTTCCTAGGAGACTCAAAAGTTTTACTTGAAGACACAGCGGGAAAAGTACCTAAACGGGCAAGACTAAAATTCCTCCATCGCTGCTGGGTCCATAATGGCTCAGTCCTACTGTGACGGGGGTGGGGAGCCACGGGGCCGTGTAGACACAGGGCCGTGCTCTCCGGGTAATGTAGGTTCTGGACCCAGTGCAGAAACGAGGTGAGAGGCAAATATACAGTACTTTGTTTGAACTTTACTAGATTCACACATAACTAGATTCACACAAGGTACACAGCAACAGACATAAGAACTTAAGACAAGCTACCAAACGGCTAGTCAAGATAGGAACTCAGGACAGCTTCCATGAGGCAACCCACTTGTCCAAAGAGAGCTCGAGATAAGCCACCACAAGGGCAACCGGCTTGCCGAGACGAGACTCTAGACAAGCTACCACAGGGGTAACGGCTTATCAATACAGAGCTCAAGACAAGTGCACACATGGAAACACACTTGTCCAGCCCAGCACCTTATCAAGATTAAGAACAACAAGAACACAGACTTAGATACATCTTAAATACAGAGCTCGAGAACCATGGCAGCCAGCTAATCAAAGCCAGCAGCCACAGAGCGAAGGCTAATCCCCGGTTAGTCCCCGGTTAGGACTGAGCACAGAGGAAAGCAACCACAGAATTATATACCAAGAAAACCAGGTGAAACCCATGAACAGCTAACAGGCCGTTAAGAATTAACACAGGAGACTAGGAACAATTAACAAAGGGCTAGAAACAAACAAGTGACGGTGCCATCTAGAGGCTACAGAAGGAACTGACTGGCACCCTCACACAGTCAGAGTAGAAATAGAAGGATATTTCTGCTTAATACGTGGCTAGAGGAACGGTGCAAGCGGGAGGGATCCAAGTTTCTGGGCCATTGGAATCGGCTCTAGGGGAGGTGGGCCCAGTACAAACAGAATGGTTTGCACCTGGGCGGGAGTGGGACTGAGGTCAGAGGGGGAGTGTTTGCTTGTGCTGTTGTGGAGGGTTTAAAATGAAATGGCAGGGGGTTGGGTACCTGTGCAGTGAGACGGAGGAAAGGGAAGCAAGGATAAAAACAAAAGACAGGAAGGAGTAAAGCAAAAGCGGAAGGCAGACAAATCAAGTGTTTAATCCAAACATGACCACAGTAAGTAACAATTCTAAAAGGGTAAAAGTGTTAAAAAATCAAGCCTGACTGCTTTTTGTCTTAATGCGAGGAGCATTCATTCTAAGCTGAATGAATTAGCTGTGCAAATAGATGTAAACAGATATGATATAATTGGGATTGCGGACACATGGCTCCAGGGTGACCAAGTCTGGGAATTCAACATCCAAGGCTGTTCAGTATTCAGGAAGGATCGGAAAAAGGAAAAGGAGGTGGGGTAGCATTGCAGGTAAAGGAGAAAATTAACACAATAGTAAGGACCCCCAGCTTCCGGTCGCCTGTCATTTTAATTCACCACCCCATTCCCACTCAGAACTCACGGTACTCGGGCTCTTGCATTGTTCCATGGAAGCTAAGCGTAAACTCGAGGAGCAGCACCTCCTCTTCCGATTAGGCACTTTACAGCCTGCTCACATCGAGTTCCACCATTTCAGATCATAACCTCAGCCCCCATTACATTTTTGCTTATTTTTTAACCGCACCTTTGTTTTGGCCTTCCCCCCCCACACTTTTTTTTTCTCCCACATGGTAGCTGGCTCTCATTCTGCCGGCACATTTCACACCTAATCTAGAGCCATCTTTTGTCTCCATTAGTCCTATCACCATCTCGTCTCATTTTGAATACCTCATAATGTCTCTTAATTTCTCTATTGTTCTCTCCCAGCCTCGCCTCTTAATTTATTTCACTTCCAATCTCGACAAGGGGTTTGACTCGAAACGTTGACTCTATTTTCTCTCCACGGATGTTGCATGACCTGCTGAGTTTTTCCAGCATTTTCTGTTGTTATATAGGATATTAGCTCTGGTGATCTGGAATCTGTATGGGTAGAGCTGAGAAATAACAAGGGGCAGAAAACGTTAGTGGGAGTTGTATACAGACCCCCAAACAGTAACCCTGACGTTCGGAATGGCATTAAACGGGAAACTAGAGATGCATACAATAAGGGCACAACAGTTATCATGGGTACTTTAATCTACATATAGATTGGGTTAACCAAATTAGTAACATAACTGTGGAGGAGGAATTGTTAGATTGTATAGGGGATGGTTTCCTTGACCAATATGCTGAGAAGCCAACTAGAGATCAGGCCATCTTAGACTGGGTGTTATGTAATGAGATAGGATTAGTTAGCAATATTGTTATGTGAGGCACGTTGGGGAAGAGCGACCATAATATGATAGAATTCTTCATGAAGAAGGAGAGTGATGTAGTTGATTCAGAGACTAGGGTCCTGAATTTAAATAAAGGAAACTACGATGGTATGAGGTGAGAGTTAGCTAGGTTGGATTGCGGATCGTTAAATAAAAGGCTGACGGTGGATAGGCAATGGGAAACATTTAAAGTTTGCATGGATGAACTATACAATTTGTTCCTCCCTGTTTGGCATTAAAAAAAACAAAAATAAATGCCTTAGCAGTGGCTAAGAAGGGAAATTAGGGATAGCATATGTTCCAAGGAGAAGACACACAAGTTGGCCAGAAAAGCAGAAAACCTGAGGACTAGGAGTAGTTTAGGAATCAACAATAGAGCACAAAGGGCTAATTAAGAGGGGGGAATGGAACATGAGCGAAAGCTTTCAGGGAACAAAAAAACTGACTGTAAAACTTCTATAGATATGTGAAGAGAAAATGATTGGTGAAGTCAAGCGTAGATCCATTGCAGTCAGATTCAGGTGAAATTATAATGGGAAACCAAGAACTGGTCGACCAATTAAATACATTCTTTGGTTCTATCTTCACAAAGTAGTACACAAATATCCTTCCAGATATGTCGGGGAACATAGGGTCTAAGGAGAGAGAGGAATTGTATGCAATCAGTATTTGAAGGGATATGGTGTTAGGGCAACTGACGACATTGAATGCCGATAAATCTGCAAATCCCCAGGGCCTGATGATCTACATCCCTGTGTACATAAGGAAGTGGCCCTAGAAATAATAGATGCATTGCTGGTCATCTTCCAAAATTATATAGACACTGGAATGGTTCCCATGGATTGGAGGATGGCTAATGTAAACTCATAATAGCAGAGCACTTGGAAAACAGTGAAAGAATCGGACAACGTCAACATGGATTTACAAAAAGTAAATCATGCTTGACTAATCCACTGGAATTTTTTGAGTATGTAGCTGATAGAATAGATAAGGGAGAACAAGTGGATATGGTGTATTTGGACTTCCAGAAGGCTTTCAATATGGTCCCACATAAGAGATTATCCTGCAAAGTTAAAGCACATGGGATTGGTGGTGTGGTACTGACTTGGACAGGGAACTGGTTGTCAGACAGGAAGCAAAGAGTTGCATAAACGGATCTTTTTCCGAGTGGCAGGCAGTGAATAGTGGGGTACCGCAGAGATCAGTTCTAGGACCCCAGCTATTCACAATAATATTAATAATCTTGACGAGTGAACTAGATGTAATATCTACAAGTTTGCAGAAGACACAAAGCTGCATGTGCGTGCCTGCTGTGTGGAGGAAGCAGAGAAACTCCACTATGATTTGGGCAGGTCGAGTGATTGGGAAGGTGCATGGCAGATGCAGTATACTGTGGGTAAACGCGAGGTTTTCCCCTTTGGTGGCAAAAACAGGAATACAGATTATTATCTGAACGGTAATAAATTGGGAAAAGGGGAAGTGCAACGAGAGCTGGATGTCTGGTTGCTGTCGTACGGGGCTTGTTGAGACAACACCTTGAGTATTGCTTGCAGTTTTGTTCACCTTATCTGAAGAAGGATGTTCTTGCCATGGAGAGACTCCAGCGAACATTCACCAGACTGATACCTGGGATGGCAGGAATGATGTATGAGGAGAGATTGGGTCGATTAGGCTTATGTTCGCTAGATTCTAGAAGAATGAGAGGGCATCTCATTGAAACTTATAAAGGAAGGATATTCCCGATGGCCGGGGACTCAACAACCAGGGGTAACAGTCTAAGGATAAGAGGTAAGCCATTTGGGACTGAGCTAAAGAGAAATTTCTTCACCCAGTGAGTGGTCAACCTGTGGAATTCACTACTACAGAAGGCAGTTGAGGCCAATTCATTAAATATATTCAACAAGGAGTTAGATATTTTTCTTAAGGCTAAAGGGATCAAGGGATCGGGAGAGAAAGTAGGGACAGGGTACTGAATTTGGATGATCAGCCATGATCTCATTAAATGGCGGAACAGGCGCGAGGGGCCGAATTGCCTACTCCTGCTGCTATCTTCTAAGTTTCAATGTATATTAGAGTGCTACAGTGAGGTGTGTCGGGTATGTCAGAGTGTTACAATGAGGGATATCAGAGTGTTATAATGAAGGGTGTGTTGCATATCAGTGTGTTACAGTTCGGGCTATAGTTTATATCAGAGCATGACAGTGAGGGCTGTGTGATATAAGAGTGTGTTACAATGATGGGTTTTTGGAATATAAACGTATTGCAGTGAGTCTTGTGGGGTATATCAGATTGTTACTGTAAATGTTTGTGGATAAATCAGTGTGTTAGTATATCAGAGCTGTACAATGAGGGGTGTGCTATATCCGTGTGTTACAGTGAGTGGTGTGGGGTATATGTGAGCAATACAGCGAGGGTTGTGAGGTCGTCGTTGTACGTGTCTTCATACTGTTCCCTTTGGGGAAACATATGAAGTGGTGGAAGGATTTCTGGCCGCGATTAACGCTCCTTCCGTGACCGTAACCATCTTCACACCAGCCATTATGGTGGTTAGCCCTATGGTGGGATGGTTTTACGGGCTC
Source organism: Somniosus microcephalus (assembly GCF_052327205.1). Classification (NCBI taxonomy): domain Eukaryota; kingdom Metazoa; phylum Chordata; class Chondrichthyes; order Squaliformes; family Somniosidae; genus Somniosus; species Somniosus microcephalus. Next base: position 623,463 of record NW_028225217.1, read on the forward strand.
CCACAACCCATATGAGGGGTGGGGGGCACCCACACCCACGGACGCAAGTATCCCGCTGGATGTCAACCCAGAATATCTAGCCGGAGCTCCGACTCCACTTGCCGTGACTGTCTGGAGCGGGGTTCGAAACCCTACGCCTTCTGGCCCAGCGGCGGGGATGCTACAGCTATGCCAAAGGCCAACTCCTGGTTGTGAGGTATATCAGCATGTTACAATGAGGCTTGTGTGGCATATCAGTTTTTTACAGTGAGGGGTGTAGATTATATCAGTGCGAAACAGCAAGGGGTGTGGGGTATAAGTCTGTGTTATAGTGAAAGGATTAGGAGTTGTCAGAGCACTACAGTGAGTTGTTTGGGGCATATTAGTTAGTTACAGGGAGGGGAGTGTGTTATATCAAAGTGTCACAGTGAGGGATGTGGGGTTTATCAGAGCATTACAGTGATCGGTGAGAGATGTATCAGAGCGTTACAATGAAGGGTGTGGTGTGTGTCAGAAAGTTACTGTGAGGGTGTGGGGTATATCAGTTTGTTACAGTGAATGGTGTAATGTATATCAGAGCGTTACAGTGAGGGGTGTGTCTAAAACAGAGTCTCACAATGAGCGGTGTGGACTATATCAGAGTGTTACAGTGAGTGGTGAGGGGTACATCAGAGTGAACAAGTGAGGGGCGTGGCGTACAACAGGGTGTTACAGTGTGGAGATACGGATATTTCAGAGCCTTGCAGTGATGAGTATGGGGGATATTAGAGTTTTACAATGAGGGGTGTTGGGTATATCAGAGTGTTACTATGGGTGGTGGAGTATATCAGAGTGCCAGAGTGAGGAGTGTGGTTATGTCACAGCATTACAGTGAGGGGTGTGGATATACCATAGTGCTACAGTGGGGGTGGGGGATATATCCGTGTGTTGCTATGGGGGGATGGCGTATATTAGTGTGTTCCAATGAGGCGTGTGGTGTATATCAATGTTGCAATGTGGGGTGTGGAGTATGACACAGTTTTACAGTAAGGAGTGTGGGTATATCACAGCGTTTCAGAGAGGGGTGTGGGTATACCATAGGGCAACAGTGTTTGGTGTGGTGCATATCAGAGTGTTACTGTGAGGGGTGTGGGGTATATAAGTGTATTCCAGTGATGGGTGTTCGGTATATAAGCGAATTACACTGAGTGGTGTGGGGTATATCAGCGTGTTACGGTGAGGGATGTGGATATATCAGGGTGTTGCAGTGAGGTGTGTGCGGTATATCAGTGTGTTAAATTGAGTGGTGAGCAGCAAATCAGAGCTATAATGTGAGGGGTGTGGGGTATAAAAGAGTGTTACAGTGAGGGTTGTGGTTTATAGCAGATTGCTGCAGTGAGTGGTGTGGGTGATATCAGTGTGTTACATGAGGGGTGTCGGGTATATGGGGGCACTACAGTAAGGATGTGGGATGTAGCAGAATGCTACAATGAGGGGTGTGGCATATATCAGAGTGTTGCAGTGACGTGTGCAGTGTATATCAGAGCGTTACAATGAGTGGTGTTGGGTACATCAGAGTGTGAAAGTGAGGTGTGTGGGGCGTATGAGTGTGTTACAGTGAGGTGAGTAGGGTATATCAGAGCTTTACAGTGAGGGGTGTAGGGTGTATCAGCATGTTACATTGAGATGTTTAATGTTTACCAAAGCGTTGCAGTGAGTTGTTTGGAGTAAATCAGAGCATTACAGTGAGGGGTGTGGGGTACATCTGAGTGTTAGAGTGAGGGTGTGGGGTATATCAGTGTTACAGTGAGTGGTGTGGGGTATATCAGTGCATTACAATGAGGGGTGTGATGTATAGCAGTGTGCTACCATGAAGGATGTGTTATATTGGAGTGTTACAGTGAGGGGTGTGTGGTATATGACAGCGTTACAGTGAGGTGTTTGGCGTATATCAGAGCGTTGCAGTGAGGGGGATATCAGTTTTAAAGTGAGGGATGTGGGGTATATCAGTGATACAGTGTGGGGAGTGGGGTATATCTGAGTGTTACAGTGAGATGTGTCGGGTATATCAGAGTGTTACAGTGAGGGGTTTGGTGTGATTCAGAGCGTTAGAGTGAGGGGTGTGGTGCTTAGCAGTGTGTTACCTTGAATGTAGATATTAACTCAAAGGCTTTCAGTGAGTGGTGTGGGGTTTATCAGTGTTTCACTGAGATGTGTGGGGTAGATTTGATAGTTACTGTGAGAGTTGTGGGATATATCAGTGTTAAACTGAGGGGTTGTTGTGTATATCACTGTTACAGCAAGGGGTGTGGGTTATTTGAGAGTTTTACAGTGTGGGTTTTGGTTTATAGCAATATTTTACAGTGAGGGGTGTGGATTATATCAGTGTTACATTGAGGGGCATGGAGTACATCAGATTATTACAGTGAGGTGTGTGGTGTATATCAGTGTTACAGTGGGGGTGTGGAACCGGGTGTTACAATGAGGGATTTGGTGTATATCAGAGAGTTACATTGAGGGTTGTGGAAATAGCAGAGTGTTGCATTGAGTGGTGTGGGGTATATCCGAGCGTTCCAATGAGTGTTGTGTATTGTATCAGAGGGCTACATTGAGGCGTGTGCTGTATATCAGTGTTACAGTGAGTGGTGTGGGGCATATCACTGTTTTACAGTGAGGGGTTTATGGTATAACTCAGCGTTACAATGATGGGTGTGGGTTATGTCAGTGTATTACAGTCAGGGGTTTAGTGTATATCGGAGCATTACAGTGAGTTATTTGGGGTATATCATAGTGTTAGAGTGTGAGGTATATCTGAGTGTTTTAGAGGGGGTGTGGGGTATATCTGAGCGTTAAAATGAAGGGTGTGGTGTGTATCGCAGCTTTACAATGAGGGGTGTGGTGTATATCAGTGTGTAAACATGAAGGGAGTTGTTATATCGAAGTGTTACAGTGAGGCGTGTTGGGCATATGAGAGCGTTACAGTGAGTGGTATGGGGCTTATCAGTGTTACAGTGATTGTTGTGCGGTATATCAGAGCGTTAAAGTGAGGGTTGTGTGATATATCAGAGCGTTACATAGAGGGGAGTGATGTATATCAGAGCGTTGCAGTGAGGGGTATTTCAGTGTTAAAGTGAGGCATCTGGGGTATATAAGTTTAAAGTGAGCGGTGTTGGGTATATCAGAGTGTTACAGTGAGGCATGTGGGTTACATCAGTGTTCCAGCGCGGGCTGTGTGATATATCAAAGTGTTGCAGTGAGGGGTGTGGTGTATGTCAGGGTGTTACAGTGAGGGATGTGGGGTATATCAGTTTGCTACAGTGAGGTCCGGGGGTATATCAGTTTTACAGTGAGGGGTGTGGGGTATATCAAAGTGTTACAGTGAGGGGTGTGGTCTATATCAGGGTGTTACAGTGAGGGATGTGAGGTATATCAGTTTCCAATGAGGGGTGTGGGGTATTTTCGTGCTACACTGAGGTGTATGTGGTAAGTCAGTGTGTTACAGTGAGCGGTGTGGGATATATCAGTGTTACATTGAGGGGTGTAGGGTATATCACACTGTTACATTGGGGCGTGGGATTTATCAGTGTGTTACAGAGAATAGTTTTAGGTATATTAGTATGTTACAGTGAACGTTGTAGGCTATATCAGAGCGCTACAGTGAGGGGTATGCAGTATATCGGAACGTTACAGTGAGGGGTGTGGGGTATGTTAGAGCGTTTTAGTGAGGGGGTGCGGTATATCAGAGCATTACAGTGAGGGGTGTGTTGTATTTCAGAATGTTACAGTGTGTGGTGTAGGGAGTATCGAAGCCTTACATTGAGGATCTGGGGTATATCAGATTGTTTCAGTGATTGGTACGGGGAATAAAATAGTTTTACAATGAGGGGTGTGGGTCATATCAGAGCTTTGCATTGAGGGAGGTGGGCATATCAGAGCGTTACACTGACGGTTGTGCTGTGTATCAGAGCATAACAGAGAGGGTTGTGGAGTATACCAGTGTTACAGTGAGGTCTGTGTGATATACCACTGTGTCACGGTGAGGGGAGTTTATTTATCAGTGTGTTACAGTGAGGGGTGTGGGGTATATTCGTTTTTCCGTGAGGGGTGTTGGGCATATCAGTGTTACAGTGAGGAATGTGGAGTGTATCTGTGTGCTATAGTGATAGGGGTGGGATATATTAGAGTGATACAGTGAGGGGTGTGGCATAAACCAGAGTCTCTACTTGAGGGATGTGGCATATATTCGTGTTATATCCAGAGGTGTTGTTTATATCAGTGTTACAATGAGGAGTGTGGGGTATATCAGAGTGTTACAGTGAGGGGTGTTGTTTATATCAGTGAGTTACAGTGAGGTGTATATCAGTGTTAATGTGAGCGTTGTGGGGTTTATCCGTGTTACAGTGAGGGGTGTGTGGTATATCAGAGTGTTACATTGCGTGGTGTGGGGTGTATCAGTGTTAAAATGAGTGGTGGGAGCTATAGCAGTAGTACAGTGAGCGCTGTGGGCTATATCAGAGTATTACTATGAGGGGTGTGTTGTATATCAGTGTTACAGTGAGGGTGTGGGGTATAACAAAGTGTTACAGTGAGGGCTGCTGTGTATACCAGATTGTTACAGTGAGGGGTGTTGGGTATATCTGTGTCTTACAGTGAGGGGTGTGGGGTGTATCAGTGTGTTACAGTGAGGGTGTGGGTATATTGGAGTGTTGCAGTGAGGGTTGTGGGCTATACCAGCGCGTTACATTGAGGGGTGTGTAGTATTTCATAGCTTTATAGTGAGGGGTGTGATGTGTATCAGAGCCTTACAGTGAGGGGTGTGGAGTATATTAGTTTTAGATTGAGGTGTGTGAGGTATACCAGTGTTGCAGTGAGGTGTGAGCTATATCCATGATACAGTGAGTGGTGTGTGCTATATTAGAGTGTTACAGCGAGGGCTATGTCAGTGTTACATTGAGGGGTGTGGGGTATATCAGTATTACAGTTAGGTTTGTGAGGTATGTCAGAGTGCTACAGGCGGGATGTGGGATGTATCAGAGTTACATTGAGGGATGTGGTGTAGATCAGTGCTACAGTGAGGGGTGTGTGCTATATCAGTGATACAGTGAATAGTGTGTGGTATGTCAGAGCATTAGAGTGAGGGCTATATCAGTGTTACATTAATGGCTGTGGGGTATATCAGTCTTAAAGTGAGGGCTGTGATGTATATCAGATTAAAACTGTAAGGGGTGTACAGTGTTACAGTGAGGTGTGTGGGGTATTTCAGTTTTACAATGAGGGGTTTGGGGTATAACAGTGTTAGAGTGAGGGGTGTGGGGTAAATCAATGCTACAGTGAGGGGTGTGGGGTGTATCAAAATGTTGCAGTGAGGATGGTGGGGTTTATCAGCGAGTTACAGTGACGGGTGTGGTGTATATCAGATTCTTACAGTGAGGGGTGTGGGTTGTATAAGTGTGTCACAGTGAAGTGTGTGTGGTACATCAGTGTTACGGTGAGGGGTGTGGGATATATTAGTGTTACAGTGAGATATGTGGCCTATATAAGTGTTACACTGAGGGGTGTGAGTTTTATCAGTGTGTTACATTGAGCGGTGTGGGTTATATCAGTGTTACAGTGAGGTGTGTGGGATATATCAGTTTTACAATGAGGGGTTTGTGATATAATCAGTGTTAGCGTGAGGGATGTGGTGTAAATCAGTGTTACAGTGAGGGCTTTGGGCTATATCATATTGTTAATGTCTGAGGTGTTGGGTATATCAGTTTGTTACAGTGAGGTGTATATCAGTATTACAAAGAAGGGTGTGATGCATATCTGCGTTAAAGTGAGGGCTGTGGGCTATATCAGATTGTTACAGTGAGCGATGCGTGTATAAAAGCGTTACAGTGAGTGGTGTGGGGTATAGCAGAATGTTACTGTGAGGTGTGTGGTGTATACCAGACTGTTACATTAAATTGAACAAACCACTAACTACACATACTTGTGGAAAATATCGGGGCATCAGGGAGAATTTCTACCAAAAATTCTCACAAATATGCCCTGAATTCAGAAATCTGAATGACAACCAAAAACTCCCATTCCTACTGGGGGAGGAGAGAAGCTGTGTAACACTGGCGGCACACTATGTTACAGCTTGCCATGAACAGAGGGACAACCAGTAAACTAAGAAAAGAGTATATATAAACAATGCGAATGCATATTTATACACTCAGGGATATACCTGTTTATACACTGTATGAATAGAACTGCGTTTATGTGTTCAACCATGAATGTATTTTGATGCTTTGGCAACATAAGATGTACCTTATCATGCCAATAAAGCGATTTGAATTTGAATTTGAAATTTGATACAGTGGCTATACCAGAGTCTCTTAGTGAGCGGTGTCGGTTATATCAATGTTTAAGTAAGGAGTGTGCGGTATATCAGTGTGTTACAGTGAGGGGTGTGGGGTATATCTGAATGTTACAGGGAGGGGTGTGGGGTATATCAGAGAGTGACAGTGAGAGGTGTGGTGTATATAAGTGTGTTACAGTGAGCGAAGTGTGGTATTTTAGTCTGTATCAGTGAATGGTGTGGGAAATATCTGTGTGTTACTGTGAGGGGTGTGGGTTAGAGTCATAGAGTTATAGAGTTATGCAGCACGGATAGAGGCCCTTCGGCCCATCGTGTCCGCGCCGGCCATCAAGCCCTGTCTAATCTAATCCCATATTCCAGCATTTGGTCCGTAGCCTTGTATGCTATGGCATTTCAAGTGCTCATCCAAATGCTTCTTAAATGTTGTGAGGGTTGCTGCCTCCACAACCCTTTCAGGCAGTGAGTTCCAGATTCCAACCACCCTCTGGGTGAAAAAGTTCTTTCTCAAATCCCCTCTAAACCTCCCGCCCTTTACCTTGAATCTATGCCGCCTAGTTATTGACCCCTCTACTAAGGGAAAAAGCTCCTCAGCATCCATCCTATCTATGCCCCTCATAATTTTGTACACCTCAATCATGTCCCCCCTCAGCCTCCTCTGCTCCAAGGAAAACAAACCCAATCTGTCAGTCTCTCTTCATAGCTGAAGCGCTCCAGCACTGGTAACATCCTGGTGAACCTCCTCTGCACCCTCTCTAACGCGATCACTTCCTTCCTGTAGTGTGGCGACCAGAACTGCACACAGTATTCCAGCTGTGGCCTAACCAGTGGTTTATACAGCTCCATCATAACCTCCTTGCTCTTATATTCAATGCCTCGGCTAATGAAGGCAAGTATCGCATATGCCTTTTCTACCACCTTATCCACCTCTTCAGCCGCCTTCAGGGATCTGTGTACTTGCACACCCAGATCCCTCTGACCCTCCGTCTTGCCTAGGGTCTTTCCATTCATTGTGTATTCCCTTGCCTTGTTAGTCCCCCCAAAGTGCATCACCTCGCACTTTTCCGGGTTGAATTCCATTTGCCACTGTTCCGCCCTTCTGACCAACCCATCTATATCGTCCTGCAGACTGAGGCTACCCTCCTCGCTATTTACCACCCTACCAATTTTTGTATCATCCACGAACTTACTGATCATACCTTTTACATTCATATCCAAGTCATTAATGTAGACCACAAACAGCAAGGGACCCAGCACCGATCCCTGTGGTGCCCACTGGCCACAGGCTTCCAGTCACAAAAGCAACCTTCGACCATCACCCTCTGCCTTCTGCCACTTAGCCAGTTTTGTATCCAATGTGCCAAGGCACCCTAGATTCCATGGGCTCTTACCTTCTTGACCAGTCTCCTGTGCGGGGCTTTATCGAAGGCCTTACTGAGATCCATGTATACCACATCCACTGCGTTACCCTCATCTACACACCTAGTCACCCCCTCAAAAAATTCAATCAAATTAGTCAGACATGATCTTCCCTTGAAAAAGCCATGTTGACTATCCCTGATTAATCCTTGCCTCTCCAAGTGGAGACAAATTTTGTCCCTCAGAATTTTTTCCAATAATTTTCCTACCACTGATGATAGGCTCACTGGCCTGTAGTTCCCCGGTTTTTCCCTACTACCCTTCTTGAATAATGGTACTACATTAGCGGTTCTCCAGTCCTCTGGCACATCCCCTGTGGCCAGGGAGGTCCTGAATATATGTGTTAGAGCCCCCGCAATCTCTTCCTTTGCCTCACACAGCAGCCTGGGATACATTTCATCCGGGCCTGGGAATTTATCCATTTTAAGGCCAGCTAAAACGGCCAATACCTCCTCCCTCTCGATGTTAATATGTTCGAGCATATCACAGTCCCCCCGCCCTATTTCTATGTCTACATCGTCCTTCTCCATAGTGAAAACAGATGCAAAAAATTCATTTAGAACCCCTCCTACATCTTCCGGCTCCACACACAGATTGCCACTTTTGTCCCTAATGGGCCCTATATTTTCCCTAGTTATCCTCTTACCCTTAATATACTTAAAAAACATCTTAGGATTTTCCGTTATTTTGCTCGCCAGTGTTATTTCATGGCCCCTCCTGGATCTCCTAATTTCTTTTTTAAGTATCCCCCTGCACTTTTCGTACTCCTCTCGGGCTTCCTCCGTCTTTAGCCTTTTGTGTCTGCCAAAAGCCCTCCTTTTTTTCCTAATCCATTCTCGTATATCCCCTGACATCCAAGGTTCCCTGTGGTTTTTGGAACCACCCTTGAATTTTGCGGGAACATGATGCCATTGTATGATCTCAATCTCCCTTCTGAAAGCCTCCCATTGCTCCGATGCGGATTTTCCTACAAGTAGCTGATCACAATCCATTTTGGCCAGATCCTGCCTTATCCTATTTAAATCGGCCTTCCCCCAATTTAGAACCTTTATTTCCGTCCCATCCCTGTCCATTTCCATGACCACCTCAAATCTTACCATATTATGGTCACTATCACCAAAGTGCTCACCTACTAGCACTTTTTCCACTTGGCCGGCCACATTCCCTAGAATTAGGTCCAGTACCGCCCCCTCTCTTGTAGGACTTTCTACATGCTGGCTCAAAAAGCTCTCCTGGATGCACTTTAAGAATTCTACACCCTCTGAGCCTTTCACACTCTGACTATCCCAGTTAATATTGGGGAAGTTGAAATCCCCCATTATTATTACCATATTATTTGCACATTTCTCTGAGATTTGCCGACATATCTGTTCCTCTATCTCCCCCTGACTGTTTGGAGGCCTATAGTACACTCCCAGCAAAGTGCTTGCCCCCTTTTTGTTTTTAAGCTCCACCCATATGGCCTCATTAGAGGAACCTGATAATATATCATCCCTCCTTACTGCAGTAATTGACTCCTTAATTAATATTGCGACACCCCCTCCTCTTATACCTCCCCCTCTGTCTCGCCTGAAGATTATGTACCCCGGAATATTGAGCTGCCAGTCTTGCCCCTCCCTCAACCATGTCTCCGTGATAGCAACAATATCATACTCCCATGTGTTTATCAACACCTTCAGTTCATCCACCTTATTTGCAAGACTCCTTGCATTAAAATAAATGCCATCCAGCCTTGCCCTTATATATTTGCCCTGTCTACCAAGCTGACTTGTTTTTTTCTCTATAATTGGCAGCACTTCACCCCCTATTTCAGCTCCCCTCTGTATCCCATCCCCCTGCCAAGTTAGTTTAACACCCCCCAACAGTGCTAGCAATCCTCCCTGCAAGGATATTTGTCCCGCTCTGGTTCAGTTGCAACCCGTTCGACTTGTACAAGTCCCACCTTTCCCAGAAGCAGGCCCAGTGATCCAGGAAAGTAAAACCCTCCCCCCTACACCAACTCTTTAGCCACGCATTCATCTGCTCTATCCTCCCATTCCTATACTCACTAGCACGTGGCACTGGGAGTAATCCAGAGATTACAACCTTCGAGGTCCTGCTCTTTAATCTGTTACCTAGCTCCCTAAACTCTTGATGCAGGACCTCATCCCCCTTCCTTCCTATGTCGTTGGTCCCAATCTGGACCACGACCTCTGCCTGCTCACCCTCCCCCTTAAGATTGCCCTGTAGCCGCTCAGTGACATCCCTGACCCTGGCCCCAGGGAGGCAACAAACCATCCTGGAGTCATGTTTGCGGCCACAGAAACGCCTATCTGTTCCCCTTACGATAGAATCCCCTACCACTATTGCTCTCCCACTCTTTTTCCTCCCTTCCTGAGCAGCAGAAGCGTCCCTGGTGCCAGGAAGCTGGCTGCTGCTGCCTTCCCCTGGTGAGTCATCCCCCTCAACAGTATCCAACTTGGTATACCTGTTTGAAAGGGGGATGTCCGCAGGGGTTCCCTGCACTTCCTGCCTGCCTCTGTTGCTCCACCTGATGGTCACCCCCTGTGCAGCCCTACCCTGAGGCGTGAACAACTCGCTAAACGTGTTATCCACGACTCTCTCAGCATCGCGCATGCTCCAAAATTCATCCACCCGCAGCTCGAGCGCCGCAATGCGGTCTGCAAGTAGCTGCAGCTGGATGCATTTCCCGCACACATGGTCGTCAGGGATACTGGCAGCGTCCCTGACTTCCCACATGGAGCAAGAGGAGCAGAACACAGGTCTGAACTCTCCTGCCATGACTTACTCCTTTAATTAATTAAAACATTTATTCAATACCCCAGTTACTAGTATACTCTAGGGCGCTTTATTTACCAACTGTCCCCACTACAACAGAGACCCTAGAAATTTAACACCACAGAAGTCAAGCTTGTATTGAAAAGAGAGAAATACTCACCAACCAATCACTTACCTGCTCCGTGGTGACGTCACACTCTGATTACTTTTTACCTCTCTCCCCGCTGCTGAGTTGGTAAGCCTCGCTGCTCTCCGGTTTTTATACCGGGCTCCTCACCTCCCAGGCCCCGTGCTCCGACTGCTCTCGGGCCTCGCTGCTCTCTGGTTTTTATACCGGGCTCCTCACCTCCCAGGCTCCGTGCTCCGACTGCTCTCGGGCCTCGCTGCTCTCCGGTTTCTATACCGGGCTCCTCACCTCCCAGGCTCCGTGCTCCGACTATACCCGTGTCTCGAAGTGTTCGGTGTCGGTTATATCAATGTTAAAATAAGGAGTGTGCGGTATATCAGAGTGTTACACTGAGGGGTGTGGGGTAAATTAAAGTGTTATAATGAGGGTTGTGGGATATATGAGAGTGTTAAAGTGAGGAATGTCGTTTTTATCGGACTTACCGTGTGGGATGTGGGTATATCAGAGTGTCACAGTGAGGGGTATGGGATCTAACAGAGTGTCACAGTGAGGGGTTTGTGATATATCAGCGCATTATGGTGAGGCGTGTGGTGTGCATCAGTGCGTTACAGTGAGGGGTGTGTGGTATATCAGAGTGTAACAGTGAGGTTTGTGTGGTATAGCAGAGTGATACAGTGAGGAATATTTGTGCATCAGAGAGTTACAGTGAGAGATGTGGAAAACATCAGAGTTAGAGTGACGGGTGTGGGGTATATCAATGTGTCACCCTGAGCATAGTCAGTATATTAGTGTGCTAGAGCGAGAGGTGTGGGATGTATTAGTGATACAGTGAGGGGTGTTGGTTATACCAGAGTCTCTAAGTGAAACAAAGAAACATAGAACATAGGAGCAGGAGTAGGCCATTCGGCCATTCGAGCCTGCTCCGCCATTCAATGAGATCATGGCTGATCATCCAAATTCAGTACCCTGTCCCTGCCTTCTCCCCATATCCCTTGATCCCTTTAGCCTTAAGAAATATATCCAATTCTTTCTTGAATATATTTAATGTACTGGCCTCCACCGCCCTCTGTGGCCAAGAATTCCACAAGTTCACCGCTCTCTGGGTGAAGAAAGTCCTCCTCATTTCAGTCCTAAATGGCATACTCCTTATCCTTAGACTATGACCCCTGGTTCTGGACTCCCCAGCCATCAGAAACATCCTTCCCGAATCTAGTCTGTCCAGGCCTGACATAATTTTACATGTTTCGATGAGACCCCCTCACAATCTTCTAAGCACCAGTTAGTATAAGCCCAATCGACACAATCTCTCCTCATACGTCATTCTTACCATCCCAGGTATCAGCCTGGTGAATCTTCGCTGCACTCCTTCCATGGTAAGATCGTCCTTCCTCAGGTAAGGCGACCAAAACTGCACACAATACTCAAGGTGCGGTTTCAACAAGGCCCTGTCCAACTGTAGCAAGACATCCTTGTTCCTGTACTCAAACCCTGTAGCTACGAAGGCCAACATACAATTTGCCTTCTTAACAGCCTGCTGCACCTGCATGCTTAACTTCAGCGACTGGTGCACAAGAACATGCAGGTCTCTTTGCATTTCCCCTTCTCCCAATCTATTGCCATTCAAATAATAATCTGCCTTCCTGTTTTTGCCACCAAAGTGGATAACCTCACATTTATCCACATTATATTACATTTGCCATGTTTCTGCCCAGCCACCAGACCTGTCCAAATCGTACTGGAGTTACACGACATACTCCTCACAGCATACCCTCTCACCCAGCTTTGTGTCTTCTGCAAATTTGGAGATATTACATCCAATTCCCTCGTCCAGATCACTAATATATATTGTGAACAGCTGGGGTCCTAGGACCGATCCTTGTGGTATCCCACTAGTCACTGCCTGCCAGTCGGAAAATGACCCATTTATTCCAACTCTTTGCTTTATGTCCGCCAACTAGTTCTCTATCCAAGTCAATACATTGCCCCCAATCCCATGTGCCTTAATTTTGCAGGCTAATCTCTTATGTGGGACCTTATCGAAAGCCTTCTGAAAGTCCAAATACACCACATCCACTTGTTCTCCCTTAGCTATTTTACTAGTTACATCCTCAAAAAATTCGAGTAGATTAGTCAAACATGATTTACCTTTTGTAAATCCATGATGACTTTGTTCGATTCTGTCACCTCTTTCCAAGTGCTCTGCTATTAGATCAGTTATAATGGAATCTAACATTTTCCCCACTACCGATGTCAGGCTTACTGGTCTATAATTCCCCGCTTTTTCTCCACCATCTTTTTTGAATAGTGGGGTAACATTAGCTACCCTCCAATCCATGGGTACTGTTCCAGAGTCTATCGAGCTCTGGAAGATGTCCAGCAATGCATCTACTATATCTAGGGCCACTTCCTTAATTACCCTGGAATGTAGAATATCAGGCCCTGGGGATTTATCGGCCTTCTGTCCCATCAAATTTCCTAACAACCTATCCCTACGAATACTGATTTCTTTCAGTTCCACCCTTTCATCAGACCCTATGTTCCCCGGCATCTCTGGGAGGTTATTTGCATCCTGCTTTGTAAAGACAGAACCGAAATAGATATTTAGTTGGTCAACCATTTCTTTGTTCCCCATTATTAATTCCCCGGATTCTGACTGCAAGGGACCTAAGCTTGAGTTCACCAATATTTTTCTCTTCACATATCTATAAAAGCTTTTACAGTCAGTTGTTATTATCCCTGCAAGCTTACGCTCATATTCCATTTTCCCTTTCTTAATTAATCCCTTTGTCCTCGTTTGTTGAAACCTAAACTGCTCCCAATCTTCAGGATTATTGCTTTTTCTGGCCAATTTATATGTCCTCTCTTTGGATCTTATGCGATCCCTAATTTCCCTTGTTAGCCACGGTTGAGTTACCTGTTTTGTTTTATTTTTATGCCAAACTGGGATGAACAAATTCTGTAGCACATCCATTCGGTCTTTGAATGTTTGCCAATGCATATCCACCGTCACGCCTTTGAGTGCCATTCCCCAATCAATACTGCCCAACTCGCTCCTCAGACCATCGTAGTTTCCTTTATTTAAATTGAGGACCCTAGTCTCTGATTCAACTACTTCATTCTCCATCTTAATGAAGAATTCGATCATATTATGATCGCTTCGACACAAGGGGCCTCGTACAAGAAGATTGCTAATTAATCCTTTCTCGTTACATTATACCCAGTCTAAGATGGCCTGATTTCTGGTTGGTTCCTCGACATATTGGTCCAGGAAACCATCCCGTTAACACTCCAGGAATTCCTCCTCCACAGTATTGTTACTAATTTGGTTAGCCCAATCTATATGTAGATTAAAGTCACCCATGATGTCCGCTGTGCCTTATTACACGCTTCTTTATTTTCCCTTTTAATGCCTTCCCCAACCTTCGCCTTACTGTTTGGATGTCTATAAACCACTCCCACTGACGTTTTTTCCCCTTAATATTCCACAATTCTACCCATACAGATTCCACATCATCAGAGCTAATATCCTTCTTTACAATTGTGTTAATCCCTTCTTTAACCAGTAATGATTCCCCCCCTCCCGTTCCTTTCTGCCTATCTTTCCTGAATATCGAATACCCCTGAATGTTGAGTACCCAGTCTTGGCCATCCTTGAGCCACGTTTCCGTTATCCCAACCAAATCGTAATCGTTTACCTCTACTTGCGCAGCCAATTCATCCACCTTATTACAAATGCTCCTTGCATTAAGACACAACGCCTTCAGGTGTCGGTAATAACAATGTTACAATAAGGAGTTTGGAGTATATCAGAGTGATACAGTGAGGGGTGTGGGCACATCAGAGTGTTATAGTGCGGGGTGTGAGGTTTATTAGTGTTAAACTAAGGGGAGTGTGGTATATTCTAGTGTTACAGAGAGGGGTGTTGTTTTTATCAGTGTTAAAGTGAGGGGTGTGGGTTATATCAGAGTGTTACAGTGAGAAATGTGGTGTGTATCAGAGAGTTACAGTGAGCGGTGTGCCCTATATCAGAGTTAGAGTGAGAGGTGTGGGGTATATCAGTGTGTCACAGTGAGAGAAGTGGTGTATTTCAGTGTGTTACAGTGAGGGGTATGGGTTATATCAGAATTACAGAAACCCCACAGTGCAGATAGAGGCCATTTCGGCCCATCGAGCCTGCACCGATACATATCCCACCCGATCCCCGTAACCCCTACACCAACACATGTCCCACCCTATCCCCGTAACCCCACGTATTTAATCCCCCTAACACTAAGGGTCAATTTATCATAGCCAATCAACCTAAAGCGCACATCTTTGGACTGTGGGAGGAAACCGGAGCGCCTGGAGGAAACCCACGCAAACACGGGGAGAATGTGCAAACTCCACACAGACAGTCACCCGAGGCCGGATTCGAACCCGGGTCCCTGGCGCTGTGAGGGAGCAGTGCTAACCACTATGCCACCGTGCTGCCATAGTGGATGGATGTGGGGCATATCAGAGTGTGACACTGGGGGGTGTGGGCTATATCAGCGCATTACAGTGAGGCGTGTGGGGTGCATCAGTGCATTGCAGTATGGGGTGTGTGGTATATCACAGTGTTACAGTGAGGGGTGTGGGTATATCAGATTGTTACACTGAGTGGTGTGAAGTGTATGATTTTTAGCGTGAGAGGTGTTGGGTATATCAGAGTGTTACAGTGAGGTGTGAGGAGCATATTAGTGATAGAATGAGATGCGTGGGTTATATCAGTGTTACAGTTAGGTGTGAGGAGCATATGAGTGTCAGAATGAGATGCATGGGATATAGCAGTGTTAAAGTGATGTGCATGGGGTATATTAGTGTGTCACAGTGAGCGTAGAGGTTATATCAGTATTTTACAGTGAGGGTGTTGGGTACTTCACTGTTACAATGAGGGATATGGGGTATATCATTTTTACAGTGAGAGGTGTCAGTTATATCAGAGTGTTGCAGTGAGAGGTGTGGGGTATATCAGAGTTTTACAGTGAGAAATGGGGTGTGTATCAGTGAGTTACAGTGAGGGGTGTGGACGACATCAGAGTTACAGTGAGGGGTGTGGGTTATATCAGTGTGTCAAAGTTAGCGAAGTGGTGTATATCAGTGTGTTACAGTGAGAGGTGTGGGGTGTATCGTTGTTACAGAGAGGGCTATGAGGCATATCTGTGTTACCGTGAGCGGTGTGGAGTATACCATTGTGTTAGAGAGAGAGTTGTGAGATATATCACAGTGATATCGTGAGGGGTGTGGGTTATACCAGAGCCTCTAAGTGAGCGGTGTCCGTTATATAAAGGAGTGTGGGGAATATCAGTGTTACAGTGAGAGGTGTGGGATAAAGCAGAGTGTTACAGTGAGAGGTGTGGGGCAGATAAGTGTTAAAGTGAGAGGTGTTGGGTTTATCACCGGGTTACAGAGAAGGGTGTGGGTATATCAGAGCGTTACCATGAGGCGTGTGTTCTGTATCAGTGCGTTACAGTGAGGGGTGTGGCGTAAATCAACGAGTTACCTTGAGGCGTGTGTTGTGTATCAGAGCGTTACAGTTGAGGGTGTGGGGTATATCAGAGTTTTACAGTTGAGGGTGTGGGGTATATCAGAGTGTTACAGTGAGAGGTGTGGGGTATATCAGAGCGTTACAGTGAGGGGAGTGGGGTATATTAGAGTGTTACAGTTAGGTGTGAGGAGCATATGAGTATCTCAGAATCTTACAGTGAGCGTTGTCGAGTATATTGCTGTTACAGTAAACATAGAAACATAGAGGATAGGACCAGGAGTTGGCCATTCGGCTCCTCGAGTCTGCTCCGCCATTCAATGAGATCATGGTTGAGCTTCCAAATTCAGTACCCAGTCCCTGTCATCTCCCCATATCCATTGATCCTTTTAGCCTTAAGAAATATACCTACTCATTCTTGAATATATTTAATGAATTGGCCTAAATTGCCATCTGTGTTAGAGAATTCCACAGGATCACCACTCTCTCGGTGAAAATATTCCTCCTCATCTCTGTCCTAAATGGCATTCCCCTTATCTTTAGACTGTGACCCCTGGATCTGGACTCACCCATCAGCGGGAACATCCTTCCTGCATCTAGTCTGTCTAGTCCTGCAAGAATTTTATAAAAGAGATCCATCCTCATTCTTTTTAACACCAGAGAGTATAAGCCCAATCATCCCAATCTCTCCTCATACGTCATTCCTGCCATCCCATGTATCAGTCTGGTGAATCTTCGCTGCTCTCCCTCCATGGCAAGAACATCCTTCCTCAGATAAGCCAGCTAAAACTGCACGCAATACTCAAGGTGTGTTCGCAACAAGGCCCTGCACAACTGCAGCAAGACATCCTTGTTGCTGAACTGGAATCCTCTCGCTACGAAGGCCAACATACCATTTGCCTTCTGAACCGCCTGCTGCACCTGCATGCTTACCTTCAGCGACTGGTGCACAAGGACACCCAGGTCTCGTTGAACTTCCCTTTCTCCCAACATATTGCCATACAGATAATAAACTGCCATCCTGTTTTTGCCACCAAAGTGGATAACCTCGCATTTATCCACATTGGGCTGATGCATGGCACATGCAATATAATCACCCAACCTGTTCAAATCATACTGGAGATTCTAGGCATCCTCCTCACAGCACACACGCCCAACCAGCTTTGTGTCATCTGCAAACTTGGAGATATTACATCTAGTTCCCTCCTCTAGATCATTAATATAAATTGTGAATAGCTCGGGTCCTAGCACCGAACCCTGCGGATCCCCACTTGTCACTGCATGCCACTCAGAAAAAGACCCATTTATTCCAACTCTTGCTTCCCATCTGCCAACCAGTTCTCTCTCCAAGTCAGTACCTTGCCCCCAATCCCAGGTGCTTTAACTGTACACGCTAATCCCTTATACGGGACCTTATCGAAAGCCTTTTAAAGTCCAAATACACCACATCCACTTGTTCTCCCTTACCTATTCTACCAGTTACATCCTCAAAAAATTCCAGTAGAGTAGTTAAGCACGATTAAGCTTTTGTAAATCCATTTTGACTTTGTCCGATCCTGTCTCTGTTTTCCAAGTGCTCTGCTATTAACTCTTTTATTGTGGACTCTAGCATTTTCCCAACTACCGATGCCAGCCCCCCAGTCTATAATTCCCCATTTTCTCTATACCATATTTTTTGAATAGTGGGGTAACATTAGCTATTCCAGAGACTTTAGAATTTTGGAAGATGACAAGCAATACATCTACTAGTTGTAGGGCCACTTCCTTATGTACCATGGATGTAGATTATCAGGCCCTGGGGATTTATCGGCCATCAATCCCGTCAATTTCCCTTAGATCATTTCCCTACAAATTCTGATTTCATTCAGTTCCACCCTCTCATTAGACCCGAGGTTTCCCGACATCTTTGGGAAGTTAATTGTGTCCTCATTTGTGAAGACAGAATCAAAGTAAGTAATTAATTGGTCTATCATTTCTTTGTTCGCCATTATAAATTCCGCTGATCCTGACTGCAACAGACCTACGCTTCACTTCACCAATCGTTTGCTCTTCACATATCTATAGAAGCTTTTACAGTCAGTTTCTATTCTCCCTGAAAGCTTACACACATACTCTATTTCCCCCCTCTTAATTAATCTCTTTGTCCTTCTTTGCTGAATCCTAACTTGCTCCGATTCCTCAGGTTTGCTGCTTTTACCTGGCCAATTTATATGTCCTCACCTTGGATCTTATGCTATCCCTAATTTCCCTTGTTAGCCACGGTTGAGTCACATTGTTTTGTTTTATTTTCAATTCAATTCAATTCAATTCAATTTTATTTGTCATATATGCAGCAGACGTGTGTACTGCACAATGAAATGTTGATTTTTACGAGTCCTCCCAACATTGGAATAAATATGGCATAACGATAAAATACTAACAGAAATACGAATAGAAAGACATTAATAATAAATAAAACAACAGTAATTAATAATAAATTAATCGTTCATGAGTCTTATGACCTGGGGTAGAAGCTGTTTCGAACCTGTTGGTACGAGACCGTATGCTTCCGTATCTCTTACCGGACGGGAGCAGGGCGAACAGGTTGTGGCTGGGGTGACTTGCGTCTTTAATGATTCTCAGGGCCATCCCCCGGCACCTCTCGGGGTAGATATCCTGCACAGCAGGTAGTTTAATTCCTATAGTGTGTTGTGCAGCTTTCACTACCATCTGTAGAGCCTTGCAGTCTGTGGCAGTGCAGTTGCCATACCAGGTAGTGATACAGCCGGACAGGATACACTCGATGGTGCACCGGTAGAAGTTGGTGAGAATCTGGGGGGCCATTCCAAATTTCTTCAGTCGTCTGAGGAAGAACAGGCGTTGGCATGCCTTCTTGGTTACAACGTCGATGTGATTGGACCACGTTAAGTCCTCCGTAATGAATTCACCCAGTAATTTGAAGCTGCTGACCCTCTCCAACTCAGCCCCTTCGATGTAGATTGGGGTGTGTCCCTCCCCCTGCCGCTTCCTGTAGTCCACGATCATCTCCTTTGTTTGCTGATGCTCAGGGAGAGGTTGTTGTACTTGCACCATTGTCCTAGGGCTCTTACCTCCTCCCTGCAGCCTGTCTCGTTGCCATCTGTGATCAGGCCTACAACGGTAGTGTCATCAGCAAACTTGATGATGGAGTTGAAGTTGTGCGTTGTTGTGTCCGTGTGTTAATAGGGACACTGAAGACAGCAGTTGGTTTTAAAGGTGTTTACTGAACAAAGCCTGGAGGGGAACTAACTGATACAACACAATATACAGGCTAATATAGCCCGATTGGCCATTACCAGCATTACAGTACACAGGGGACTCTTAAAGGCACATACACTGCAATTCCTCCCCTTTTAGTCAACCAGTACATAATATTTTTAAGTAATCATTAATTACATGTTACAATAAAAATAATCTACACATTGCTGTAGTTAATTAATTATAAGTCAGTCTGTCTGGAGGCTTCCTGACTCGGTCCAGATAACGCCTCGGTGGTGCAGTAGTTTCTGGTGGTGTAGTAGGTTCTTTTGGCAAGGCTGATTCGGCTTGAATGCCAGTGTCGGGTTCATCGGGTTCCAGTATCACCGGATCGGAGGTAGATATGGGTATCTCTACTTCCTCATTAGGCGTGTAGAGTTGTGGTGTAGGTTGTCCCTTTTCGATTGACTCTATGATTTGGTCAGCATGGCGCCCTATTATGCTTTCTCCGATGTCCACGGTATACATCAGTGGTCCTAGTCGTGTGCAGCTAGTTCCAGGCTGCCATTTCTCGGTACGGTAGTCCCGGGACAAAACATGTTGTCCTATCTGGAAGGTTCTAGTTGGCCTTTCATTCATGCCTTGAAATTGCTGGTTCTCCACGTCCCTTCTGATGTTTGGCTTGATCAAATCCAGCCGGCATCTTAGGCTTCTATTGAAGAACATCATGGCAGGAGTTTGGTTTGGAACCATATGTGTTGCATTCCTGTATGCAAACAAGAAGTTATCCACCTTGTGCTGAAGTTTTATGTCTTCATTACTCATGGCCTTTGTGGCCTTCTTGAAGGTCTGGACAAACCTTTCAGACAATCCATTGGTGGCGGGATGGTATGGGGCAGACGTGTAGTACTTACCCCCATTCTTTTTAAAGAACTTCCTGAATTCTTCGGAAACAAATTGTGGTCCATTATCAGATCAGATCTGTTCAGGCAGTGCATTCCAAGTAAATATGGTCCTTAATACTGTGATGATTTTTTTCCGTGGCGGTGGAGGACATCTTTATTACCTCCGACCACTTGGAGAGTGCATCAACCGCGATTAAGAACATTGAGTCCATAAATGGACCAGCAAAGTCGATGTGTACCCTTTGCCAGGGAGATGAGAGCCACTCCCATGGATGTAGAGGGGCTTGTGGTGGAGCGTTTTGGACCTTCTGGCATCCTAGGCAGCTCTTGGTCATTTCTTCGATGTCTCCATCGATACCTGGCCACCATACAAACGCCCTGGCTAGGTTCTTCATTTACACTCCACCCAGATGCCCCTCGTGAAGCTCCTTTAGAACTTTATCCAGGAGTTTGGGTGGAATCACCACTCTGGATTCACATATCAAGGTTCCTTGGCACACTGACAGATGTTCTCTTCTTTGCGAGAGTGCTGGCAACAGTGGTTCGTCATGTGCTGGCCATCCCTTCACTGTTAAATCGTAGACTCGTGAGAGAGCCGGGTCATTTCTAGTTTCCCTTTCAATGGCAGAATTTGTTACTGGTAGACATTCGACTCTGATAGTGTGAAAAATCTCCACTGGGACTACGGTAGGTGCTTCTTCTACCGTTGGCAATGGTAGATGCGATAAACCGTCAGCATTCCCATGCCATTTTGATCCTTTGTATTCTATGTTGTATTGGTGTGCCCCTAGAAAAAGGGACCACCTCTGTAGCCTTTGCGCTGTCATAATGGGAACACCCTTTTTAGGGTTGAATATTGAGATGAGGGGTTGCTGGTCAGTCAAAAAGGGAATTTTTTTTCCGTGTAGGTAATGGTTGAATTTCTTCACTCCCCATACCAGGCTGAGTGCTTCCCTGTCGATTTGGGCATAGTTATTCACAGCTGATTTCAATGAGCGTGACGCAAAAGCTATAGGCCATTCCGAGCCATCGGAATTTATGCAATAACACTGCTCCTACGCTGTAAGGGGATGCATCGCACACCAGTCTGATTGGCAGTGATGGGTTGTAATGAACCAAAACTTCTTTGGACGTGATTAAGTCTTTGCATTTATGGAAGGCATGTTTACAGTCTTCGCTGCATTTCCAAATTACGCCTGTTTGTAGCAGTTCATTAAGTGAGTGCAGAAGAGTTGATAAGTTCGGTAAAAATTTATGATAGTAATTTATTAATCCCAGGAACGACCTTAATTGTGAAACATTTTCAGGTGCTGGGGCTTTTATGACAGCTTCAATTCTTTCAGGTGACTTATGCAACCCTTCCTTATTAATTATGTGGCCACAATATGATATTTGATTCTGGAAAAATGCGCACATGGGGCGATTTGCTCGTAGGCCCCGTTCTCTCAGCCTAGTGAGCACCTGCTCCAAATTGGCAAGGTGCTCGTTGTCGTTTTCTCCTGTTACAAGGATGTCGTCTAGGTAGCATTGAGTCCCCGGAATCCCTTGGAGGACTTGCTCCATAGCTCTTTGCCAGGTAGCTGGTGCGGATGCTACTCCGAAAACCAGTCGATTGTACTGGTACAGACCTTTGTGTGTATTTATTGTGAGATATTTTTTAGAGGCCTCTTCAACCTCCATCTGTAGATATGCCTGTACCAAGTCAATTTTGGTGAAATGTTTCCCTCCGGATAGTGAGGCGAAAATATCTTCTATCCTCGGAAGAGGATACTGTACCGTGTGAAGGATAGGGTTTACCGTCACCTTGAATTCTCCACAGATGCGAATTTTTCTCTGTTGTTCAGATTTATCATTATTCAACGCTTTTTTCATGACTGGGACGATGGGTGTTGCCCACTCGCTCCAACTATTTTGGATAATACGGCTGCCTTTTCCAAATTCTCCAGCTCTGCCTTGACAGCTGGACGAATTGCATATGGCACCGGTCTTGCCATAAAAAACTTGGGAATTGCCGGATCTTCCACTTATATTGAGGTGGTGATGCCTTTCAAGGTTCCTAGTTTCTCTTGAAACATTTTTTTGGCGTTGGCCAAGATGTCTTTTAATCGTTCAGGTATGACGTCATCATCGTTTTTTTCCTTACTGGTCACCGTCAGTGCCTGAATGGAGTGCCAGTCTAAACGTATTTTCCTGATCCATTCACGTCCCAACAGCAGTGGACCACCATCTTGTAGAACGTATAAATAAAACTTCTGTATTTCCTTGCCGTTGTATACAACAGGCACCCTTATTTTTCCTTTGGGGTATGTTTTCAAGATAATGGATGCGTCTTTTAAAGATATATGCGGAAATAGACGCTCGTAATCCCGTCGATTTATGACGGTGAGAGCTGATCCTGTATCTAGCTCCATTTTAACTGGGGACCCTGCTATCGTGAGGGTAACCCAAATGGTCTGGTAATCTTCATTAGCAATTAAATTATGTAATTTGAGACGGCTTAGTCTCTTGTTTTCGGAGTCGCTATCGCTCTTCTGGTCTTCGGAGCTACTGTCCGTCATCATTTGTACCTTTCTGTACTTTTCTTTCTTTATTTTTTTTTCCTGTCCGTGGATTTTTTTTCTCCAGATCGGCATACCCGTGCAATGTGTCCAATCTTTCCGCATTGCCTGCATGCTTTGACCTTGAACCAGCAGTCCATCTGGTCATGGGTGGATCTCCTGCAGCAATAACATATCTCGAAACCCTGTGTCATTTCATGGGTGCCGAAGTCCTGTGTCTTCTGTTGTATCTCTGCAGCTCCTCTTGCGGCTGCTTCGTATGATACAGCCATACTGAAAGCCTTGTCCAGTGTTAAATCTTTTTCAGAAAGCAGCCTTTTCTGTGTTCCTTCACTTAGGAGACCGCAGACGAATTTGTCTCGAAGATAATCTGCTAGTCTTGCCCCGAATTGGCAGTGCTTTGATAGCTTTCTTAATTCGGTGAGGTAATCAGCATTACTTTCATTCTTGCGTTGATTTCTCTTGAAGAATTTGAATCGTTCCACTATCAGCAGCGGTGTTGTGTTTAAGTGCTCCTGTAGGGTATCAACAATTTCTTTAAAATTCTTGTATTTTGGTTTGGCTGGAGTGATAATGTTTCGTAACAGCCCGTATGCCATTGCGCCCATTAGATTTAGAAGTACTGACACATTTTTTCATTTTCTCTTCCATTTGCGGTGCAATATACCTCCACTCTTTCCACATATGTGGTCCAATCCTCTATCTCGTTATCAAAAGCATCAATATTACCAGACTTAGGCATCCTAGAAAAAAAATGGTTTTCTTTCTTTTCTGCAGAAAAGATATTGCGCTTCCCCGCCGCTGCTGTCGATGACAACGCTGTTTCCCGCGGGTTTCCCTTTTTATTTATTTGTTTACAGGTGGAGGCTCGTTCCCGCCGGACTCTCTCTGCTAGGCCTGAACGCCGACCTGCTTGCAGCGCCGGCCGTCTCCCGAGTGCTCCCTTCTCGTCTGTTACTGCTTGCCTCCGCCTTCGCTGCTTGGCCTAGCTGCAGAGCTAGCCACTGGAGCCCCAGCCCGACGACCAGGAAGGATTATTGCAGTACCTGCCACCAGCTCGGCCAGCTGGTGAAACCACAGCTTTATCTTTTACTTGATTTTCCTTGACTTTGGCCACCAGAGGAATCGATGTCCTTGAGATGCTGCCGAATTGCAGGTAAGTCCGTTTCCAATTCGTCGCCACTGTTGTGTCCGTGTGTTAACAGAGACACTGTAGACAGGAGTTGGTTTTATAGGTTTTCACTGAACAAAGTCTGGAGGGGAACTAACTGATACAACACAATATACAGGCTTTTATAGCCCGAGTGGCCATTACCGGCATTACAGTACACAGGGGGTTCTTAAAGGCACATACACTACATGCGTGGCCATGCAGACGTGAGGAAGCAGGGAGTACAGAAGGGGGCTGAGCACACAACCCTGGGGAGCTCCCGTGTTCAGGATCTGTGTGCAGGAGGTGTCTCTGCCTATTTTCACCACCTGGGGTCTTCCCGTCAGGAAGTCCAGGATCCAGTTTCATAGGGATGTGTTAAGTCCTAGCTCACTGAGCTTGTTGACAAGCTTGGAGGCGATAATGGTATTGAATGCTGAACTATAATCAATGAACAACATTCTCACATAGGTGTTCCTCTTATCCAGGTGTGATAAGGCAGTGTACAGTACAGTGGCGATGGCATCACCCCTAGATCTGTTTGGGCGGTAGGCAAATTGGAGTTGGTCCAGTGTGTCAGGTAGTAACGAGTTGATGTGGGTTTTGACCAGCCTCTCAAAGCACTTCATGATGACAGAAGTGAGTGCTATGGGGCGGTAGTCAGGTTTAAACAGGTTACTTTTGTTTTTTTGGGGACTGGAAAATTCGATGTCATCTTGAAGCGGGTGGGGACTACAGACTGGTACAGTGAATGGTTAATATATCCGTAAACACAGCTGCCAGCTGGTCAGCGCATGCTCTAAGGACACGCCCAGGGATTCCATCTGGACTGGGTGATTTGTGGGTGTTCACTCTCTTAAAGGTCTTGCTCACGTCAGCCACAGAGATTGAGAAGACCCAGTCGTCCTGAGCCGTGGGCGCCCTTGTAACAGGACTGTTGTTGTTGGCCTCAAACCGGGCATAAAAAGTGTTAAGCTCATCCGGGAGAGAGGCATTGCTGGGCATGACACAGTTGAGTTTCCCTTTGTAGTCCGTAATAGATTGTAGTCCACTCCACATCCTTTGCGAATCTGAGCTATGATAGTGTGACTCCACTTTGTCCGTGTGTTGTCTTTTTGCATTTTTGATGGTTTTTCTGAGGTCGTACCTTGATTTCTTGTACTCATCCATGTTATGCCTAACAGGGATGAACAAAGTCTGTAGTTCATCCATCTGATCTTTAAATGTTTGCCATTGCCTACCCACCGACAACCCTTTAAGTAACTTTCTCCAATCCATCCTACCCAACTCACACCTAATACAATCGTAGTTTCCTTTATTTACATTTAGGACCTTAGTCTCTGAGTCAAATAGTTCACTCTCCATCTTAATGAAGAATTCTCTCATAATATGATCGCCCTGACACAACGGGCCTCGCACAACAAGATTGATAATTTATAACCAGTGTAAGATGGCCTGATCTCTAGCTGGTTCCTATACATATTGGTCAAGGAAACCATCCCGTATACACTCCAGGAATTCCTCCCCCACAGTACTGTTACTAATTTGGTTAGCCCAATCTATATGTAGATTAAAATCACACATGATAACTGCTGTGCCCTTATTGCATGCATCTCTAATTTCCCCATTTACTGCCATCCCCAACCTCCACATTACTGTTTGGGGGTCTGTATATAACTCCTACTAAGCTTTTCTGTCCCTTGGTATTTCTCAGGTCTACCCATACACATTCCACATCATCAGAGCTAATATCCATCCTAACTATTGTCTTAATCTCCTCTTTAACCATCAATGCTACCCCACCTCTTTTTCATTGATGCATGTCTTTCCTGAATATAGCATATGCCTGGATGTTGAGTTCCCAGCATTGGTCACCCTGGAGCCATGTTTCCGTAATCCCAATATTATCATATCCGTTTACATCTATTTGCACAGCTAATTAATCCATCGTATTATGAATGCTCCTCGCATTAAGACACAAAGACTTCAGGCTTGTTTTATAACACTATTAGACCTTTTAAAATTATTACTTACTGTGGCTATGTTTGAATTAAACCCTTGATTTCTCTCACTGCCACTTTTGCTTTTCTCCTTCCTGTCCTTTGCTTCTATCCTTGTTTCCCTTTCCTCTGTCTCCTGCACAGCATCCCTACCCACTGCCATTTTAGTTTAAATCCTCCGCAGCAGCACTAGCAAACATTCCCCCTAAGACATCGGTCCTTGTCCTGCCCAGGTGCAAACCGTCCAGTTTGTAATGGTCCCACCTCCCCCAGAACCGGTTCCAATATCCCAGGAATTTGAATTCCTCCCCCTTGCATCATTCCTCTAGCCACGTATTCATCTTTATTATCCTTCTATTTCTACACGGACTAGCACGTGGCACTGGTAGTAATCCTGAGATTACCACCGTTGAGGTCCTATTTTTTAACTTACCCCCAAACTCCCTATATTCAGCTTTTAGGACCTCATCCCGGTTTTTACCTATATCCTTGGTACCTATTTGCACCACGACAACTGGATGTGCACCCTCCCCCTTCAGATTGCCCTGCAGCCACTCTGAGACAACCTTGACCCTTGCACCAGGGAGGCAACATGCCATCATGGAGTCTCGTTTGCGACAGCAGAAATGCCTATCTATTACTCTTACAATATAATCCCCTATTACCACAGCTCTCCCACACTTTTTCCTCCAATCCTGTGCAGCGGAACGATCCACGGTGCCATGAAATTGTCTGCTGCTGCCTTCCCCCGATAAGCCATCGCCCCCAACAATATCCAAAGCGGTATATCTGTTTGAGAGGGGGATGGCCACAGGGGACCCTTGCACTACCTGCCTATAAGGGACGTGGGCTATATTAGAGTGTTACAATGAAGGTTGTGGGACATATTAGAGTGTTTCAGTGAGGTGTGTCGTTTTTAACAGTTTTACAGTGAGGGCTGTGCAGTAAATCACAGTGTTACAGTGAAGGAGGTGGGTATATCTGACTGTTACAGTGAGGGGTGTGGCATCTGTCAGAGTGTTACAGAGGGGTGTAGGCTACTTCAGAGTGTTACAGTGTGGCATGGGGCGTGTGTCACTGTTACACTGAGAGGTGTCAGATATATCAGTGTTACATTGAGAGGTGTGTGGTATATCAGAGTGTTAAAGTGTGGTGTATATAAGTTTACATTGAGGGGTGTGGGGTGCATCAGTTTTACAGTGAGGGGTGTGGGGTATATGAGAGTGTTACATTGAGGGATGTGGAGTATATCCTTGTTATAGTGAGGGGTGTGGGGTATATCAGAGTGTAACAGTGATGGGAGTTGTGTATATTAGTGTTTTATAGTGAGGGATTTGTAGTATTTCAGTTTTACAGTGAGTGGGTGGGGTAAAACATCATGTTAAAGTGAGGGGTCTGGTGTATATCGAAAGTAAACTTGCAGCAAACATAAAGACAGACTGCAAAAGCTTTTATCGGTATATCAGGAGGAAAAGACTGGTAAAATCCCAAGTCGGTCCCTTGCAGTCCGATTCGGGAGAATATATAATGGAGAATAAGGAAATGGCAGACCAATTAAACTCATACTTTGGTTCTGTATTCACAAAGGAGGACACAAATAACCTCCCAGGAATATCGGCAAACATAGGGACTAATGAGAGGGAGGAGCTGACAGAAATTAGTATCTCTAGGGATATGGTGTTGGGTAAGTTGAGGGGACTGAAGGCCGACAAATCCCCGGGGCCTGATAAACTACATCCTAGGGTACTTAAGGAGGTGGCCCTGGAGATAGCAGATGCTCTAAGGATCATCTTCCGGAACTCCATTGACTCGGGAACAGTACCCGTGGATTGGAGGGTAGCTAATGTTACCCCAATATTTAAAAAGGGGGGTAGAGAGAAAGCAGGGAATTATAGACCAGTAAGCCTTACATCGGTTGTGGGCAAAATGCTAGAGTCCATTATTAAGGATAAAATAGCGGAGCACTTGACAAATGGGGAAAGGATCGGACAGAGTCAACATGGATTTACAAAGGGTAAATCGTGTTTGACTAATCTGCTGGAATTTTTTGAGGAGGTAACTGGTAGAATAGATGGGGGAGAGCCAGTGGATGTGGTGTACCTTGACTTCCAGAAAGCCTTCGATAAGGTTCCACACAAAAGATTATCATGCAAAATTAAGGCTCATGGGATTGGGGGCAAAGTATTAACGTGGATAGAGAACTGGCTGGCAGATAGAAAACAGAGAGTTGGAATAAACGGCTCGTTTTCGGAGTGGCAGGCAGTGACCAGCGGGGTGCCGCAAGGATCTGTCCTGGGACCCCAGCTGTTCACAATATATATAAATGATCTGGATCAGGGAATTGGATGCAATATTTCCAAATTCGCTGACGACACTAAACTAGGAGGAGGGGTGGGCTCTGATGAGGATGTCAGGAGGCTACAGTGCGATTTGGACAGGTTGGGGGAATGGGCGGATACGTGGCAGATGCACTATAATGTGGATAAATGCGAGGTTATCCACTTTGGGGGTAAAAACAGGAGGGTAGATTATTATCTAAATGGCAATAGATTGGGAGATGGGGAAGTGCAGAGGGACCTGGGTGTTCTTGTGCACCAGTCACTGAAGGAGAGCATGCAGGTGCAACAGGCGATTAAGAAGGCAAATGGTATGTTGGCCTTCATATCAAGGGGGTTCGAGTATAGGAATAGGGATACCTTACTACAGCTGTACAAGGTGCTGGTGAGACCGCATCTGGAGTATTGTGTACAGTTTTGGTCGCCCCATCTGCGGAAGGATGTTCTTGCCATGGAAAGAGTGCAACGACGATTCACCAGGCTGATACCTGGAATGGCGGGAATGACCTACGAAGAGAGATTAAATAGTTTGGGCTTGTACTCACTGGAGTTTAGAAGATTGAGAGGGGATCTCATCGAAACATATAAAATTATGGCAGGCCTGGACAGGCTGAATTCAGAGAGAATGTTTCCAATGGCCGGGGAGCACAGAACCAGGGGCCACAGTCTAAAAATAGCGGGCAAATCATTTAAAACAGAGATGAGGAAGAATTTCTTCACTCAAAGAGTGGTGAGCCTGTGGAATTCCCTGCCACAGAGGGCTGTGAAGGCTAATTCAATAAATATTTTCAAGAGAGAATTGGATATATTTCTGAAGGCTAAGGGGATTAAGGGTTACGGAGAAAAGGCGGGGACGGGGTACTGAACTGGTAAGATCAGCTATGATCTCAGACGAAGATCAGCCATGATCTCATTGAATGGCGGAGCAGGCTCGAAGGGCCGAATGGCCTACTCCTGTTCCTATCTCTATGTATCTATGTATATCAGATTTACAGTGAGAGCTGTGATGTATATCAGATTGTTACAGTGCGGGGTTTGGGGTATATCACAGTGTTACAGTGAAATGTGTGGGGTATATCAATTTTACAGTGTAGGGAGTGGGGCATAACAGAGTATAATAGTGAGGGGAGGGGAGTATATCACAGTGTTCCAGTGAGGGTTGTGGAGTATATCACAGTGTTACACTGAGAGGTGTGTTGTATATCAGAGCGTTACAGTGAGGCGTGTGATGTGTATCAGAGCGTTGCAGTGAGGTGTGTGGGGTGTATCAGAGTGATACAGTGAGGGGTTTGGAGTATTTGAGTGTTAGATTGAGATGCACTGGGGTATATTGGAGTGTTACCCTGAGGGGGTGTGGGGTATAGGGAAACAAGGATAAAAGCAAAAGACAGGAAGGAGAAAAAAAAAGTGGCAGGCAGAGAAATCATCGGTTTAAATCAAACATGGCCACAGTAAATAATAATTATAAAAGACCTGAGAGCATTAAAAAAACAAATCTGAAGGCTTTGTGTCTTAATGCGAGGAGCATTCGTAATAAGGTGGATGAATTAGCTGCGCAAATAAAGGTAAACGAATATGATATGATTGGGGTTACACAAACTTGGCTCCAAGGTGGCCAAGGCTAGGAACTCAACATCCAGGGGTATTCAATATTCAGGAGAGATAGGCAGAAAGGAAAAGGATGTAGTGTAGCATTGCTGGTTAAAGAGGGGATTAACACAATTAAAAGGAAGTCTATTAGCTCTGATGATGTGGAATCTGTATGGGTAGAACTGAGAAATACCAACGGGCAGAAAACGTTAGTGTGAGTGGTGTATAGACCTCCAAACAGTAATGCGGAGGTCGGGGATGGCATTAAACGGGAAATTAGAGAAGCGTGCAATAAGGGCACAGCAGTTATCATGGTTGACTTTAATCTCCATATAGAGTGGGCAAACCAAATTAGTAACAATATTGTGCAGGATGAATTCCTGGATTGTATACAGGGTGGTTCCCTGGACCAACATGTCGAGGGACCAACTGGAGATAAGGCCATCTTAGACTGGTTATTATGTAATGAGAATGGATTAATAATCAATCTTGTTGTGCGAGGCCCCTTGGGCCAGAGCGATCATAATATGACAGAATTCTTCATTAAGATGGAGAGTGAAATAGTTGACTCAGTGACAAATGTCCTGAATTTAAATTAAGGAGACTACGATGGTATGAGGTGCGAGTTGGGTAGGATTGATTTGTGAATGTCACTCAAAGGGTTGACGGTGGATGGGCAATCGCAAATATTCAAAGATCGCATGGCTGAACTACAGAATTTGTTCATCCCAGTTTGGCATAAAAATAAAGCAGTAAATGTGACTCAACAGTGGCTAACAAGGGATATTAGGGATCGCATAAGATCCAAGGAGAGTACATATAAATTGGCTAGAAAAAGCAGTAAACCTGAGGATTGGTAGCAGTTTAGGATCCAACAAAGGAGGGCAAAGGTATTAATTAAGAGGGGGAAAATAGATTATGAGTGTAAGCTTGCAGGGAACATAAAAACTGACTGTAAAATTTTTATAGATATGTGAAGAGAAAAAGATTGGAGAAGGCAAGTGTAGGTCCCTTGCAGGCAGAATCAGGGGAATTTATAATGGGGAACAAAGAAATGGCAGTCCAATTAAATACATGCTTTCATTCTGTCTTCACAAAGGAGGACTCAAATAACCTCCCAAAGATGTCGGGGAACATAGGGTGTAATGAGAGGGAGGAATTGAGTGAAATCAGTCTTTGTAGGGAAAAGCTGTTCGTGAAATTGACGGGAATGAAGGCTGATAAGTCCCCAGGGCCTGATAATCTACATCCTAGGTTACTTAAGGAAGTGGCACTAGAAATTGTATATGCATTGCTGGTCATCTTCCAAAATTCTATAGACTCTAGAACAATTCCCATGGATTGGAGGGTAGCATTGTTACCCCACTGTTCAAAAAATGTGGTAGCGAGGAAACGGGGAATTACAGACCGGTAAGCCTGACATCGGTAGTGGGGAAAATGCTAGAGTCCATTGTAAAAGATGTAATAACAGATCACTTGGAAAACAGTTACATCATCGGACAAAATCAACATGGAATTACAAAAAGGTAAATCGTGCTTGACTAATCTACTGGAATTTTTGAGGACGTAACTGGTAGAATAGATAATGGAGAACCAGTGCATGTGGTGTATTTGGATTTTCAGAATGCTTTCGATAAGGTCTCGCATAAGAGATTAAGGGGGCAAGGTATTCGCTTGGACAGAGAACTGGTTGGCAGACAGGAATCAGAGAGTTGGTCTTTTTGCGAGTGGCAGGCAGTGACCAGTGGGGTACCGCAGGGATCGGTCCTAGGACCCCAGCTATTCACCATATATATTAATGATCTATACAAGGGAACTAGATGTAATATCTCCAAATTTGCAGATGACACAAAGCTGTGTGTGTGTGTGTG
Source organism: Somniosus microcephalus (assembly GCF_052327205.1). Taxonomy (NCBI): domain Eukaryota; kingdom Metazoa; phylum Chordata; class Chondrichthyes; order Squaliformes; family Somniosidae; genus Somniosus; species Somniosus microcephalus. The sequence continues at coordinate 655,220 of NW_028225217.1, forward strand.
CTGTGAGGAGGATGCCGAGAAACTCGAGTATGATTTGGACAGGTTGGGTGATTGGGCAGATGCATGGCAGTTGCAGTATAATGTGGATAAATGCGATGTTATCCACTTTGGTGGCAAAAACAGGAAGGCAGATTATTAACTGAACGTCAATAGATTGGGAGCAGGGGAAATGCAACGAGTGCTGGGTGTCCTTGTGCACCAGTCGCTGAAGGTAAGCATGCAGGTGCAACAGGCGGTTAAGAAGGCAAATGGTATGTTGGCCTTCGTAGCGAGAGGGTTTGAGTACAGGAACAATGATGTCTCGCTGCAGTTGTACATGACCTTGTTGGGACCACACCTGGAGTATTTTGTGCAGTTTTGGTCGCAAAAGCAGGAAGACAGCTTATTATCTGAATGGTAATAAATTGATAAAAGGGGAAGTGCAACGAGAGCTGGATGTCTTGTTGCAGTAGTACAGCGCCTTGGTGAGACAACACCTTGAGTATTGCGTGCCGCTTTGTTCACCTTATCTGAAGAAGGATGTTATTGCCATGGATGGAGTGCAGCGAAGATTCACCAGACTGATACCTGGGATGGCAGGAATGACGTATGAAGAGGGATTGGGTCGATTGGGCTTATACGTGCTGGAGTTTAGACGAATGAGCGGGGATCTCATTGAAACTTATACATTTCTAACAGGACTAGAGAGAATAGATGCAGGAAGGATGTTCCCGATGGCGGGTGAGTTCAGAACCAGGGGGTCACAGTCTAAAGATAAGGGGTACGACATTTAGGACAGAGATGACTAGGAAATTCTTCACCCAGAGAGTGGTGAACGTGTGGAAGTCTCTACAACAGAAGGCAGTTGAAGCCATGTCATTAAATATATTCAAGAAGGAGTTAGATATACTTCTTAAGGCTGAACGGATCAAGTGATATGGGGAGAAGGCAGGGACAGGGTACTGAGATTGGATGATCAGCCATGATCTAATTGAATGGTGGAACAGGCTCGAGGGGCCGAATGGCCTATTCCTGCTCCTTCTTCTATGTTTCTATGTTTCTCTTATCTAATGCAGTAACCTTTTATGTCACATCTTATCGAATGCCTTCTGGAAATCCAAATACAGCACATCCACGGGCTCACCCTTATCCACCCTGCTCGTTACCTCCTCAAAGAACACGAGCAAATTTGATGAACATGATTTCCCTTTCATTAAACAATGCTGACTCTGCTTGACTGCATTAGGATTTTCCAATTGCCCTGCTCGTGCTTCCTTAATTATTGTCTCCAGCATTTTCCCAACGGCAGATGTTAGGCTAACTTATCTATAGTTTTCTGCTTTCTGTCTGCCCCCTTTCCTAATTGGGGTGTTACATTTGCGGTTTTCCAAACAACTGGGTCCTTTCCAGAGGCAAGCATATTTTGGTATATTGCAACCAATGCATCCACGCACTCTGCAGCTACTTCTTTTCGACGCTGGGATGCAGGCCATCTGGTCCAGGGGTCTTGTTGTCCTTTAGTCCCATTATTTGATCAAGTACCTTTTCCTCAGTGATAGTGATTGTCTTTAGTTCCCCCGCCCTGTGGTCCCTAGATTATCCATTATTGGAATGCTGTTAGTGTCTTCAGCTGTGAAGACAGATATAATATATTTGTTCAGAGTCTCTGCCATTTCCCTGTTCCCCATCATTAATTCCCCATTCTCATCTTCTAAGGGACCAACGTTTACTTTTGCTAATCTCTTCCTTTGCATATTTCTGTAGAAGCTCTTACATTCTGTTTTAATATTTCTTGCCAGTTTATTCTCATAATTCATCTTCTCTCTCTTTATTATTTTTTTAGTCATCCTTTGCTGGTTTTTAAAAATTTCCCAATCTGCTGTCCTCCCACCAATTTTGGCAACACTGGGCCAGAAATTCCAGGCCAGAAGCGTGAGTACGGTTGGCTTACTCACGCTTCTGGCCGTTGGAAATGCCGGCGTTCAGCATGAACAGCGCATGCGGGGAACCCCGGCATTTCCAGACCTCGAGCGCGTGCGACTGCACAGGCAGCGCTTGCGCAGTGAACTTCGTGGATTTCATTCATGAAATCCGTGAGGTTAAGTCCTTAGAAGTTACACTGAAAAAAAGCAAGTGTAAAGTGGTTCATTGGCTGCGGAGGAAGATATATTTTATCGTGGAGCTTTTGAAATGCAATATTTTTGTTTGGGAAAGGGAGGGAAGTTATTTTAAGAAATTTTAAGTAAGTTTTAAAGTTAAAATTTTTTTTTTTTAAAGGGTTTTCAGAACGGGAGGTAGAAGGAGCAATTGTGGCTGTGTGAATGGAATGTGAGAATGAGTTATGTATGTATGTCCACATATATTCCTTTACGTATATGTATGTATGTTTTATATTCCTTTACTATGAATGTATGTTTTTAATTATGATTTTCCAATAAGTTACTTTCTCTGAAAGTCATAATTAAATAATACATTCATACACATAAGTAAAGGAATATATACATAACATGCAAAGGAATATATACAGACATACATACTTTCAGAAGCTCCACGATAAGAAATATCTTCCTCCACAGCCTCTGTAGCAACGGTACCCATGCTTTTTTCATGTGTAAGTTGTAATGACTGGACCTCACTGAAAGCATTAATGAAAGTGGCGAATTATACTGCGCACGCGCTGCATGTGCAGTCGCACGCGTTCTGTCTCTGAACCCCTTCGTTCAGAGGACAGGAAATGCCGGTTTTCCCCACATGCACTGTGCATGCTGAAAACCAGCATTTCATCCGACCAGATGCGTAAGTACCCCGACCGTACTAGCGCATTTGGAAGGGAATTATTGGGCCAACATTTTACATGTCAATAAAATAAAAAAATTAACACTTGCACGACTTGCCCCCTCGCATCTGCGACTGAAGGTCCAAGGAGGTGCATTGCGCAAGAGGTCATCATCGGACGTATCCTCACACTGTTCCCTTTGGGGAACTGTATGAAGTGGTGGAAGGAATTATGGCCATGATTAATGCTCATTCCGTGACCGTAACCATCTTTGAACCAGCCATTAGGGTGGTTAGTCATATGGCGGGAGGGTTTTACGGGCTCCCACAACCCATCTGAGGGGGGGGCCACCAACACCCACGGACGCAAGTATCCCGCTGGATGTCCACCCAGAATTTAAAGTTGGAGATCCTACTCCACTTGCCGGGACTGTCTGGAGTGGGGTTCAAAACCCTACTCCTTCTGGCCCAGCGGCGGGGATGCTTACTGCTACGCAAAAGGCCCACTCCACACAAAAGGTGACATCCCTACGTTTCCTGCGCCTTTTCCCTCCCCGTGACTGGAGCCCTATGCTGCCATTTCACGTTGCTAATTGGATTGGGCGTTTGTCATAGCGGTAGGATCCCCGCCGCTGGGCCAGATCAGGGTAGGGTTTCGAACCCCGCTCCAGACAGTCCCGGCAAGTGGAGTCGGAGCTCCGCCTCTAAATTCTGGGTTGACATCCAGTGGGATATTTGCGTCCGTGGGTGTGGGTGGCCCCCCCTCCTTGTATAGCTTGTGGGAGCCCGAAAAACCCTCCCGCCATAGGACTAACCGCCCTAATGGCTGGTTCAAAGATGGTTACGGTCACGGAATGAGCGTTAATCATGGCCATAATTCCTTCCACCACTTCATACAGTTCCCCAAAGGGAACAGTGTGAGGGTACGTCCGATGATGACCTCTTGCGCAATGCACCTCCTTGGACCCTCAGTCGCAGATGCGAGGGGGCAAGTCGTGCAAGTGTTAGACACGTATGACGACGACATTGCTAAATAAATAAATGGAATTAAAAAAATTCTTTTAGGGCTTTTAAAAGTCTTTAAATTGATTTAATTCTCTTTAAAACTACTTCAGATTACTCAAAATAATGTAAACATTTTAAAAAGTTTATAAAAGTTACCAAAATCTTCAAAAAACTTCCAAAAACCTATTTAAACTGCTGCTTTGCATGTAAAAAAGCAAAGCAGCTTGACAGAAACATTGGGGGCGTGTCCAGTGAAACTGAGACCTCAAGGGGCGTGTCTCACTTACACTGCACGCTCCTGGGTCCGCGCTGGCTGCACTCCTGGGCGGCGTGACGTCATACGCTGCCCGGGAATGTGCTTTCTATTTATCCAAGTTCAGGCGTCCCAGAAGCTGATCGGCAGGAGCGCGGGGTATGTGCAAATATGGGGCTTGCACGCACTGCAAGCCCCGTTCTGGAATTTCTGGCCCATTGTATGCCTTCGTTTTCAATTTGATATATCCTTTTCTTCCTTAGTTAGCCACGGATACATCCACATCAATGGGGCTGTGGTGGAAAGTGTGGACAGCTTTAAGTTCCTCGGAGTCCACATCACGGAAGACTCTCCTGGTCCCTCAACACCTCCTCTCTGGTGAAGAAGTCCCAGCAGCGCCTATATTTCCTAAGGAGGCTGAAGGGATGTAACCTGTCACCCCTGATCCTCTCTAACTTTTACCGCTGCACAATAGAGAGCATCCTGACAAACTGTTTCACAGTATGGTATGGCAGCTGTAGCTACTATGACCGGAAAGCCCTGCAGCGGGTAGTCAAAACTGCCCAACGCATTACCGGCACCCGGCTACCGACCATAGAGCACATATACCAGAAACGCTGTTTACGGAGGTCACGGTCCATCATCAAAGACCCTACCCACCCCAGCCACAGTCTGTTCACCCTCCTGCCATCTGGGAGATGCTACAGATGCATTTGCACCCGTACGACCAGGTTTAGGAACAGCTTCTTTCCCAGGGCTGTCATCCTACTGAACTCCACAAATAAACTCTAAAGCCTGCACATCTGCCAATGCACTTTATTATGGTTATGTTTATGTTAATGTATTACAAGCCAAATGTATGTTGAATGTTTAAATGTCTTAATCTAAATGTACACTCTCGGGAGCCGCAAGCCTAAATTTCGTTGTACTGCACTTGTGCACTAACAATGACAATAAATGTTGATTTGTTTATTGATTTGTTTAATCGATTCTACATCATGATCTTTTGAGCCTATATCACTTCTCACCACTGCACTGATCCCATCCTTTACCACAAAGTCACCCCACCACCCTTTCCTTTCTCGCTATCCTTCCAAATTGTCAAATAGCCTGGAATATTCAGTTCCCAGCCCTGTTCATCTTGCAACCACGTCTCTGTATTGACGATCAGATCATACCCATTTGTATCTATTTGTGCTGTCAATTCATCTATATTGTTACAAATGCTGTGTGCATTCACATAGAGAGCATTTAACTTTGTCTTTTTAAAATTTCTCCTTGTTTTGGCTCCATTTTCTGTTGCACTTGTATTTTTAAACATTCTGTCCCTTCCTGTCTCACCATGGTAATTATTTCCACCATCTCTATCCTGCTCTATTGTTTTCTCATTTCTAATTGACTTTTTAAATTCCCACTCACCGAATCATCCCGTCCACTATTTTGTTGAAAGCCCTCTCCATAGCCCTAGTTATTCGATTCGCCAGGACTCTAGCCCCAGCATGATTCGTGAAGCCCGTCCAAATGGAACAGCTCCCTCCTGTCACACTACTGGTACCAGTGCCACACAAACCGAAACCCATTTCAGCCACACCAGTCTTTAAGCCACTCCTTCATTTCTCGGATCTTATTTACCCTATGCAATTTCGCTCGTGGCTCAGGTAGTAATCCAGAGATTATTACCTTTGATCTTCTACTTTATAATTTATCCCCAGCTGCTCATACTTCCTCATCAGAACTTATTACTTTGTCCTACCTAGGTCATTGGTACCTACGTGGAATCTTCTCCCTCCCACTCCAAGTTCCTCTCCAGCCCAGAGGAGATGTCCTCAACCCTGGCACCGGGCAGGCAGCACAGCCCTCAGCACTCACGCTCTCGGTTGCAGAGAACAGTATCTATCCCCGTAACTATACTGTCCCCTATCACTACAACATTTCTTTTTACTTCCCCCACTTAAATGATTCATTCTATCACGGTGCTGTCATCAGATTGATCCTCCTCCCTGCAGTCCCTGGCCTCGTCCATAGAGGGAACAAGATTCACTTACCTGTTAGACAGGGCCAATGGCTGAGTCTCCTCCATCACTACCTCCTGGATACCAATATCTGCCTCGTTTGTTGCCACACCCTCCTGTCCCTCACGTTTGTTGCCACACCCTCCTGTCCCTCACAATGGACACATTTGGAATTAATTGCTCCAGTGGTTGTGACTGCCTCCTGGAACTTAAAGTCCAGGTAATGTACCCCTCCCTAACGTGTCACAGTGTTTCGAAGCTCGGACTCCAGCTCATCAACTCTGAGCTGAAGTTCCTCGAGCAGCCAACATTTGCTGTAGATGTGGTCGCCGTGGACCTCAATGGTGTCGACCAGTTCCCACATGCAACAAAAACAACACATTGCCTGGTCTCCCATCTCAATTAATTAACTAATTAATTAGTTTCTTAAAAGTTTACATTTCGAACACGTATATATTTTACTCTACACCGAGGCACTTACATTTAGACGCCCAAGTTTGGAAAAAAGCAAGAAATAGAGAAATACTCATCAAACAATCAATTAACTGGTTTCTGGTGACGTCACAATTCGATTACTTATTACTTCTTTACACTCACTGCTCTGTTGTACCTCAGCATCTCTCATTCCCAGCTGGTACCGTGCAGGTCTGCAGCCTCGGCTCTCGGCTCTCCTCTGCTGCGATCTTTATCACAGCATCTCTCGTTCCCAGCTGAGGTCTCAATCAGGCCCACAGCCTCTGCTCTCGGGTCTCCTCTGCCGCGCTCTTTAGCTCTCTCTCGTTCCCAGCTCAGGTCCCGCTCAGGTCCATAGCCTCTGCTCTGTGCTCTCCTCTGCTGCGATCTTTAGCCCTCTCTTGTTCCCAGCTCGGGCCCCGCTCAAGTCCACAACTGGTCTAAAAATCCATCTCGTACACACTCCAGGAATTCATCCTCCACAGTATTATTACTTATTTGGTTTGGCCAGTCTATATGTAGATTAAAGTCACCCATGATTACTTTATTACCCTTGTTACTAGCATTACTAATTTCCTGTTTGATGCCATCCCCTACATTTCCACTACTGTTTCGAGGCCTAAAAACAACTTCCACGAAAGTTTTCTGCCCCTTGGTGCTTCTTAGCTCCACCCAGACTGATTCTACATCTCGATTTCTGAGCCAATATCCTTTCTCACTATTGATCTGATTTCATCCTTTACTATCAACGCCACCCCCTTTTCCGTTTTGCCTGTCCTTCCTAAATATCGAATATTCTTGGATATTCATCTCCCTGCCTTTGTCCCCCTGCAGCCATGTCTCCGTATCACAATTATATCGCATCCATTTACATCGATTTGCGCTGTTAATTTGTCTACCTTATTAGGAATGCTTCTGGCATTAAGATACAGTGCCTTTAAATTTGTCTTAAGATTTTTAGACATCTTTACATTTTCTACTATGGCCCTATTTGTTTTATTACCAATTTTTTCTTACCCATAACCTATTTTTTAATGTACTCCTTTGTTTGTTCCATCTGTCCCTTTCTGACACCGTCTGGTTATTCTTACCCCAATCACATTCCTGCACTGCTTTCTTGTCTTTTCCCTTTAGCACATTAGATTTCGTCCACCGAGAACCTCCCCACGCCCTTGTTTAGTTTAAAGCCCTATTTGCCTCCCTAGTTAATCGATTCTTTAAAACTGTGGTCCCAGCATGGTTCAGGTGTAGCTATCCCAGCGCAACAGCTCTCTCTTTCCCCAGTACTGGAACAAGTGCCCCACGAATCGAAACCCACTTCTCCCATACCAATCTTTGAGCCACGCATTCATCTCCCAGATACTATTGACCGTATGCCAATTTGCTTGTGGCTCCGGCAATCCAGAGGTTATGACCTTTGTGGTTCTGCTTTGTAATTTAGTCCCTAACTGCTCAAACTCTCTCAGCAGAAACTCGTTCTTTGTCCTACCTATGTCGTTGGTACCTAAGTTGAACACAACAACTGGATACACCCCCTCCCACAGGAAGTTCTTCTCCAGCCCAGAGGAGATGTCCTTAACCCTGGCACTGGATAGGCAACATAACCTTTGCGATTCACGCTCCTGGATACAGAGAACTGTGTCTATCCACCTAAATATACTGTCCCATATCATTATAAAATATCCTTTTACTCCCCCCACGTGAATGGCTTCCTGTACCACGGTAATCGGACACACCCTCGTGATCAGACAAACCCTGTGTTTGTGATAAGAAACACCTCAGGACTGGTCAAACCCCCGTGTTTAGATTGGACACATCCCCGTGACCGGGCAAAGCCCCGGGTCTGTGCTCAGACAAACTCCCAGGACCGGTCAATCCCCAGGGGCTGCGATCAGACACCCCCCCAGGATATGATAAACCCAAGGGTCTGTGGTAGGACACATTGCAGGACCGGTAAAACCCCAGGGTCTGTGATTGGAGCCACCATTGGGACCGCACAAACCCCAGGGTCTGCGATCGGACAAACCCCCAGTACCTCTCAAACCACCGGGTCAGGGATTGAAACCCCCCCCTGGACCGGGCAAACCCTGGGTTTGTGATCAGCCATAACCCCTAGACAAGAGAAACCCATGGGTCCAACATCGGACACTCCACATGACCGGTCAAACACCCGGGTCTGTGATCAGACACACCTCTGAGAAAATCAAATCCATGGGTCCGACATCGGGCACGCCACGTGAGTGGTCAAACCCTGGGTCTGTGATCAGACATAACCCCGAGACAAGTCGAACCCATGTGTCCGACATCTGACTTTCCCCATGACCAGTAAAACCCCCGGGTCTGTGATCAGGCACACTCCCGGGACAGGTGAACCCACCGGGTTTGTGATCAGACATATCCCCGTGACTGATCAGACTCCAGTCTGTGATCGGACACAACCCTGGGACGTGTCAAACCCCTGTGTCTGTGATCAGACACACCCCCGGGACAGGTCATACCCTCGGGATCTGTCAAACCCCCTGGTCTGTGATTAGACCAACCACTGGGACCAGTCAAACCCCCGTGTCTGTGATCAGACCAACCCCTGGGACTGCTCAAATCCCTGATCTGTTATCGGATGCACTCCAGGGAAAGGTCAAACCCCTGGGTCCGTTATCAGACACAGACCAGGACACCGGTTTGTGATCGGACACACAACAGGGAGTAATCAAAACTCAGTCTGTGATCAGACACATGCCCGGGACTGGTCAAACCCTGAAATTTGTGATCGAAAACAACGCGTTGACTGATCGAACCGCCGGGACTTTGATCGGGAACACCCCCAGCACTGGTCAAACCTACAGACTGTGATCAGATACAAACCCTTGGACAAGCCTATACTCCAGGTCTGTGATCGGACTCATCCCCGGACCGAACAAAACCCAGGACCGGTCAACACCTGGGGTAGATGGAACCCCCATTTCTGTGATCAGACACATTTCTCGGACAGGTCAAATCCCCGGATCTCGCAACGGACACCTCCCTGGGACTGTCCAATCCCCGAGACCAGTCAAACCCCCACAATCGGTCAAACCGCTGGGCCTGACATCAGACACACCCCCGGGACAGGTGAAACCCTCGGGTATGTGATCGGACACACCACGGAGACTGGTCAAACCCACGGGACCGTGAAACCACTGGGTCCATGATCCAGCACACCCCCATGATTAGTCAAACCCCTGGGCCTGTAAATCGACACCTCCCCCCCACGGGACAGGACAAACCCATGGGTCTGTGATCGGACACACCACCAGGATCGATCAAACCCCCGGGTTTGTGATTGGACACAACACCAGGATCGATCAAACCCCCAGGTTTGTGACTGGACACACCACCATGATCGATCAAACCGCCAGGTTTGTGATTGGACACACAACCAGGATCGATCAAATCCCCGGGATTGTGATTTGATACAGCACCAGGATCGATCAAACCCAGGTTTGTGATTGGACACAGCACCACGATCGATCAAACCCCCAGGTTAGTGATTGGACACACCACCAGGATCGATCATACCCCCGGCTTTGTGATTGGACACACCACCAGTATCGATCAAACTCCCGGGTTTGTGATCGGACACACCTCCAGGAGCGATCAAACCCCCAGGTTTATGATCGGACACACCACCAGGATCGATCAAACACCAGGATCTGTGATCCGATACATCCCCGGGACCAGTCAAATCCCAGGACCAGTGAACCCAGCGGGATTGGTCAAAACCACGCTTCTGTGCTCCGACACCCCCCCAGCGACTTGTCAAACTACCGGGTCTGGGATCGGACACAACCGCAGGACCGGACAAATCCCCGGTTCTGTGATTGGACATACCCCTGGGAATGGTCAAACTCCCGGGTCTGTTATTGGAAATACACCCGGGAATGGTCAAATCCCCGGTTCTGTGATTGGACATACCCCCAGGAATGGTCAAACCCCCGGGTCTGTCATTGCACGCACTCCTGGGACCGGTCAAACCCCTTGGTCTGTTATCAGACACACTCTCGTGGCTGTTCATTCCCCAGGGTCTGTGATCAGGCACATCCCCAGGACAGGTTAAACCCCCGGGTTTGTGATCAGACACATCCCTGTGACCGATCAAATCCCCAATCTGTGATCGGACTCATCCCAGACCGGTCAAAACCCAGGATCGGTGAACCCCCTGGGATCAGTTGAACCCCTGGGTCTGTTATCAAACACACGTCCGGGACTGGATAAACCCCCGGGTCTGACATCGGGCAGCTCCCCGGGACCGTTCAAACCCCTGGACCAGTAAAACCCCAGGGACCAGACCAACCCCTGGGTCCATGAACCAGCACACCCCCAGGATCGGTCAAACCCTGCGTTTAGAAACATAGAAACATAGAAGAAAGGAGCAGGAGTAGGCCATTCAGCCCTTCGAGTCTGCTTCGCCATTCAATGAGATAATGGCTGATCATCCAAATTCAGTACCCTGTCCCTGCCTTCTCCCCATATCCCTTGATCCCTTAAGCCTTAAGAAATATATCCAACTCCTTTTTGAATATATTTAATGAACTGGCCTCCAACGCCCTCTGTGGCAGAGAATTCCACAGGTTCACCACTCTCTTGGTGAAGAAATCCCTGCTCATTCCGTCCTAAATGGCTTACCCATTATCCTTAGACTATGACCCCTGGTTCTAGACTCCCCGGCCATCATAAACATCCTTCCTGCATCTAGTCTGTCCAGGCCTGACAGAATTTTATAGGTTTTGATGAGATCCGCTCTCTACCTTCTAAACTCCAGTGAGTATAAGCCCAATCCACACAATCTCTCCTCATACGTCATTCCTGCCATCACAGGTATCAGCCTAGTGAATCTTCGCTGCACTCCTTCCATGGCAAGAACGTCCTTCCTCAGGTAAGGCGACTAAAACTGCACACAATACTCAAGGTGCGGTCTCACCAAGGCCCTGTACAACTGTCGCAAGACATCCTTGTTCCTGTACTCGAACCCTGTGATCGAACACAACCAAGAGACAAGTCAAACCCCCAGGATTGTGATCAGACAAAACCACGGGATCATTCAAACTCCCGGGTCTGTGATTGGGCACATCCCCAGGACCAGTCAAATCGCAGGACTGGTGAAAGCACTGGAATCGGTCAAACCTCCGTTTCTGTGCTCAGACACCTTACCGGGACTGGACAAACCAACGGGTCTGGTATCGGACACAACCCTGGGACTGGACAAACCTCCAGGTCTTTTATCAGACACACTCCCGTTACCGGTCAAACCCCCGGGTCTGTAATCAGGCACACCCCCGGAACTGGTGAAACCACCGGGTTTGTGCTCAGACACACCCCATGACCGATCAAACACCCAGTCTGTGATCGGACACAACCGTGGGAATTGAAAACCTCTGGGATTGGTCAAATCCCCGGGTTTCTGGTCAGACACAACCCCGGGACTGTGCAAAACCTCGGGTCTGATATGCGATGATTCGGTTTGTGATCATACACACACCCGGGACTCCAGGTAAGTGATTGGAGACACCCCCCGGGAATGATAATATCCCCAGTCGGTGATCAGACACACCCCGGGAACGGTCAAATCCCTGGGTCTGTGATCGGACATACCCCTGTGTGTGGTCAAACCCGTGGCTTTGTGATCATAAAACGTACAAGGGACAGGTCAAAAGCTCGGAAATTTGGTAGGAAACAACCTCCGGTCCAGTCAAACCCCCGGGTCCTTGAACGGACGCACCCCCAGGACCGGACAATCCCCCGGGTCTGTGATCAGAAACAGCCCTACTACAGGTCAAACACACGGGACCGGTCAAAACCCAGGACTGTGATTGGACAGACGCCAGGGACCAGTCAAATGCCCATGTCGCTGATCCGACACACGCCAAGGATCAGTCAAAACACTGAGTGCTAAAAATTGGGTGACCAGTGCCACATTTTAGCAACTAAACAGGCAGTCAGTGGCTGTATCGCCACTGGCTGCGCCTCCCACGATATTCAGCGGGGACGCTAATGGTGGCGTTAGCCTGTTGGCTGCAACTCCCCCGATGACGTCATCGGTGTGTGCAGCGCCCCATTAGCGCCGCGATCGCGAAATTTGTTCGCAAACGCCGCTGTAGCACCATTCGCAAACATCGCCAGGTTCCCGGGGCCTTGCTGCGCTGGCAGAGGCGCAATTTAAAGTGGAGGTGCGGGGCGGCAGCTTTTTTCGGCGGCCGCCTGCCAACACCTCCCTCCCCGGCCTCCTGGCACCACCCTCGCGGCAATGCCGGCTGTTTCCCGAGAGCCGGCAATTGTCCTTGGTGCCGCGCACTTCTGCCGGCACCCACGATCGGGGATCGCGCTGTTGCAGGCCCCTCCCCTTAACAGTAGGTGGAAGGCCTGCAGTACCACAGTGCACCGTGCCGCAGCATCTGGCGCTGCGGCATGTTGCGCTGCGAAATTCAGTTTCAGCATCCTAAGAGGGACACGGAGCACTTCGAGCCTCGCATGGTGTCCCTTTTGGGGTGCTCAAGCTGAATTTGCGGCGATCGCTAATGTGGCGATCATGGCGCAAATTCCAGCTCCCAGGTGAATTCGTGCCACTTGGATGCCTCAAGCCAATTTTTAGCCCTGGGACTTTGATTGGGCACACCCCAGGGACCGGCCAAATCCCCGGGTGTGTGATCAGACACACCCCCAGTAGAAGTTGAACAAGATGGTCTGTGATCAGACACAACTCCGGGACCAGTGAAACACCGGGTCTGTGACCAAACACACCCCCGGGTCTGTGCTCTGACATGTCCCAGGGACCGGTGAAACCCCCGGGTTTAGATCGGACAAACCCCATGACCAGTCAATGCCACGGGGCTGTGATCTGTCACATCCCAGGGATTGTTCAATCGCACAGTTCTATGATCGGACGCACTCTTGGGACCGGTCAAACCCCCGGTACTGTGATCATACACAGCTCCAGCAGAGGTAAAAAACCTGGGTCTATGATCGGATATCATTTGGAATGGTCGAAGCCCGGAGTCCGTGAGCAGGCACACACGAGGGACTGGTCCAACCCCAGATCAGTGATCGGACACACCTCCGGGACCTGTCAAATCCCTGGGTCCATGAGCGGACACATCATCAGGTCCATTCAATCCCATGGATACGAGATCGGAACACCCCCGAGACAGGTCAAAACCCCAGGTCTGTGATTGGACACCCAGCCCCGGATCGGTCAAACCCTCGGTTTCCGATCGGACACAATCCCGACATCGGCCGAACACCCATGTCTGAGATCGGCCACATACCCGGGACCGGTCATTCCCGAGTGTTTGTGATCAGACACAAACCTGGGACCAGTCAAATACCCGGGTGTATGATCGAACACCCATCCGGGACCTATCAAACACTTCAGATCTGTGAGTGGATGCACCCCCAGGACCAGTCAAACCCGAGGGTCCATGATCAGACACAACACTGGGACAAGTCAAAACCCTGGGTCTGTGAGCAGGCACAAACCCGGGACTGGTCAATACCCCAATCTGTGAACAAACACATCCCAGGGACCGGTCAAACCAACGGGTGTGTGATCGGACACACCACCGGGACCTGTCAAACTTCCGGGACCATGATTGGTTACACCCCCGGGAGTAGTCAAACCCCCAGTCTCTGATTGGGCACAGCCCTGGGACCAGACAAACACCTGGGTTTGTGATCAGACACATGGCCGGGACCAGTCAAAACCCCGTGACCTGTCAAACCTCCAGGATCACTCAATCCCACTTTATCTTTGAAACCCCCGGGTCTGTGATCGGACACACGCCCGGGACCAGTCAAACGCACAATCAGTGATTGACACACCCACGTGACTGATCAATGCCCCAGGTCTGTGATCAGACACACTCCTGGGACCATATGATCGTACATACCCCAGGGACTGGTCAATCGCACGTGTCTGTGATCGGTCAGCACCACCCTCCAGGGGACCAGTCAAACCCCCGGGTCTGTGATCGGATACATAATGGGACTGGAGTAAAACCCGTGTCTGTGATTGGAGACACCCCTGGGATGTGTCAAACCCCCAGTCTGTGACCAGATATTTGTCTAGGACGGGTGAAAACCCCGGGTGTGTGATTCGACTCACCCCTGGTACCTGTGAAACGCCCGGCTCCATGAGCGGGCACACTTTTGGGTCCGGTCAAACACATAGGTCTGTGATTCAACACACCATGGCACCGGCAAACCCCAGCACCTGTGATCGGGCACGCCCCGTGACTGGTCAATCCCCCGGGTCTCTGAATGGTCTCACACTCGGGATCGGTAAAACCACCGGGACTGTGTACAGACACAACTCTGGGACTGGTCAAACCACCGAGTCAGTGATTGGACTCACCCACATTTCATGTCAAACCCCCGGGACTGTGATCAGACACACAACACCGGGACCGGTCAAATCCCCGGGTGTTTGTTCGGACACACTCCCGGGACCTGTCTAACCCCCGGGTCCATGAGTGGAAACACCCTCGGGACCGGCCTAACCCCTGGTCTGTGATCGGGCAGCTGCCTGGCACCAGTCAAACCCCCGGGAGCTGGAAAGCCTCCTGGTTTGTGATTGCACGGAAATCCTGGACCGCTCGAACTCACAGTTCTCTGATCGGACACAAAACCGCGATCGCTCAAACCCCTGGGAAAGGTCAGAACAATTGGTCCTTGATCCGACACCCCTCCAGAATCATTCAATTCCCCGAATCTGGGATTTGTGCACCGCCCGGACTGGTCAAACCACCGGTTCTGTTATCGGACACATTCACAGGACTGGACAAACCCCAGGACTGGACAAACCACCGAGATCTGTCAAACCGCGGGTCTATGATGAGACACATACCTGGGATTGGTAAAACCTACGGGTCTGTGTTCGGACAGTCGTCCGGAACTGGTCAAACCAACGGGTCTGTGATCACACATACACTCTCAGGGCAAGTCAATCCCCCGAGTTTGTGATCAGACGCACCTCCACGAATGGTGAAACCCCCATGTCTCTGATCGGACACAACCGCAGGACCGATCAAACCCACGGGACTGGGGAAAGGTGTGGGATTGTGATCAGACAGAACCCCGGGCTGGTAGAACCCCCGGTGATCAGATACAACCCAGGGAATGGTTAATCACCCGGAACTGGTCAAACAAATGGGGCCATGTTATGACACGCCCCCAGTATCAGTCAAATCCTTGGGGGTGTGACTGGACAAACCCCTTGGGACCAGTCAAACCCTGTGTTTTGTGATTGGACAAATCCCGAGTCCGGTCGAACCACGGGGACTTGATTGCACAACACCAGGACCAATCCAACCAACGGGACCTGTGAAACCCCCGGGTCTGTGATCAGACACACCCCCGGGGGCGGTCAAAACCCTGGGTCTGGGATCTGACAAACGCCTGGGACTGGTCAATCCTCTGGGGTTGGGATCGGACGCAACCAGAGGACCGGAGAATCTCAGGGTCTGTGATCTGATACACCACGGGACTGGTCAAATCCCCGGGATGGTGATCCGACACACTCCTGAGTCCGGTGCAACCCCCGGGAATGGTCAAAGCCCCGTGTCTCTGATCGGAGAGAGGCCCCAGACCTTTCAAGCCACCAGGACCGGTAAACCCCTGCGTTTGTGACCAAACACAACGCCAGTACAGGTCGAATCACCAGGTCTGTGATCCCGACCGCTCACAAACCGGGACTGGTCAAACCAATTGGAACGTGTTCCAACACGCCCCTGGGACCAGTCAAAGCCCCGTGTCTGTGATCGGACAAAGCACTTTGAATGGTCAAATCCCGGGATCTGTGATCAGACACATCCTTGAGCAATCAATCCCCTGGGTCTGAGTTTGGACAAACACCTGCGAACGATCAGACCCCTGGGACCGGTCAAACACCCGGGTCTGTGATCAGAGAGACACCCAGGACCTGTCAACCCCCGGGACCTGTCATACCCCGGGTTTGTTATCGAAAACAATCCCGGAACAGGGCGACCCTCCAGGTATATGTTTGGACACAAACCCCCGACGGCTCACAACCGCTGGACCAGTCAAGCCAATTGGTCTATGATGCAACACGCCACCGGGACCGGTCAAAACCCCGGGTTTGTGATCGGACACCCCCCCGAGACCTGTCAAATACCTTGGTCTGTGATCGGACACACCCCCAGCACTGGTGATAGCCTTGGGATTGTGATTGGACAGAACCCTGAGTCTGGTCAAAACCCCAGGTGTGCGATCGGACTCAATCCCAGGTATAGTTAAAATCCCGGGTCCGCGATCGGACACACCCCTGGGACCGGACAAACCCCCAGGTCTCTGAGTGGACACACCCCCGGGACCGGTCAAACCACAGGGTAGAAACATAGAAACATAGGAACATAGAAACATAGAAGATGGGAGCAGGAGTAGGCCATTCGGCACCTCGAGCCTGCTCCGCCATTCAATGAGATCATGGCTGATCATCCGAATTCAGTACCCTGTCCCTGCTTTCTCCCCATACCCCTTGATCCCTTTAGCTTTAAGAAATATATACAACTCCTTCTTGAATATATTTAATGAATTGGCCCCTACTGCCTTCTGGAGTAGTGAATTCCACAGATTCACCAATCTCTGGGTGAATAAATTCCTCCTCATTTCTGTCGTAAATGGCTTACCCCTTATCCTTAGATTGTGACCCCAGGTCCTGGACTCCTCGACCATCGGGAACATCCTTCCTGCATCTAGTCTGTCCAGTCCTGTAAGAATTTTATAAGTTTCAATGAGATCCCCTCTCATTCTTCTAAACTCCAGCGAGTATAAGCCCAATCGATCCAATCTCTCCTCAGACATCATTCCTGCCTTCTCAGGCATCATGCTGGTGAATCTTCGCTGAAATCCTTCCATGGCAAGAACATCCTTCCTTAGAGAAGGCGACCAAAACTGCACACAATATTCAAGATGTGGTTTCATCAAGGCCCTGTACAACTGCAGCAAGACATCCTTGTTCCTGCACTCAAACCCTCTCGCTGTGAAGGCTAACAGACCATATAGGTTTTCAACCGCCTGCTGCACCTGCATGCTTACCTTCAGCGAATGGTACACAAGGACAACCAGGTCTCATTGCAGTTCACCTTCTCCCAATCTATTGCCATTCAGATAATCATCTGCCTTCCTGTTTTTGCCACCCAAGTGGATAACCTCGCATTTATCCACGTTATATTGCATCTGCCATGCTTCTGCCCAATCACCCAACCTGTCCAAATCATCCTGGAGTTTGTCAGCATTATCCTCACATCACACACGCCCACCCAGCTTTGTGTCGTCTGCAAACCTGGAGATATTACATCTAGATCCCTTGTCTAGATCATTAATATATATTGTGAATAGCTGGGGTCCAAGGTCCAATTCCTGTGGTACCACACTAGTTTCTGCCTGCCACTCAGAAAAAGACCTGTTTATTCCAACTCTTTGCTTTCTGTCTGCCAACCAGTTCTCCATACAATTTTAAACCTTGCCCCCAATCCCATGGGCCTTAACTTTTCACGCTAATCTCTTATGCGGGACCTTATCAAAAGCCTACTGAAAGTCCAAATACACCACATCCACTGGTTCTCCCTTATCTATTTTACCTGTTACGTTCTGAAAAATTAAAGTAGATTAGTCGAGCACAATTTACCGTTTGTAAATCCATGTTGACATTGTCCGGTCCTGTCACTGTTTTCCAATTGCTCTGCTATTAAATCTTACATAATGCACTCTAGCATTTTCCCCATTACTGATGTCAGGCTTACCGGTCAGTAATTCCCCGTTTTCTCTCTAACACCTTTTTTGAATAGTTTGTGATTATACACAACCTCGGGACCGGTCAAACCCCCTCGACCTGTCAAACCACAGGGTTTGTGTTCGGACACAAACCCTGGACCGTTAGATACCCCAGGTCAGTGATCGAACATATCCCCAGGATCGGTCAAATGTCAGGATCAGTCAAACACCCGGGATTGGTCAAAAACCCGGGTGTCTAATCAGACACATCCCTGGGATGGATCGAACGCCCGGTTCCATGATCTAAAACACCCCCGGGATTTGTCAAAATATTGGGTCTGTGATTGGATACATCCCCGCGACTGGTCAATGTCCCGAGTATGGTAAAACCAACGTGTTATGATCCAACAACCCTCAAGATTCGGCCAAATCCCTAGGTCTGTGACCGGCACACCCCTGGGAATGGTCAAACGCATGGGTTTGTGATCGGCCAGAACGCCAGAACAGGTCAGAGCCCTGCATCTGTGATCGGACACAAACCCAGGACAGTTCACACATTCAGTCTGTGATTGGACGCAACCCTCGGGCTGGTCAAACCCCGGGACCAGTGAAACCAATGGGTCCATGATCCGCCACGCCCAAGGAATCGGTCAAATCCCAAGGTCTGTGATCGGACAAATCCCGGCACTTGTCAAACCCCGGGCTTTGTGATCGGACGCAACCCCGGGGCTGATGAAAGCTCCGGGACCCATCAAACCTACGGATCTGTGTTTTGATAGACGTCCGGGAGTGGTCAAACCAACGGGTCTGTGATCACACACATACACGGGACCGGTCAAACCGCCGGGCTTGCGATCAGACACCTCCCCACGAATGGTCAAACCCTCATGTCTCTGATCAGACACAACCACAGGACCGATCAAACCCACGGGACTGGAGCAAACTTTGGGATAGTGATCATACAGAACCCCACGTCTGGTCGAACCCAGGGGTCTGTGATCAGATACAACACAGGGAATGGTCAATCCCCCGGAACTGGTCAAACCAATGGGTCCATGATACGACCCCCCCCCCCCAGTATCAGTCAAATCCTCGGGCCTGTGTCCATACACACCCCTGGGACCGGTCAAACCCTCGTGTTTGTGATCGGACACAACCCCGGGAACTGTTGAACCACGGGGTTTGTGATCGGATAAGCACACAGAATTGGTATAATCCCCGGGTCTGTGCTAGGACAAACCCCCGTGAATGTTGAATTTTCACGATCTGTGATCCGATACACCCCGGGACCTGTCAAAATCCCGAGTTTGTGATCGAACACAATCCCAGGACCTGTTGGCCCACCATTATAATGATTGGATATGCACACAGAATCTGTCAAATCCCCGGGTCTGTGCTAGGACAAACCCCCGGGATCAGTCATACCCTGCTTTTTTGCGATTGGACACAACCCCGAGGCCGGTTGAACCACGGGGGACTGTGATTGGACACAACAGCAGAGCCAATCCAGACCCCAGCAATTGTTAAACCCCCGTGTCTGTGATTGGACATATTCCCGGGACTGGTAAAATGTCAGTATCTGTTATTTGATACACCCCGGGACTGGTCAACCCCGCGGCTATGCGATCCGACATCCCCCCGGGTCCGGTGAAAACCACAGGAACGGTCAAACACCCATGTCTATAATCAAAGAGATGCCTGGGACCTGTCAAACGCCCGAGACTGATAATGCCCCTGGGTTTGTGATCGAATACAACCCCAGAACAGGTCGAACCCCAGGTCTGTGTTCGGATACAAACCCCCGAACGCTCACAACCCCGGGACAAGTCAAACTAATTGGTCCATGTTCGAACATGCCCCTGGGAATAGACAACCCCCCGGGCTTGTGACCAGACATGCCCCCGGGACCAGTCAAATCCCTTGGTCTGTGATTGGACGCACCCGCGGGAATGGTGAAACACTCGGGATTGTGATCAGTCAGAACCCTGAGTCTGATCAAACCCCCGGGACCAGAGATACTTTCGGATTGTGATCGGACAGAATCCTGAATCTGGTCAAACCCTCGGGTCTGTGATCAGACACAACACTGGGAGCAGTCGAAATCCCGGGTCCATGATCGGACACACCACTGGGACCAGTATATCCCCAGGGTCTGTGATCGGACACAGCACCGAGACCTGTCAAACCCATGGATCTGTGATGAGACACAACTGTGAGCGGTCAATTCCCCAGGCCTGTGATCGGACAGACACCCGCAACCGCTCAGATCCCTGGGACCATTCAAACGCCGGGGTTTGTGATCGGACAAAGCCCTAGGACTGATCAAACCCCTAGGATTGGAGAAACATTCGGGACTGTGATCGGGCACAACACCAGGACTTGGCAAACCCCTGCGTCCGTGATCGGGCACACCTCTGGGACCGATGAAAGACACGGGCCAGTGATCGGTTACAGCTCTGAGACTGGTCAAACCCCCAGGTCTGTGATCAAACACAGACCTGAGACCGGTCAAAATTCAGGTCTGTGATCGGACACAACCGGGACTGGTCAGTCCCCCGGCTCTGTGACCAAACACCCCTGGGACTGGTCATACACCCGGAACTGTGAGTCAAAACATCCCTGTGTCTGTTGAACCCCCTGGGACCAGTCAAACCCCCAGATCTGTGAACAGACACACACACGCGACGGCTCAGTCCCCCGGGACCAGTCAATCCAATGCCTCCATATGCTGATGCGCTCCCGGGGCCGGTCAAACCACGTGCTCTGTAATCGGACACACCGCAAGAACTGATTAAACCCCAGGGACCGGAGAAACCTTCGGGATTATGATCGATAAGAACACTGGATCTGTGATTGGATGCAACCGGGACTGGTCAAACCCCGGGTCTGTGATCGGACACACCCCTGGGACTGGTCAAACTTCCGGGTATGTGATCGGGCAGACATCTGGAATCAGTCAAACTCCGGGGGCGGGAAAAGCCTCCGGGGTGGTGAACCCCGGGACCCGTCGAACCCCACATTTGTGATCGGACAAAAATCCACGATCGCTCAAACCCCCAAGACCTGTCAATCTAATGGGTCCATGATCTGACACCTCTGGAATCATTCAAATCCCCATGTCTGTGATCGGATACTCCACCGAGGCCAGTCAAACCACAGGGTTTGTGATTGGCACAAACTCGGAACCTGTCAAACCCCCCAGACCATTCAAGCAAGCGGGTTTGTGATAGTACACAACCCCGGGATTGGTCGCTACCCCAGGTCTGTGTTCGAACACATCACCAGGACCAGTCAAAGCCCAGGACCTGTCAAACCCCCGGGATCAGACAACCCGCCAGGTCTGTGATCAAACACAACCCTGTAACTGGTCAAACCCTCGGGGCTGTGATCAGACAGATGCCTAATACTGGTCGAACCGCCGGTTGTGGTCAAATCCCCAGCTCTGTGATTGGAAACACCCCTGGAAATGGTCAAGCCCCTGGTTTTGTGATCGGGCACAACCCCGGGACAGGGCAAACCCTGACATCTGTGTTTGGACACAAACCCAGGACCAGCCAGACAACAACCTGTGAATGGACACAACCCTGGGACTGGTGAAACCGCCCGGACTGGTCAAACAAATCATTCCGTGATCCAACACGTTCACGGAATCGGTCTAAAACCTGGATCTGAGATCGGACAAACCCCTGGGACCATTCAAACCCCCAGGTTTGTGATTGGACAGAACACCGTGACCAGTCGAACCATGGTGTCTGTGATCGGACACAACACCAAGGCCAGTCAAACCCCCGGGACTCGTCAAACCTACGGTTCTGTCATTGAACAGACCACCGAGACTGGTCAAATCCCCATGTCTGTGATCCGACACTCCCGCGGGACTGGTGAAACCCCCAGGACCGTCAAACCCCCGGGTCTGTGATTGGACAGGTGCCCGGGAATGATCAATCCCCCAGGACCTGTCAAAACCTCGGGTTTGTGATCGGACACAACCCCGGGATGGGTCAAACACCCGGGTCTGTGATCGGACACAACTCCGCGACCAGTCAAATCCACAGGACCGGTGAAATCAATGTTCCGTGATCCAACACCACCCCAGAATCATTCAAATCCCAGGTCTTTGAAGTAAACACACCCCCTGGACCAGTTAAACCACAGGGTTTGTGATCAGACAAAACTCCAGGACCGATTAAACCAACGGTATCGGAGAAATATTCGGGTTTGTGATCAGACACATATCGTAGACCTATCAACACCCGTTCTGTGATCAGACGCCCCCGGTACCGCTCAGTCCCACGGGTCTTCAACCAGACACACCCCCGGGACCAGACAATCCCCCAGGTCTGTGATCAGACACAGCCAGGACTGGTAATACCATGGGTCTCTGATTGGATACACCCTCGGGACCGGACAAAACCAATGGCCCATGAATGGACACACTTACAGGACCAGTCAAACTCTCGGGTCTGTGATCAGACACACCCCCGGAATATGTCAAATCCTAGTTCCATGATTGGACTCACCATCGGAACTGGTCTAACCCCCGGGCCCATGACCAGACAGATCTGGGACCGGTCAAACCCCTGGGAATGGTCAAACACCCGAGGACCGGTGAAATTCCCAGAACCGGTCGAAAGCCCTGCTCCATCATCGGACAACCACCCAGGACTGGTCAAACACCCAGTGACCGTTGAATCCCCGGGTACATGATCGGACTCAGACGGGACCAGTCCAACCCATGGAACAGTTCAAAAACCCAGCTCTGTGATTGGACACACCACGGGGATGGTCAAACACCCTGGTGTGTGATTGAACACAACACCGAGAACGATCAAACCCCCTGGTCTGTTATCAGACACACCCCGGTGCAGTCAAATGCCGGGACTGCGATCGGATACAACCCCAGGACATGTCAAACCCCCGGGTCTGTGATGGGACACACCCACGGGGACGCTCAAATCCCAGGGTTTGTGATCAGATGCACCACTGGGAACAGTCAAAGCCCCGGGACAGTGATCGGCCTCAACCCCGGTACAGGTCAAACCTCGGCTTCTGTGATAGGACACAAACCCAGGACCGGCCAGACACCCAGTCTGTGATCGAACACAATCCTGGGTTTGGTCAAACCCCCCGGACTGGTCAAACCAATGGGTCAATGATCTGACACGCCCACAGAATTGGTAATGTCCCCGGGCCTGTGATCGGACAAACACACAGGACTGTTCAAACACCAGGGTTTGTGATAGAACAGAACACCGGGACCAGGACCCGTCAAACCCCTAGGATCCACCAAACCTGCGGTTCTGTGTACAGACAGACCCCCGGGACAGATCAAAACCCCGGTCTGTGATCTGAGACACCCCCAGGACTGATGAATCCCGCAGAACTGGTGAAGCAGCCGGGTCTGTGATCGGAGAGGTGCCCGGGACTGGTCAATCCCCCGGGACTGGTCAAACACCCGGATTGTGATTGGACACAATCCCGGGATGGGTCGAACTACTGGGTTTGTGATTGGACACACCTCTGCGAAGAGTCAAATCCCCGGGACCAGTAAAACCAATGGGTCCGTAATCTGACACACCTCCGGAATCATTCAAATTCCTGGGTCTGTGATCGGACACAGCCTCCGCACCGGTCAAACCAACAGGTTTGTGATCGGACGAACCCCAGGACTGATAAATCCACCGGGACCGGACATATATTCGTGTTTGTGATTGGGCAGAACCCCGGGACCGGTCAAAGCTCCGAATCCATGACCAGCCACAGTCCCGGGACCGATCAAAGCCCCAGGTCTGTGATCAGACACACCCGGGACCGCTAATTTCCCGGGTCTTTGATCAGCCACAGCCCCAGGACTGGTCAATCACCCAGGTCTGTGATGAGACACACCCAGGACCAGTAAAAGTGCGGGTCTCTGATTGCACACACTCCTAGAACTGGTCAAACCCCCAGGTCTGTGATCGGACAAGCTTCGGGAATGGACAAATCCAATGGAATATGAACGGACGCACCTGCAGGACGAGTCAAACTCCCGGGTCTGTGATCAGACATGCCCCCGGGACGTGTCAGACCCTAGGTCCGTGTTTGGACACACCACCGAGACTGGTCGAGCCCCCGAGCCCGTGATCAGGCAGATGGGGGACTGGTCAAACCCTAGGTCTGCTCAAACCCCCCAGGACTGGTGAAATTCCTGAGACGGTCAAAACCCCGGTCCATCATCGGACGAACACCCAGTACCGGTCAAAACCCTGGTGCCAGTCCAACCCCTGGGTATGTGATCGGACACACCTCAGTACCTGTCAAAACCGTGGGCCAGGTCAAAACCCCGGTTCTGTGATCAGACACACTCCCGGGGCCAGTCAAACCCTGGGCCTGTGATCGGACACACCCACGGGGCCACTCAAATCCCAGGGTCTGTGATCAGACGCACCCCTGGGAACAGTCAAACCCCCGGGACTGTGATCGGCCAGAATCCCGTTAAAGGTCAAACCTCGGCTTCTGTGATTGGACACAAAGCCAGGACTGGCCAGACACCCAGACTGTTATCGAACACAACCCTGGAATTTGTCAAACCCTTTGGACTGGTCAAGCCAATGGATCAATGATCTGACACGCACACGTGATTGGTTATGTCCGCGGGCATGTGATCGGTCAAACACCCTGGACTGTTCAAACACCCGGGCTTGTGATAGAACAGAACACCGGGACCAGGACCGGTCAAACACCTAGGATCCACCAAACCTGCGGTTCTGTGTACAGACAGACCCCCGGGACAGGTCAAGCCGCCGGGTCTGTGATCTGACACTTCCCCAGGATTGGTGAATACTGTGGGACTGGTGAAGCAGCCAGGTCTGTGATCGGAGAGATGACCGGGACTGGTCAATTCCCTGGGACTGGTCAAACCCCCTAATTGTGATTGGACACAACCCCTGGATGGGGCGAACCCCCGGGTTTGTGATTGGACACCCCCTGTGACGAGTCAAACCCCCGGGACCAGTTAAACCAATGGGTCCATGATCCAACACCCCTCCAGAATCATTCAAATTCCTGGGTCTGTGATCGGACACCCCTCCCGCACCGGTCAAACCAACGGGTTTGTGATCGGACGAACCCCAGGACCGATAAAAATCCCGGGACCGGATATATATTGAAGTTTGTGATTGGACAGAACCCCGGGAACGGTCAAAGTTCCGAATCCATGACCAGACACAGCCCCGGGACCGATCAAAGCCCCAGGTCTGTGATAAGGCACACCCGGGACCGCTAATTTCCCGGGTCTTTGATCAGACACAGCCCCAGGACTGGTCAATCCCCCAGGTCTGTGATGAGACACACCCCGGATCGGCAAAAGTGCGGGTCTGTGATTGCACACACTCCTAGGACTGGTAAAACCCCCGGGTCTGTGATCGGACAATCTTCGGGAATAGACAAATCCCATGGCCCATGAATGGACGCACCTGCAGGACCAGTCAAACTCCCGGGTCTGTGATCAGACACACCCCCGGGATGTGTCAGATCCTAGGTCCGTGATTGGACGCAGCACCGGGAATGGTCAAGCCCTCGAGCCCGTGATCAGGCAGATGCGGGACTGGACAAACCCTGGGTCTGCTCAAACACCCCCGGACTGGTGAAATTCCCGGGATGGTCAAAACCCCGGTCCATCATCGGACGAACACCCAGTACCGTTCAAAACCCTGGTGCCAGTCCAACTCCCGGGTATGTGATCGGACACACCTCAGTACCAGTCAAAACCGTGGGCCAGGTCAAAACCCCGGTTCTGTGATCAAATACACCTGCAGGGCAAGTCAAACCCTGGGTCTGTGATCGGACACACCCATGGGACCCCTCAATCCCAGGGTCTGTCATCCGACACACCTCTGGAACCGGTCAAACCCATTGGTCCGAGATTGGAAAGACACCAAGGAATCGACATCCCTCAGGAAAGTGATCTGACACACCCGTGTGATCGGTCAAACCTCCGGGTTTGTGATCGGACACAACATCAGGACCAGTCAAATCACCGCATCTGAGATCGAACACAACCCCAGGAATGGACAATCCCCTGGTTCTCTGATCGGATACACCCGTGGGACTGGTCAAATCCCCGGGTATGTGATCAGACACACCCCGGGGCCGCTCAACCACCTGCATCTGTGATTGGACTAATGCCAGTGACCGGGAAAAACTTATGTGTCTGAGATCGGGAACACCCCGGGAACGGTCATACACCCTGTTCTGCGTTCAGACACACCCCAGGAGTGGTCAAACACTACAGTTCAGGTCAGACACATCCCCATGTTCGGTCCATCCCGCGGCTCTGTGATCAGACAAACCCTCGGGAATGGTGAAACACCTGGGATCGGTAAAACCCCGGGACTGTGATCGGACACAGCACTGGGACAGGAAAAAGCCCCGGGTCTGTAATTGGACATCACCAGGACCGTTCAAATCCCCTTTTCTGTGACCAAGCACACACAGGTACTGGTCAAAACCCGGGTCTTTGATCAAACACAACCCTCAGTTCTGTAAGGGAACACACACCTGGGCAGGTCAAACCCACGCATCTGTTATCGGACACACACGTGGGAAAACACCGTGTCTGTGACTGGACATCAGCCGGGTTTCCGACCAAGCACACCCCAGGGATCTGTAATCGGACACAACCGCGGGACAGGTCAAATGCCCGGGTCTGTGATCGGACCTCACCAGGAATGTTCACTCACCAGGGTCTGTCAAGAAGCACACCCGAGGTGGCGTTCAAACCCCAAAGCCTGTGATCAGAAACAACCCCGGTACCGGTCACACCCCAGGGTCTGTAAACGAACACACGCCTGGGCAGGTCAAACCCATCGGACTGTGATCGGACATCACCACAGATTAATCCTTGCCTCTCCAAGTGGAGACTTATTCTGTCCCTCAGTATGTTTTCCAACAATTTCCATAACACTGATGTTAGGCTCACTGGCCTGTAATTCACTGGTTTATCCCTACTACCCTTCTTGAATAATGTTACCACATTAGTTATTCTCCAGTCCTCCGGCACCTCCCCTGTGGCCAGAGAGTTACTGAAAATTTGTACCACAGCCCCTGCAATCTCCTCCCTTGCGCCACATAGCAGCTTGGGATACACCTCATCAGGGCCTGGCCTGGGCATTTATCCACTTTGAAGCCCGCTAAGACCACGAGTACCTCCTCCCTCCCAATACTAATTTGTTCAAGTATATCACCATCCCTTTTGCTGATTTCTATGCCAATATTTTCCTTCTCCATAGTGAACACAGATGCAAAATATTCCTTTAAATCCTCACCTACATCTTCCAGCGATAAACACAGCTTGCAACTTCGGTCCCTAAAGGGAACTACCATTCCACTGGATATCCTCTTGCCCTTAATATGCTTATAAAACACCTTGGGACTTCCCTTTCTTTTGCCTGTCAGTTTTTTTTCATGCCCACTCTTCGCCCTCCTCATTTCTTTTTAAGTACACCCCTGCATTTCTATATTCCTCTGGGTCTCCACTGTTTTCAGTCCTTTGTATGTGCCAAAAGCCTCAATTTTTTACCTAATACATTCTTGTATATCCCTTGACAGCCAGGGTTCACTGGGTTTGTTGTTCGCACCCTTGACGCTTAAGGGAACATATTAGCATTGTATTCTCTCTATTTCCATTCTGAAAGCCTCCTACTGCTCCGATGTTGCATTTCCTACAAGTTGCTGATCCCAGTCCACTTTGGCCAGATCCTGACTTATCATATTAAAAGCGGCCTTCTCCCACTGGAGCGGTCAATCAATGGGTCCGAAATCAGACACACCGGTGAGACCAGTTGAAACCCCGGGTCTGTAATTGGATACACCACCGGGACCAGTCAAACCCCCGGGTCTGTAATCAGACACACGACTGGGACTGGTAAAACCCCAGGTCCGTTATCAGACACACACCCAGGACCGGTCAAACCCCCGCATCTGTGATTGGACACACGGCCAGTACCGGTCAAACCCCCGGGTCTGTGATTGTACACACTCCCAGGACCGGTCAAACCCCCGGGTCTGTGATAGGACACACGGCCAGGGCTGGTCAAACCCCCGGGTCTGTGATCAGACACATGACTGGGACTGGTAAAAACCAAGGTCTGTTATCAGACACACACCCGGGACAGGTCAAACCCCCGGATCTGTGATCGTACACGCACCCGGGACTGGTCAAACCCCCGAGTCTGTGATCGGACACACGGCCGGGACCGGTCAAAATCCCGGGTATGTGATTAGACACACGACTGAGACTGGTTAAACCCCAGGGCTGTTATTAGGCACACACCCGGGACCGGCCAGTCACCCGGGTCCATGATCGAAAACAACCTTTGAATGGGTCAAACACATGGGTCCGTGATCGGACACGGCACCGGGCTCGGACAAACTCCGGGTCATGGATCGGACAAAACCCCAGGACAGGTCAAACTACCCGTGTTCGTGATGGAACACATCGCCCGCAACCTTTCAAACCCATGGGTCCATGATCGGACACATGCATGTGCCCAGGCAAACCCCTTGGTCCGCGATCGAGCACACCCGGACCAGTCAAGTGCACGGATCTCTGAATGGACACACCCCAGTGACAGATCAAGTCCCCGGTTCAGTGATCAGACACACCCCCAGGACCGGTCAATCCCTCAGGACAGGGACAGTTAGAAATTTCGGTTCCGTAAACTAATACAACCGTGCGTCTGGTCAAACTCCGGGGACCGGTGAATCCCTGGGTCTGAGATCTGACACACCATAGGGACCGGTCAAACCCCCAGGACTGGTCAATGCTTGAGTTGGGAAAATCACATGGGTTCGTGATCAGACTCAGTCCCGTGACTGGTCATACACCCAGGTCCATGATCAGAAACATCTCCAGGTACGTGATCGGACATAAACACAGGACCAGTTAAACACCTGGGTGTGTGATCAGACTCACCCCTGGGACTGGCCAAACCACGTCCATGATTAGACAGACCCCAGCTTACGTGACCGGACATAAACCCTGTCAAATTCCTTAGTCTGGTCAATCTCCACAGGACTGGTGAAATCCCCAGGAACAGTCAAAACCCCCGGTCCTTCATCGGACAAACACACAGGATCAGTCAAAGCCTTGGATCCATGATCGAATACACCTGCAGTAAAGTCAAATTCCCATGCGTGTGATCCAACACACCCCCAGGGCAGGTGAAATCCCCAGTTATGTGATTGGGCACACCCACAGGACAGGCCAAACACCCTGGTCTGTGGTTGGACACACCCCCTGGACCGGTTAAACCCCTGGCCTGTGATTGGAAACATCCCGGGGCAGGACAAACCACCGGGTCTGTGATCGGACACACTCCTGCGACAGGAAAAACCACCGGGTCTGTGATCGGACATATACACGGGACCGCTCAAACCCCCCGGATCTGTGATCGGAAACACCCCTGGGACTAGTCATACCAATTGATTCGAGATCGTATACATATCCAGGCCAGTCAAACCCCGCATCTCTGATCAGACACACGCCTGGGACCACGCAAAACCTTTGTGTCTGTGACCGGACACACCCCCGGGAACGTTCCTACATCCGTGTCTGAAAACAGAAGCCACCCCGGGACTGATTCGTCCCCTGGGTCCTTGATCAGGGACACCCTTGGGAAAGGCCAAAAACCTGGGTCCGTGATTGAAAACACCCCTGGGACCATTCAAATCCATAAGTGCGTGATTGCACATGCCCGTGGGCCGGGTCAAACGCTGGGTCCATGATCGGACAAAACCCCAGGACTGGTCAAGCTTCCTGGGTTCATGATCGAACACATCCCCTGGGACCAGTCAAACCCAAGTGTCCATGATCGGACACTCCCCCCGGGACCAGTCAAACC
Source organism: Somniosus microcephalus (assembly GCF_052327205.1). NCBI lineage: Eukaryota > Metazoa > Chordata > Chondrichthyes > Squaliformes > Somniosidae > Somniosus > Somniosus microcephalus. Next base: position 685,342 of record NW_028225217.1, read on the forward strand.
CCCGAGTTCATGATCAAACACACACCCCGGGAATGGTCATACACTTGGGTTCGATCAAACCCCCTGGTCTGTGATTTGACACAACCCCTGGACAGGTCGGACTGCAGGGTCTGTGATGAGACACACCCCTGGGACCGGTCAAATCCTCGGGTCTGTGATCAGACTCACCGCCGGGACCGGTCAAACCCCCGGGTCGGTGATCAGACACAACCCCGGGTCCGGTCAATCACTCGGGGCTGTGATTAGACACAACCCCGGGACAGGTCGGACTGCCGGGTCTGTGATCGAACACACCCCTGGGACCAATCGAAAACCCAGTTCTGTAAACAAACTCTCCCCCCCACGTCTGGGAAACACCCAGGAATGGTGAAACCTCTGGGTCTGAGATCAGACACACCCCAAGGACCGGACAATTCCCAGGACCAGCCAAACCCGAGTCAGGACAAATTCCTGGGTCCTTGATCAGACACACCCCCAGGACTGGTCAAACCCCCGGATCACAGACCCGGGGGTTTGCTCGGTACTGTGTTTATGTCCACTCACGTACTTGAGTACAGGCACACTCCCATGACTGGTGAAATCCCCGTGACCAGCCATATCCCCAGGTACAAGATTGGACAAACACAGGGACTGGTCAAAGCCCCGGGTCCATGAACGGCCACACAGCGGAACTGGTCAAACGCCCGGGACCAGTAAAACACTCGGAACTGTGATCACACACATCCAGGATTGTCTTATGCCCGGTATTGGTCATAACCCCGGTCCGTGATAGGACACACATTCAGGACGGGTGAGCCCCCGGGTCTGTGATCGTACACACCACCGGGATCAGTCTCTTCCCCGGGTCTGTGATGAGACACACACAAATGACCGGTCAAACCCGTGGGTCTGTGATTGGACAAACCATCGGAACCGGTCAAACCCCGGGCCCATGTGCTGACACACTCCCAGGGACCGGTCAAATGCCTGGCAGCAGTCAAACACAGAGGTCTGTGATCGATCACAGCCACAAGACCGTACAAATCCTCGTGTCTGTGATCGGTCACAACAATGGGAACGCTCAAAACCCCGGATCTCTGATCGAACACACCCCTGGAACCAGTCAAGCCCGCGGGACTGTGATTAGTCACAGCACTGGGACCAGTCAATGCCTCGGGTCCGTGATCAGATACCCCTCCAGGAGTGGTAAAACACCGGCACCGTGACCGGACATACACACGGACCAGTCAAGCCCCCAGTTCTGTGATCAGAAACAGACCTGGGACAAGTCAAATCTCTGGGTCGTGATTGGACACACATAAGATCATATGAACATAAGATATAGCAGCAGGAATAGACCACTTGGTCCCTCGAGCCTGCAATACCATTCAATATGTTCATGGCTAATCTCGGACTCAAAGCCACTTCCCTGCCCACTCCCCATAACCTTGCCCTCCCTTATCTATATTGAGCCCCTCCCTCCCACGTTGTTGCTGCTGAGTCGCCTCTTCATCCTCCACTTCCTCCTCCTGCTCCCCCTCTTCCTGCTCCTGAGATGGTGCACCAATCCCTAGTGGCAATGGCTGGGTCCTCATAATTGCAAGGTTGTGAAGCATGCAGACCACAACAAGGAAAAGTGAGACTCCCTTGGGAGGGTACGGCAGGGCTCCTCCAGTGAGGGCAAGACACTGGAACATTTTTTTCAAGACGCCGGTTGTCAGCTCAATGAGGCTCCTGGTTGCCCTCTGGCTTTCATTGTATTGGAGGTCAGCAGGAGTGTTGGGGTTACGTAGAAGATAGGAGCAGGAGTAGGCAATTCGGGCCCTCAAGCCTTTTCTGCCATTTACTGAGACCATGGCTGTTCATCCAAGTTCAGTAACCTGTCCCTGCTTTCTCCACATATCCCTTGATCCCTTTAGCCTTAAGAAATATGTCGAACTCCTTCTTGAATATTGTGCTGTCTCTCGGTAGCAATTTATTTTAGTTTTCCAGTTAATTCAGGGGTTTGAGTAAGTTGGGTCGATTCCCATTGTGTGCTGCCACCTAATGGCTATTTGATACCTAGCAACTGCAGTAAAAGTGCAGTAAAGTGCTGTAAAGCACAGTAAGTGCAGTAAAGTAAACTACAGACCTACAGCGGCACATGCTCTGGGAAGTTGTATTGTTCCCATGCCTGACTCTTGGATATTAATTGTCTGTAAGTACTTGAGAATGATATAGATGATTAGTGTACACTGTATGTTGCAGAAAATGTTTAGTTTGTAACTTTTCTCTGTAAGCAAACTTACACAGCTAGCCGTGAAGTGCTCGCTCTCTGTCTAGCTGGTTAACTAGTAGCTGTATTTTGATGCACTATGTACAGGGCTAATTTAAAGAGAATGCCTTCCAGCTGATAAATGTATCTTCACAGTAAGCTGTGTTTCCACGTGTTTGGTAATTTACATGCCAAATGTACTGTGTTGCTCAGGCGTACCTAAATTTGTGTATGCATATCAGTTATGCGCTTGTATACTAATGTGTGCTTCCATTTCTGCGTTGTATTTCAGTTTTACAATAAGAATTTTTCAGTAAAGCTTTACAAGAAAAGTCAAGCCTTGTGATTTTTATGGGAAGATATCAAGTTGTTAGCTATCTGTCTAGCTCTGTATAGGAACGCGCTGTGAGGGCAGAAAAGTAAAAAGACAACAGCGCAGCGGGCTCAAGCACAAGAAGATACCACTCAGCTACCATGAGTCAACGCTCAGGAAGACAATATACCATAGAGGACGTCGACCAGCCAATGGAGAAGCATGAGCCTCTCCGAGCAAACGATGCCAAGTCACAGTCCTCTAAAGCATCCTTTAGATCATCTCGGCGGTCCAGCAGACCGTCGTCATCGACAGCTTCTGCAGCCGCCAAAGCACGTGCCAAGGCAAAGCTGCCCAGGCTCAATTGTCCTTCGCTGAAAACGAAGCTAGTGTGATGAAGCAGAGAGCTGACCTCGACGCCAGTCTCCACATTCTCCAAAGCCAGAGCGCTGCCGCTGCCGCTAAAGCTGAAGCCGCAGCTTATGAAGAAGGTGAGGGGAGCGAAGGCGGGGAGCCCAGCCATGAAGCATATGTTCTAGAACAGCCCCTCAGTCCAGTGCAACGTACAAGTGAGTATGTCCAACAACAGTCCAAATTGTTCTCCAAGGAAACATCCAGCTATCTCGACGCAGAACCAGCTACTCACCACAGTAGCAAACAGCCTGTTTTTGGAGACACTGAGCTTAAAGAAGAAGAAACAAGCAAGACTTACTTGCAGAGACCTCCACAGCACTCGGCCAATCCAGCCAAGCAGTCCTCACCCGAGCCACAAGGTGCACAGGACCTCGCAAGGTACCTTACCCGCCGAGAATTGTTAAGTTCAGACCTTCTAGAATGTGATGACCGTCCTGAAAATCATTGGTCATGGAAAGCGTCCTTCCTGAGTACCACCAAGGACTTGAATCTGTCAGCCAGAGAAGAACTAGACTTGATGACAAAGTGGCTCGGAGCTGAGTCTTCAGAACAGGTGAAGAGAATTCGCTCAGCGCACGTCCACAATCCCACAGCACGCCTCAACCTGGTTTGGCAACGTCTCGAAGAATGTTATGGGACACCAGAAGTCATTGAACACGCACTGCTCAAGAAGATTGAGGACTTTCCGAAGCTAACCAACAAAGATAATGTCGAGCTCCGAGAACTGGGCGACATTCTCCTCGAACTGGAGTGTGCCAAGGGAGAGGTTACTTGACCGGCCTCTCGTATTTGGATACAGCTCGTGGGGTAAACCCAATAGTGGAAAAGCTCCCCTACAACCTTCAAGAGAAATGGATAGCTAAGGGATCCAAGTACAAGGTGGACAATGGAGTGGCATTTACCCCCTTCTCTCTCTTCTCTAGGTTCATCCAACAACAGGCAAAGGTGAGGAATGATCCAAGTTTCACTTTCTCCACCTCCAGCAGTTACGCTCCTTCGAGAACAGAGAAACCCACAAAGTACAGCAATAAAGCCTCTGTGAGCGTGCACAAAACACATGTTCCAGCCGAACCCTCAATCAACCAATCCAGTTCTGCTGGGAATAGAGTGGATGACCCAGACCGCCAGTGTCCAATACACAAGAAGCCCCACCCACTCAAAAAGTGTCGAAGCATTAGAGACAAGCCTATTGATGAGCGCAAATCATACCTGAAAGAGAATCGCATCTGCTTCAAGTGTTGTGGGTCGATATGCACATGGCAAAAGACTGAAAGGCGACAATCAAGTGCTTCGAGTGCAACAGTGAAAAACACATCGAAGCCCTGCATCCAGGTCCTCCTCCTTCAACCACCGAGAGTGCTGCGGTTGACAAAGAGGATAGCGGGGAGCAAAGCGAAAGCACATCTTCTTCAGTCACCTCCAAGTGTACAGAGGTTTGTGGAAATGCAAGCAGCCCACGCTCAAGCTCCAAAATCTGCTTGGTTGAAGCATATCCTGCAGGGAGAAAGGAGAAGGCAATCAAAATGTACGCAGTGCTTGATGAGCAAAGTAACAAGTCTCTAGCGAAGACAGAATTCTTCAATCTTTTTCAAGTCAAGGCCAGCGCAGCTCCGTACATGCTAAAAGCCTGTGCAGGGACAACAGAGACTACGGGCAGGAGAGTTGGGAACTTCATGATCGAGTCCATGGATGGGAAACTACAGCTTCCCCTCCCCACCTTAATTGAGTGTGACATGATGCCAGATGATAGGACGGAAATTCCCGCCCCAGAGGTCGCACGCCATCTGCCCCACCTACAGCCAGTTGCCAACAAGATTCCAGCTGTGGACCCGGACGCTCCAATCCTCCTGCTCTTGGGAAGAGACATCTTAAGGGTGCACAAGGTGCGTGAGCAAATCAACGGGCACCACAATGCTCCTTATGCGCAGCGGCTTGACCTGGGATGTGTCCTCGTGGGTGGAGTTTGCCTGGGAACAGTCCACAAACCAGCAGGTGTCAACGTCTATAAAGCAAACGTGTTGCACAACGGTCGCACATCCTTTCTCAGCCCATGCCCAAACAGGATCCAGGTAAAGGAAGACTACGATGGCATGATCAATCACAGAAATCACAGAAACCCCACAGTGCAGATAGAGGCCATTTCGGCCCATCGAGCCTGCACCGACACATGTCCCACCCGATCCCCGTAACCCCTACACCAACACATATCCCAACCTATCCCCGTAACCCCACGTATTTAATCCCCCTAACACTAAGGGTCAATTTATCATAGCCAATCAACCTAACCCGCACATCTTTGGACTGTGGGAGGAAACCGGAGCACCCGGAGAAAACCCACGCAAACACGGGGAGAATGTGCAAACTCCACACAGACAGCCGCCCGAGGCCGGATTCGAACCCGGGTCCCTGGTGCTGTGAGGCAACAGTGCTAACCACTATGCCACCGTGCTGCCCATGCAGCATGCAGCATCATAGGTCAACCTCCTCTGCCTGTGAGGAAGAGGCAGGCCTCACTGTGATCACAGACAGCCTAGGATGCTCAGTGTTTGAAAGGTCCAAGGATGATGACAAGCCAGCACTATACATGGACGACAAAGCTTTCCTAACCATCATGGATGAGGAGGTTTACCAGGACGATGGACACAGCTGGGTGGCACCCTTACCATTTCACTCTCCCAGACGCCGTCTTCCGAGTAACAGGGAACAAGCTATGAAGCGCCTCTGCTCACTCAGGAGAACACTGGAAAAAAGTTTAGAAATGAAGGGCCATTACATAGAGTTCATGCAGAAGATGCTGGACAACGACCAAGCCGAGCCTGCTCCACCTCTGGAAGAAGGTAAAGAACACTGGTACCTGCCAACATTCGGTGTGTATCACCCACAAAAGCCAGACCAGTTACGAGTTGTGTTTGATTCAAGTGCTGAATGTAAAGGAGTGTCTCTGAACGATGTACTCCTCAGCGACCCAGACTTGAACAACACCTTGTTGGGAGTTCTTCTGCGGTTCAGGAAAGAACCTGTAGCCCTGACAGCAGATGTGCAGCAAATGTTTTATTGCTTCGTCGTCCGAGAAGACCACAGGGACTATCTCCGCTACCTGTGGCATGAGGACAACGACATCAACAAGAATGTGGTGGAGTACAGGATGAAGGTCCACGTGTTTGGAAACAGCCCTTCACCTGCTGTGGCTATCTACTGCATGAGGCGAGCCGCTCAGAAAGGTGAGCAAGAATATGGCTCTGATGCAAAGCATTTTGTTGAGAGACAGTTCTATGCTGACGATAGTCTTACCTCGGTTACCACACCTGAAGAAGCAATAGATCTCCTGACAAGAACCAGAGCGATGTTGGCAGAGTCCAACCTGAGACTACACAAGGTAGCATCGAACAGTGGACAGGTGATGGAAGCCTTCCCTGCAGAGGACCGTGCCAAGGATCTGAAGGATTTGCACCTTGGAATGGATCCTCTCCCCATTCAACGGAGCCTGGGGCTCTCCTGGAACCTGGAAACAGACAGCTTCACATTCCTGGTGTCCCGTGAAGAAAGGCCATTCACACGGAGAGGCGTCCTGTCCACAGTCAACAGTTTGTACGACCCTTTGGGGTTCGTAGCTCCCATAACAATGCAAGGAAAAGCATTAGTATGGGAACTCTCATCGGATCAGAGTGAGTGGGATGCTCCACTCCTCCCAGAAAAAGAAGCAAAATGGAACCTGTGGAACGAGACCTTGCACATAGAGAGGTGCTACATTCCAGGCTCGCTGTCTTCAACACAGAGAAGAGAGCTGTGCATCTTCTCAGACGCTTCCACAGTAGCAATAGGAGCTGTGGCCTACTTGAGAGCAGCTGACACCGATGGGAATTACCATGGGGGATTCGTTATGGGGAAGTCCAAGTTGGCCCCTCGGCCTGCCCACACCATTCCACGTATCGAGCTTTGTGCAGCTGTGTTTGCTGTTCAACTGTACGAGTTGATCAGAGACGAGATTGACATCGATGTGGGCACTGTCAAGTTCTTCACGGACAGCAAGTTTGTACTTGGTTACATCCACAACTCCACAAGAAGGTTTTATGTGTATGTTTCCAACCGGGTGACTCGTATCAGATGATTCACTCACCCTGACCAGTGGTGCTATGTCTCCACAGACCTGAACCCGGCAGACCATGCTACCAGGTCTATACCAGCAGCACACCAACAGCAAAGCAGTTGGTTCTCGGGCCCCTCTTTCCTGTCTAATGTCAACACAGAGGAGACTCCTGAGACCAATCCCTTCACCCTTGTGGAGCCTGAAGCTGATACTGAGATTCGGCCTGAAGTTACGACCCTGGTCACCAAAGCCTCAGAATCTCAGTTGTGCTCACAACGCTTCGAGCGATTCTCAAGCTGGAGAACACTCTGCCGAAGCACAGCCCGACTCATTCATGTAGCAGCATCCTTCAAGGGGAATTCGGACAACATAGAACGCAAAGGATGGAAATGTTCTAAAGAAGTATCCAGCACAAGTGAGCTTTCAGAAGCCAAAGGTGTGATCATTCGCTCTGTCCAGCATGATGTCTTCAAGGAGGAATTCAAATGTCTTGAAGAGGGACAGACATTTCCCAAGCAAAGCCCACTTAAAAAGCTCAACCCAGTTACAGATGAAAATGGTTTGCTCCGGGTCGGAGGGCGCATATCATCCGCAGACTTGTCAAGAGAAGAAAAGCACCCTATGATCATCCCGCACACCCATCACGTTGCCACACTACTCGTGAGATAATATCATGAGCAAGTGGCTCACCAAGGACGAAAAATAACAGTAGGAGCTATCCGAGCAGCCGGATACTGGATAATCGGGAGCAAGCGTCTGGTTTCTTCCGTTATCCACAAGTGTGTTATCTGCCGCAAGCTACGAGGTAGGTTAGAGGACCAAAAGATGGCAGACTTGCCCGCTGACAGACTCACTCCAGAGCCTCCATTCACCAGCGTGGGCCTTGACGTCTTTGGGCCATGGACCATCATGACGCGTCGCACAAGAGGAGGTAGTGCAGGCAGCAAGCGCTGGGTGGTGCTCTTTACTTGCATGTCTACCAGAGCTGTGCACATTGAGCTGATCGAATCCATGTCAACAGACAGCTTTATCAATGCCCTGAGGAGGTTTTTCTCAATCCGTTGTCCAGCCAAACCTCTCCGCTCTGACAGAGGGACTAACTTCGTTGGTGACTGTAAGGAGTTGGACATCCACATGGACGATGCAGCGGTAGGAAGCTACCTCCAAAAGAAAGGATGCACGTTGGTGTTTAACCCCCCGCATTCATCCCACATGGGTGGGTCATGGGAGAGGCTCATCGGTGTTGCCAGGCGTATTCTGGATGCTTTGCTGCTTCAGACGGGACCTACTCGTCTCACATACGATGTCTTAAGCACTCTCATGGCTGAAGTCATGGCGATCATGAATGCAAGACCCCTGGTGCCGGTGTCCACCGATCCAGACATGCCTGCAGTCCTCACTCCAACGATGCTCCTGACTCAAAAGATGAGTGTTATTTCAGCCACCTCTGGAAACTTTGACATGGCTGAGCTGCACAGGAAGCAGTGGAAGCAAGTCCAGTGTCTTGCAGACACTTTTTGGAACAGATGGAGAAGAGAGTATTTGTCCACCCTACAGAGCCGTAGTAAATGGACAGAAGACAAGCCAAATGTCAAAGTGAGAGATGTTGTCTTGCTGAAAGACAGCCAAGCACACAGAAATGAATGGCCAGTGGGACTGGTTGTCAAAGCTCTGCCGAGCAGGGACAAGACGGTCCGCAAGGTGGAGGTGAAGATTGTCAAGGAGGGTACTGTCAAAGTGTTTCTGAGGCCAGTTTCAGAGATCGTAGTCCTCCTTTCTGAAGAAACCTAGAGAACGGATTCTGAGTATGTTTGCAGCCAAAGGACTTTTTCTTTATGTTTATTTTGTATCTGTAGTGGTACAATGGAATTGTACCAAGTGGGGCGTGTGCTGTCTCTCTGTAGCAATTTATGTTAGTTTTCCTGTTAATTCTGGGGTTTGAGTAAGTTGGGTCGATTCCCATTGTGTGCTGCCACCTACTGGCTATTTGGTACCTAGCAACTGCAGTAAAAGCGCAGTAAAGTGCAGTAAAGCACAGTAAGTGCAGTAAAGTAAACGACAGACCTACAGCGGCACATGCTCTGGGAAGTTATATTGTTCCCACGCCTGAGTCTTGGATATTATTGTCTGTAAGTACTTGAGAATGTTATAGATGATTAGTGTACACTGTATGTTGCAGAAAATGTTTAGTTTGTAACTTTGCTCTGTAAGCAAACTTACACAGCTAGACATGAATTGCTCGCTCTCTGTCTAGCTGGTTAACTAGTAGCTGTATTTTGATGCACTATTTACAGGGCTAATTTAAAGAGAATGCCTTCCAGTTTGCTAAATGTATATTCACAGTAAGTTGTGTTTCCACGTGTTTGGTAATTTACATGCCAAATGTACTGTGTTGCTCAGGCGTACTTAAATTTGTGTATGCTTATCAGTTATGCGCTTGTATACTAATGTGTGCTTCCATTTCTGTGTTGTATTTCAGTTTTACCATAAGAATCTTTCAGTAAAGCTTTACAAGAAAAGTCAAGCCTTGTGATTTTTATGGGAAGATATCAAGTTGTTAGCTACCTGTCTAGCTCTATATAGGAACGCGCTGCGACGGCAGAAAAGGGCCCACACCTGACTCCAGTACCTCACTACCCGGTCTGGGCCCTCACCTTACTCCAGTCCCTCACTACCCACTTTGGGCCAACACCTGACCCCAGTCCCTCACTAGCCGGTCTGGGCCCTCACCTGACTCCAGTCCCTCACTACCCGGTCTGGGCCCACACCTAAGTCCTGTCCCTCACTAACCAGTCTGGGCCTCACCTGACTCCAGTCGCTCGATACCCGTTCTGGGCCCACATCTGACTCGAATCCCACACTAGCCGAACTTGGCCTACACCTGACTCCAGTCCCTCACTACCCGGCCTAGGCCCACACCTGACTCCAGTCCCTCTCTATCCAGTCTGCGCCTCACCTGACTCCAGTCCCTCACTACCCGGGCCTGGCACACACCTGACTCCAGTCCCTCGATACCCGGTCTGGGTCTAAACCTGATTCCAGTCCCGCACTTCATTGTCTGGGCCCACATCTGACTCCAGTTCCTCACTACCCAGTCTGGGTCTAAACCTGATTCCAGTCCCTCACTACGTGGTCTGGGCCTACACCTGAATCCAGTTCCTGGATACCTGGTCTGGGCCTACATCTGCCTTCAGTCCCTTACTGCCCAGTCTGGGCCCACACCTGATTCCAATCCCTCGATACTTGGTCTGGGCCCACACCTTACTCAGTCCCTCACTTTGTGGTCTGGGCCTACACCTGCCTCCAGTCCCTCATTATGCGGGCTGGGCATACAGCTGACTCCAGTCCCTCATAACTTGGTCTGGACACACACCTGATAACTGTCCCTCACTACCTGGTCTGGGACTGCAACTGACCCCAGTCGCTCGATATCCGGTCTGGGCCCACACCTGACTCCAGTCCCTCACTAACCTGTCTGGGCCTAAACATGACTCAAGTCCCTCACTACCCAGTCTGGGCGTTGTCCTGAATCCAGTCCCTCATTACCCGGTCTGGGCCCACACCTGACTCCAGTACCTCACTACCCGATCTGGGCCCTCACCTTAATCCAGTTCCTCACTACCCACTTTGGGCCTACACCTGACTCCAGTCCCTCACTAGCCGGTCTGGGCCCTCACCTGACTCCAGTCCCTCACGACCCGGTCTGGGCCCACACCTAACTCCTGTCCCTCACTAACCAGTCTGGGCCGACACCTGACTCCAGTCGCTCGATACCCGTTCTGGGCCCACATCTGACTCCAATCCCTCACTACCCGAACTTGGCCTACACCTGACTCCAGTCCATCACTTCCCGGCCTAGGCCCACATCTGACTCCAGTCCCTCACTATCCAGTCTGGGCCTCACCTGACTCCAGTCCCTCACTACCCGGGCCTGGCCTACACCTGACTCCAGTCCCTCGATACCCGGTCTGGGTCTAAACCTGATTCCAGTCCTGCACTACTTGGTCTGGGCTCACATCCGACTCCAGTTCCTCACTACCCAGTCTGGCTCTAAACCTGATTCCAGTCCTTCACTACGTGGTCTGGGCCTACACCTGAATCCAGTTCCTGGATACCTGGTCTGGGCCTACACCTGCCTCCAGTCCCTTACTACACAGTCTGGGCCCACACCTGACTCAGTCCCTCACTTTGTGGTCTGTGCCTACACCTGACTCCAGTCATTCATTATGCGGGCTGGGCATACACCTGACTCCAGTTCCTCATAACTTGGTCTGGGCCCACACCTGATAACGGTCCCTCACTACCTGGTCTGGGACTGTACGTGACCCCAGTCACTCGATACCCGGTCTGGGCCCACACCTGACTCCAGTCCTTCACTACCCTGTCTGGGCCTACACATGACTCAAGTCCCTCACTACCCAGTGTGGGCCCACACCTGACTCCAGTCCCTCACTACTCAGTTTGGGCCCACACCTCACTCCAGTCACTGACTACCCAGTCTCGGCCTTGTCCTGACTCCAGACCCTCACTACCCAGTCTGAGCCCAAACATGACTCCAGTCCCTCACTACCCAGTCTGGGCCCACACATGACTCCGGTCCCTCACTACCCAATCTGAGCCCACACCTAACTCCAGTCCCCCACTACCCAGTCTGGGCCTACACATGACTACAGTCCCTCACTACCCGGTCTGGGACCAAACCTGACTCCATTACCTCACTACCTAGTCTGGGCCCACACCTGACTCCAGCCCCTCACTACCCGGTCTGGGCGGGCACCTGACTCCAGACCCTCACTACCTGGTCTGGGCCTACACCTGACTCCAGCCCCTCAATACCATGTCTGGGACTGCACCAGACACCTGTCCCTCACCACCCAGTCTTGGCCCACACCTGACTCCAGTCCCTCACTACCTGGTCTGGGCCTACACCTGACTCCAGTCCCCCAATACCGTGTCCAGGACTACACCTGTGTCCAGTCCCTCATTACTTGGTCTGGGCTCCTGCCAGAGGTGTCACTGCAGCAGCTGGAATTACATAGGATATACGTCACAGAAAGAGGCCACCTGGCCCATCCATTCCATGCCAGAATGTATGCTCCACTCGAGCTTCCTCCTGTCTTTCCTCATCTATCTCTAATAGAGTGACCCTCTATTGCCTTTTCCCTTATATGCTAATCTAGCCTCCCATTAAATGCATCAATGCTGTTTACTTCAATTACGCCCTGTGGAAGCGAGTTCCACATTCTCACCAATCTCGGTAAAGAAGTTTCTTCTGAATTCCCTGTTTGATTTCCTGGTGACTATCTTATATTGATGGCCTGTAGTCTTGCTCTTCCCCACAATGGGAAACATTCTCTCTGTATCTAATCTATCAACCTTTATCATATTATTCACCCCTTTGGTTTCCCAGCCTGTTTATCCTTTTCTGATATGTTCACCATCACATTTCTGGTATCAACTTTTTAAATCTTCTCTGCCTCTATATCCTTTTATAAAAATGCTGACAACACCTGTACGCAGTAGTCTAAATCTGGGCTAACCATGGTTCGAATCTGGTTTAGCATAACTTAACTACTTTTCAATTCTACTCCCTAGAGATAAACCCCAGCGCTTGGTTTGCTTTTTATGGGCTCATTAACCGATGTCGCTACTTTCAGTGATTTGTGTATTCATGCTCCGAGATTTTTTGCTCCTCCATTTAGAGTATTTTCTTCCAAGTGATATGTGGCCTCCTTATTTTTGTTACTAAAGTGTAATACCTCACGCTTATCTGTGTTAAATTTCATTTGCAATTGTATACCCATTAAAGATCTATTATAAATGCGTAATAAATAATACCATTCAATGATGCAAATATATGAATAACTATAATATTTGTGTCTCCCCATCTGCTCTCTCCCTCACTCCCTCCTCATCCCCCTCTGTGTCCCTGTCTCTCCCTCACTCAATCCGCTTTCTCTCTCCCTCTCCCTCAAAATTATAAAATGCCTCTTTGCTGATACACAAAGGCTATACGGCACTGAAACAAACCTTTCAGCGCAAGCAGTCCATGCCTTATTGCAAGTGTCCAAGCCACTGGTATCTGCTACAGAGGTGAGGAGGACAAACATTGCTGTTGTGTCTGGGAGGGGACAGTTCATGGGCACCCATCATTGCTGATGGTTAACTGCTGCCTCTCTCTCTCTTACAGTTAGTCTCGGAGTTCCTGACTGGTACGCTGCCGCCCGGCGGACCACAGACGTCCACGATGGACGACCTGCTGGTTGAGATGCAGGAGATTGAGAACTCAAGCCTTCGACATGCACCACAGCGAGGTAAGATCAACCCTGGAAGCAGAGGGTAGAGCAGGGTGTCAAATCAGCTCAGGCCAGGGATGGAGACAGTGCCTTTCCTGCTCTGTGTGTCTGGGGCTCAGTCCCAAACCAGGTGTGAGAACAGGTAAACTGAACACAGGCCGGCGATAGAGCCTGGGCTTTTCCTGCCCAGATTCGGGCCCTAATCTCTGGTGTTTTCCCTCCTCCATCCTCCGTTGTGGCAGACCTGGTGATGTCGGGGACCTTGGCCAAGGAGATTCTGGCCACAGAGCAGATCGTGGGCACATCGCAGGCAGATTGCTCAAATGGTTTCATTGCCGAGGTAGCTGGCACAGAAACGAGACAGACTGCAAGAGGACGGGCCATGAGGTATTGTGGTACAGGTTCACTGACCCTGGCAATTGTAGGTACAGGTTCACTGAACCTGGGCATTGTGGGTAAAATTTCACTGAGCGTGGGCATTGTGGGTACAGGGTCACTGACACTGGGCATTGTTGTAACCGGGCCCCTGATCCTAGGCTTTGATATTACAGGGTCACTGACACTAGGCATTATCAGTACAGGGTCACTGACACTGGGCAATGTGACTAAAGTGTCACTGACACTGGGCATTGTGATTACAGGGCTACTGACTCTATGCATTATGGGTACATGGTTACTGATACTAGGCATTGGGATTAAAGGATCACTGACACTGTGCATTGTGGGTACTGGGTGAGTGACCCTGGGCATTGTGGATACAGGGTCACTGACACTGGGCATTGTTGTAACCGGGCCCCTGATCCTGGGCTTTGATATTACAGGGTCACTGACACTAGGCATTATCAGTACAGGGTCACTGACACTGGGCATTGTGATTACAGGGCTACTGACTCTTTGCATTATGGGTACATGGTCACTGATACTAGGCATTGGGATTAAAGGATCACTGACACTGTGCATTGTGGGTACTGGGTGAGTGACCCTGGGCATTGTGGGTACTGGGTCACTGACACTGGGCATTGTGGGTGCAGGTCGCTGACCCTGAGCATTGTGGGTGCAGGTCACTGACACTGGGCATTATGGTTAGAGAGTCACTGACCCTGGGCATTGTGGGTCCAGCATCATTGAACCTGGGCATTGTGGGTACAGAGTCACTGACGCTGGGCATTGTGGCTACAGAGTCACTGACCCCAGGCTATGTGAGTAGAGTTTCACACAGCCCGTGCATTGCGGGCACCATAGCACTTATGATGGGCATTGTGGGTACTGGTTCTCTCACCCTCGGCATTGTGGGTAGAGAGTCACACAGCTCATGCATTGTGGGTACAGGGTCAATTACAATGGGCGTTGTGGGTACAGGGTCACTGACCCTGAGCATTGTGGGTAAAGCTCACTACCTCTGGGCATTGTGGGAAACGGTTGACTGACCACGTGCATTGTGGTTACAGTTACTCACCCTGGACCTTGTGGGTACTGGGTCACTGACCCTGGGCATTGTGTGTACAAGTTCACTGCACCTGGGAATTGTGGGTACAGCATCACTGAACCTGGGCACTGTGGGCAAATTCCTGAGGGTGATTACAGCGCCCTCTGTGTGTATATCATTAAATGATGTTTGAACACGGACCCTTCCTGTCACCCCGCAGAGTCTGCTGTGTCCTGCCCGGTGAAGTGGGCCATGGAATACCTGGAACAGATGGAAGAGAAACTGCATCTGGGGGATCATGAGCTGGAGCACAGTCTGGAGCAGATTTGTCACAGAGCCGGGTGGGTGAGGTAGAAACATTGTTAATATCAGGGTAAAATAGATGGAGCTCTTTATTGTAGCTGACCCGGGAGCGCCCGATGCTGACACTGGATAAAAAGTGGGGGCACACTGTCAGGGTAAAGTAGAGGAAGCTCTTTACTGTACCTGCCCCGGGAGTGCTCGATGCAGATTCTGGGCATAAAGTGGGGGTACCCTGTCGGAGTAATTTAGAGGGAGATCTATATTGTACCTGCCCCGGGAGTAATTGATGCTGACACTGGATATAAAGTTGGGAGAAACTGTCAGGGTAATGTCGAGGGAGCTCTGTATTGTACATGTCCCAGGAGCGCTCGATGTTGACACTTGGTATATAGTTTGGGGACACTGTCAGGGTAATTCAGAGGAAGCTCCTTACTGTACCTCCTTTGGGAGCGCTCGATGTCGGTTCTGGGTATAAAGTGGGGGTACAATGTCGGAGTAATGTAGAGGGAGCTCTCTATTGTACCAGCCCCGGGAGTGCTTGAAGCTGACACTGGGAATAAAATGGGGAGACACTGTCAGGGCAATATAACGGCAGCTGCTTATTATACCCTGCTGGGAGTGATCGATGCTGACACTGGGTTTAAAGTGGGGGTACACTGTCGGAGTAATGTTGAAGGAGGTCTGTATTGTACCTGCACTAGAAGCACTTGATGCTGACACAGGGTATAAAGAGGGAGTACACTGTCAGGATAATATAGAGGGATCTATTTATTGTACCTGCACTGGGAGTGCTCGATGCTCATACTGTCTATAAAGTGTGGATACACTGTCGGAGAAATGTAGAGCGATCTATTCATGGTACCTGCACTGGGAGCGCTCGGTGCTAATAATAGGTATAAAGTGGGTGTACACTGTCAGGGTAATATAGAGGTTGCTCTGTATTGTGCCTGCCCCGGGAGTGCTTGATGCTAATACTGGGTATAAAGTGGGGTTACACTGTCAGGGTAATTTAGAGGGAGCTCTGTCTTGTACCTGGGCTGGGAGTGCTCGATGCTAATACTGGGTATAAAGTGGGGTTACACTGTCAGGGTAATATAGAGAGAGCTCTGTATTGTGCCTGCCCCGGGTGTGCTTGATGGTAATACTGGGTATAAAGTGGGGTTACACTGTCAGGGTAATGTAGATGGAGCTCTGTATTGTACCTGCCCCGGGAGTGCTCGCTGCTGACACTGGGTATATAGTGGAGGTACACTGTTGGAGTAATGTAGAGGGAGCTCTGTATTGTGACTGACCCGGGAGTGGGAGCGGCTCTGGCTACTTTGTGATATCGTTGCTGCCTGCTGTATGATTGGCTACCGGTTCATTTGTGATGTCACCTGGAGTCAGGACCCCGCCCCTGGTTACGGCCCATCAGTTGCTCCCGATATAAAAGGCAAAGGAGAGAATAGATCAATTTAATATTATCTACAGTAATTCAAATACTGATTAATTGCGAATATCTTCATAATAGATACAATCAACGTGACTAAAACTGTCCCACTGTAGAGATTGTGTGATTGACGTAACTTATTTCACGATTGACAGTCTCTGGGAGGGAGCAATATCTCAGGAAGGTGGACAGAGAGAATTCGAATCATCGCCACACTCACTGGGACTGGAGAAATGTCGCTGGGTTCAAAGACCAGATCTGGTGGGACCGAGACCCCCAGTGTCGAACACGGGATAAAACGAAAAGCTTCAACTTTGATTGGAAAGGTGAGCAACTTTACTGAGAATCCCATCAGTCCAGCATTTTGCTGAGGAGAGATTCTAACCAGAAAATGGGAGCTGTTCAACATCTGCCAACAGGCTCAGCCTTTGATGAGACAAATTGAGCGGAGCTTAACTCGTAGATAAACTTTGCCAGTACCTCACCCGGGAACGTTTGACACCTTCATGTAGAGGGATCTTTATTCTGTATTCACCCCATGCTGTCCCCGTGCTGGTTGAGTTGAGCAACCACATTGGAGGGAGCTTTACTCTGCACCAAACCCGTGATGTAGCTGTCCTGGGATTGTTTGGTGGGGCAGTGTTGAGGGAGATTTACTTTGTATCTAACCCACTGTGTCTGCCTTATAGGTATTTGATGAGAGCTTTACTCTGTAACAGTGGATTACATGGGATATACTGCACAGAACCAGGCCATTCAGCCCAACCAGTCCATGCCAGCATTTATGCTCCACTTGATCCTCCTCCCATCTTACCTCATCTAATTCTATCAACATAACCCTCTATTCCCCTCTCCCTCAAATGCTTATCTAACTGGTCCTGAACTGCATCTATACTGTTCGCTTCAACCACTCCCTGTGGTAGCGGTTCTCACCACTCTCTGGGTAAAGAAGTTTCTTCTGAATTCGCTATTAGATTTCTTGTATTGATGGTCGCTAATTGTGATCTGCCCCACAAGTGGAAACACTCTCTGCACTATCAAAACATTTCCTCATTTTAACGATCTCTAGTAGGTCACTCCTCAGCGTTCCAGCGCAAGGAAACCCAGCCTGTTCATCAGTTCAAGATATGTATACCCTAGTTTTTCTGGTATCATCCTTGTAAATCTTCTCTGCACCCTCTCCAGTGCCTCTAAACCCTTTTTAGAATATAGCGACCAGAATTGTACGCAGTACTCCAGTGTGGTCTTACCAATGTTCGATACAGGTTTAGCATAAATTCACTACTTTTCAATTCTACCCATCCAGA
Source organism: Somniosus microcephalus (assembly GCF_052327205.1). Classification (NCBI taxonomy): domain Eukaryota; kingdom Metazoa; phylum Chordata; class Chondrichthyes; order Squaliformes; family Somniosidae; genus Somniosus; species Somniosus microcephalus. The sequence continues at coordinate 703,150 of NW_028225217.1, forward strand.
AATAAACCCTAGTGCTTGGTTTGCTTTTTCTTATTGCCTTGTTAACCTGTGTCACTTCTTCCAGTGATTTGTGTATTTGTACTCCTAGATCCCTTTGCTCCTCTACCCCATTTAGATTCTTATTTTCCAAGTAATATGTGACCTCCCTACTTTTCTTACCAAAATGTGATACATCAGATTTTTCTGTTAAATTTCATTTCCAGTTATATGCCCATTAAACAGCTATTAGAAATAAATAATAAATAATATCAATCATTAATGCAAATGTATGACTATCAATATAATATTTATGTCTCCACCTCCTCTCTCTCTCTCTCTCTCTCTCTCTCCCTCGTTCTCTACACCTCTCCCTCTCTCTCCATCCCTCAGAATTATAAAATGTCTCTCTGCCGATAACAGGCCATTCGGCCTAACCAGTCCATGCCATATTCCAGATCTCCAAGCCACTGGGATCTGCCTCAGAGTAGCAGGTTAGGAGGACCACACGGTTATTGTCTCAGCCTTTAATCCAGGCTCCATTCACCGGTTACGGATCAGGCTAATTCAGCACAGGCCGGGAATGGAGCCTGGGCATTTCCTGCTCTGTGTGTGGGGTGTCACATTAACCACTCCGGGAGGAGCATTTCAGGGTTGGGGCACCCATTATTTTGTGCGAATAATTGCCACCTCTCCCTCTATCTCTTGCAATTAGTCTTGGAATTCGTGACTGAGCATAATGGCCCGCTGCTACCCCGTGTACCCCACACGTTCAAGATGGACAATGGCGGAGATGCAGGAGATTGAGAACTCAAGTATTTCACCTGCTCAGCAGCGAGGTAAGATCACCCCTGTGAGGAGAGGGGAGAGCAGGGTGTCGACTCAGCAGAGGCCGAGGTTGGAGCCTGGGTCTTTCCTGCTCTGTGTCTGAGTGTGCATGTGTGCTTGGGGGGGGGGGATGCTCAATACCACACCAGGTGAGATCAGCCTAACTGAGCACAGGCTGGAGATGGAGCCTGGGCCATTCCTTCCCAGATTCGAGGCCTAATTTCTGGTGTTTTCCCTCCCCAAGCACACACTGTGGCAGACCAGGCAATGTCGGGGTCCTGGGCTGAGGATTTCCTTGCCAGCGAGTCGACATAGAAACATTGCAGGCCGGCAGTGAAGCCGATTGGGCAATGGAGTTCATTGCCGATTTGTGAGAATGGACCACTCTGCGTTGTTGGCACATGGTCACTGACACTGGGCATTGTGGGCACAGGGTTATTGACCCTGTGCATTGTGGCTACAGGGTCACTGACCCTGAGCATTGTGGGTACAGGGTCACTGACACTGGGCATTGTGGCTACAGAGTTATTGACACTGGGCATTGTGGCTACAGGGTCACTGACCCTGAGCATTGTGGGTACAGGGACACCCTCCGTGGGCATTGTGGCTACAGGGTCACTGACACTGGGCATTGTGGATACAGAGTCACTGACACAGGGCATTTTGGACTCAGGGTCACCTACCCTGGTCAATATGGTCACAGATTCACTGACACTTGGCATTGTGGGTACAGGATAACACTGACACTGGGCCTTGTGGGTACAGGGTCTCTGACCCAGGTCATTGTGGGTAAAGGGTCACTGACCCTGGGTGTTTGGATACAGAGGCACTGACCCTGGGCATTGTGGGCACATGGTCAATGACGGTGCTTAAAATCTCACTGCCCCTGGGCATTGTGGATATAATGTCACTGCCCCTGGGCATTTTGGATACAGGTTCAGTGCCCGATAGGCATTGTGGGTACAGAGGCATCGCCCCGGCATTCTCAGTAAAAGCTCACTGCCCCATGGCAAACTGGGTACAAAGTCACCGACCCTGGGCATTGTGGGTACAGGGTCACTGACACTTGGCATTGTGGGTACAGTGTAACTGACCCTGGGCATTGTGGGTACAGGGTCACTGACACTGGGCATTGTGGGTACTGGGTCACTGACACTTGTCGTTGTGGGTACAGGGTCACTGACACTTGTCGTTGTGGGTACAGGGTCTCTGAACCACGGCACTGTGGGTACATGTTCACTGACACTGGACATTGTGGGTACAGAGTCTCTCACCCTGGGCATTGTGGGTACAGAATTACTGACCCTGGGACTTGTAGGCACAGGGTCAATGATGGAGGTGATTGTGGATACAAGGTCACTGCCCCTGGGCATTCTGCTTAGAATGTCACTGCCCCTGGGCATTGTGAGTATAATGTCACTGCCCATGGGCATTGTGGATACAGGTTCACTGCACTATCAGCATTTTGTTTACAGGGGCACCGCCCGGGCATTCTCAGTACAAGGTCACTGCCCCTGGGCATTGTGGGTACAAAGTCACCGACCCTGGGCATTGTGGGTACAGGGTCACTGATCATGGGCTTTGTGGTTAAGGTTCTGAGTGTGATAATGGCCCGCTATAAGTTTTTGTCTTTAAAAGGTGTTTGTCCTCTGAATCTTACTCTACCCCCAGACCACACTGTGACCTGTCCAACAAAGTGGACCCTGGAACCACCAGAACAAACGGCAGTGGAACTGCAGCTGTGGAACTGGAGCTGCATCAGGAAAAGAAATGGTATGGCACGGGAGGGTTTAATAGTGGTAATGTCAGAGCAATGTACAGGGAGCTCTGTTTTATACCTGCCCTGGAAGAGCTGGATGCTGACAATGGGTATAAACTGCAGGTACAATGTCAGGGTAATGTAGAGAGCGCTCTGTATTGTACCTGACCTGGGAGTGCTGGATGCTGATACTGGGTATAAAGTTGGGGTACACTGTCAGGGTAATGTAGAGGGAGCTCTGTATTGTACCTGCCCTGGGAGTGCTGGATGCTGACACTGGGTATAAAGTGGAGGTATACTGTCAGGGTAATGCAGAAGGAGCTCTGTTTTGTACCTGCCCTGGGAGTGCTGGATGCTGACACTGGGTATAAAGTCGAGGTACACTGTCGGAGTAATGTAGAGGGAGTTCTTTATTGTACCTGTTCTGGGAGCACTCGGTGCTGACACTGGGTATAAAGTTGGGGTACAATGTTAGGGTAATGTAGCGGGAGCCCTGTACTGTCCCTGCACTGGGAGCACTCGATGCTGACACTGGGTATATAGATGAGGTACAATATCCGGTAATGTAGAGGGAGCTCTATATTGTACCTGCCCTGGGAGCGCTCGATGCTGACACTGGGTATAAAGAGGAGGTACAATATCCGGTAATGCAGAGGGAGCTCTGTATTGTTCCTGCCCTGGGAGCGCTCGATGCCGACACTGGGTATAAAGTGGGGGTACACTGTCAGAGTAATGTAGAGGGAGCTCTGTATTGTACCTGCCCTGGGAGTGCTCGATGCTGACACTGGGTATAAAGCGGAGGTACAAAGTCAGGGTAATGTAGAGTGAGCTCTGTATTGTCCCTGCCCCGGGAGTGGGAGGAGCTGCAGCCAATTTGTGACATTTTTCCTGTCTGCGGCATGATTGGCTCCTGGTTCCTTTGTGATGTCAACTGGAGTCGGGCCGTAACCAGGGGCGTTAAACCTATCTGTGGGATGTCAGTGTGAGAGGAGATGGAGTGACAGCTGACACTGGGAGTTTGTAGCTCCCGAGAAACAGGGCAAAGGGCAGAAAAAAACAATTTGATATTAAAGTAAGTAATTCATACACACACATTATTGCAAATGTATGCAAATTAAATGCAATCACAGTTGCAAATACTGTCCCAATCTATTCCAGGTAGAGATTCTGGGATAAATATGAATAATTTTTCTATTTACAGTCACTGGGAGTGAGCAATATCTCACGGAGAAGGAGAGATGTCGAATCATCGCCTCACTAACTGGGACTGGAGCAATGTCGGTGGCTTCACAGAGCAGGTCTGCTGGGACCAAAACCCACAGTGTTAAAGACGGGATAAAACAGGAAGCTTCAACAATGATTGGAAAGGTGAGAACCTTTACTGAGAATCCCAACAGTCCAGGATTTTTCCATGGTGAGAGTCTAACCAGATACTGGGAGCTGCTCAAAATCTGCCATCTAGCTTGGCCTCAGATGCATCAAGTTGACCGGAGCTTAACTCGTAGATAAACCTTGCCAGTACCTCTCCTGGGAGTGTTTGAGACTTTCATGTAAAGGGATCTTTATACACCCCATGCTTTAACTCAGCTGGTTGTGCTTCATTGGGCAGTGCCAAGGGAGCTGTACGCTTCATTGAAGACTTACTGTATCTGAGTTGGTCGTGTTTGTGGGTGCAGGTTATTGACACCAGGCATTGTGGGTGCAGAATCAATGGCCCTGGAGATTGTGGGTAAAGGGCACTGACCCTGGGCATTGAGGGTACAGTGTTATTGACCTGGGCATTGTGGGTAATGGTTGACTGACCACGGGAATATTGGTACAGGGTCACTGATCCTGGGCATTGTGGGTACAGGGTCACTGATACTGGGAATTGCGGGTACAGCATCACTGACCCTGGGCTTTGTGGGTAATGGTTGACTGACCACGGGCATTGTGGGTACAGGGTCACTGATCCTGGGATTGTGGGTACAGGGTCACTGATACTGGGCATTGTGAATACAATGTCATTGACCCTGGGATTGTGGGTACAGGTTACTGACCCCAGACATTGTGGGTTCAGAGTCAATGACCCTGGGCATTGTGGGTAAAGGTTGACTGACCACGGGCATTGTGGGTACAAGGTCACTGACCCTGGGATTGTGGGTACAGTGTCACTGAATTTGGGCATTATGGGTACAGGGTCACAGGTACTGGGCGTTGTTGGGACAGTGTCACTGACCCTGGGCTTTGTGGGTAACGGTTGATTGACCATGGGCATTATGGGTACAGTTCAGTTTCACTGATAATGGGCAGTGTGTGTACACATCACTGACTCTGGGTCTTGTGGGTAATTCGGCAGGACAGTGGCATAGTGGTTAGCACTGTTGCCTCACAGCGCCAGGGACCCGGGTTCGAATCCGGCCTCAGGTGACTGTGTGGAGTTTGCACATTCTCCCCGTGTTTGCGTGGGTTTCCTCCGGGTGCTCCGGTTTCCTCCCACAGTCCAAAAGATGTGCGGGTTAGGATGATTGGCTATGATAAAATTGACCCTTTGTGTTAGGGGATTAAATACGTGGGGTTACGGGGATAGGGTGGGATATGTGTTGGTGTAGGGGTTACGGGGATCGGGTGGGATATGTGTCGGTGCAGGCTCGATGGGCCGAAATGGCCTCTATCTGCACTGTGGGGTTTCTCTGATTCTGTGTGACCCTGGGCCTTGTGCTATAGGGTCACTGACCCTGCGCATTGTGGAAATGGGTCATGATCCTGTGCATTGTCGGTAAGTTCACTGACCCTCAGGAATAGTGAGCAGAGGGTCACTGACACTGCGCATTGTGGGTAAAGGGTCACTGCCCCTGGGAATTGTGCATACATCGTCACTGATTCTGGGCATGGTGGGTAAAGTCCTGAGAGTGATTACTGCACCCTATGTGTCTAAACGTTTTAATGGTGCTCGTCATCTGACACTTCCTGTCCCCGCGCAGAGCCTGCTATGTCCTGCCCAGCAAACTGCGCCCAGGATTACCTGGAACAGATGGAAGAGAAATTGTAGCTGAGGGAACACGAGCTGGAGCAGAGTCAGGAACAAAATTGGTATGGAGTGGGGAGGGGCTGGTAATTACAATGTTAATGTCAGGGTAATGTAGAGGGAGCTCTGTATTGTAACTGCTCCGGGAGCGCTCGATGCTGACACTGGGTATAAAGTGGGGGGACACTGTCAGGGTAATCAGGGTTGGTCAGATGGGCGGAAAAGTGGCAAATGGAATTTAACCCTGAAAAGTGCGAGGTGATGCATTTTGGACGGGCAAATAAGGCAAGGGAATACACAATGAGTGGTAGGACCCTAGGAAGTACAGAGGGTCAGAGGGACCTTGGTGTACATGTACATAGATCCCTGAAGGCAGTGGAACAGGTAGATAAGGTGGTTAAAAAGGCATATGGGATACTTGCCTTCATTAGCCGAGGCATAGAATAAAAGAGCAGGGAGGTTATGATGGAGCTGTACAAAACGCTGGTGAGGCCACAGCTGGAGTACTGTGTGCAGTTCTGGTCACCTCACTATAGGAAGGATGTGAATGCTTTGGAGAGGGTGCAGAGAAGATTCACCAGGATGTTACCGGGGATGGAGCGCCTCTGCTATGAAGAAGGACTAAACAGGCTGGGGTAGTTTTCCTTGGAGCAAAGAAGGCTGAGGGGGGACCTGATTGAGGTGTACAAAATGATGAGGGGCATAGATAGGGTAGACAAAGAGGAACTTTCCCCTTAGTAGGGGTGTCAATAACAAGGGGGCATAGATTCAGGGTAAGGGGCAGGAGATTTAGAGGGGATTTGAGGAGGAACTTTTTCACCCAGAGGGTGGTTGGAATGTGGAACTCAATGCCTAAAAGGGTGGTAGAGGCAGGAACCCTCACAACATTCAAGAGGCATTTGGATGAGCAATTGAAATGCCATTGCATACAAGGCTATGGACCAAATGCTGGAAAATGGGATTAGACTGGACAGGGATGGATGGGCGGCGCAGACATGATGGGTCGAAGAGCCTCTTTCTGTGCTGTAAAACTCTATGACTCTATGACTAATGTAGAGGGAGCTCTGTACTGTACCTGCACTGGGAGTGCTCGATGCTGCCACTGGGTATAAAGTGGGGGTACACTGTCAGGATAATGTAGAGGGTGCTCTCTATTGTACCAGCCTCGGGAGCACTCGATGCTGACACTGGGTATAAAGTGGGGGTACGCGGTTAGGGTAATATAGAGGGAGGCCTGTATTGTACTAGTCCCGGGAGTGCTCGATGCTGACACTGGGTATAACGTGGGGGTACACGGTTAGGGTAATGTCGAGGGAGCTCTGTATTGTAACTGCACTGTGCGCACTCGATGCTGACACTGGGTTTAAAGTGGGGTTACACTATTGAATTAATATAGAGTGAGCTCTCTATTGTACCTACCCCGGGAGTGGGAGGAGCTATGGCCACTTTGTGATATTTTTCCTGGCTGCTGTGTGATTGGCTCCCGGTACCTGTGTGATGTCACCTGTAGTCAGGGCCCTGCCCCTGGTTACGGCCCATCAGTGGGATGTCAGTGTGGGAGGAGCTGGAGTGACAGTTGACAGTGGCAGTGAATGTAGTCCCAATAAACAGGGTAAAGGACAGAAAGGAACAATTCAGTATTAAAGTAAGTAATTCAAAAAATGTCATTAATTGCAAATATACTCAGACTAAATATAATCAGTCATAAAACAGTCCCACTCTGTTCCAGTTACAGATTCTGGGATTAATATGAATCAATTTCTCTATTGACAGTCTCTGGTAGTGAGCAATATCTCAGGAAGACGGAGAGAGAAAAGTCGAAATATCACCTCACTAACTGGACTGGAGAAATGTCGCTGGCTTCACAGAGCAGATCCAGCGGGACAGGCACTCCCGTTTTCAGAAAAGGGATAAAACGGAAAACTTGAACAATGATTGGAAAGGTGAGGAACTTTACTGTTAATACCATCGGTCCAGGATTTTGTTGAGGCGAGAGACTAACCAGATACCGGGAGCTGTTCAACATCTGCCATCAGGCTCGGCCTTTGATGCGGCAAGTTGAGCGGAGCGTAACTCGTAGAGAAAACTTGCCCGTACCTCACCTGGGAGTGTTTGACGCTTACACATGGAGGGATCTTTATTCTGTATTCACCCCACGCTGTACCAGAGCTGGTGCTGCTACATTGGATAGTGTAAAAGGAGCTGTACGCTGCATTGAACATGTGCTATATCTGAAATGGTTGTGTTTTATGAACCAATTTAGTGGGAGCTTCACTCTGTATGTCACCCGTGCTCTGACTGCCCAAAGAGTGTTTTGGGTTGTCACTGTAGGGAAGCTTTGCTTTGTATCTCTCTATCTTACCCGTGCTGTAGCTTCCCTTGGAATGTTTGATTGGTCAGTGTAACGGGAGCTTTAAGAACATAAGAAATAGGTGCAGGAGCAGGCCATTTTTATTCCCTAATGTGATCTGGGCATCGCTGGCAATGCCAGCATTTGTTGCCCACCCCTATTTGCCCTTGAGAAGGTGGTGTTGAGCCACCTTCTTGAACCGCTGCAGTCCGTGTGGTGAAGGTACTCCCACAGTGCTATTAGGTAGGGAGTTCCAGGATTTTGAACGAGCGACAATGACGGATCGGCGATATACTTCTAAGTTAGGATTGTGTATGACTTGGTGGAGAAATTGGAGGTGGTGCTGTTCCCATGCGTCTACTGCCCTTGTCCTTCTAGGTGGAAGAGGTCACGGCTTTAGGAACAGCTGCCACAGAAGACTTGGCGAGTTGCTGCAGTGCATCTTGTAGATGGTACAGACTGCAGCCACGGTATGCCAGTGGTGGAGAGAGTGAATGTTTAAGGGGGTGGATGGGGTGCCAATCATGTGGGCTGCTTTGCCCTGGATGGTGTCGAGCTTTAGTGTTGATGGAGCTGCACTAATCCAGGGAAGGGGAGTGTATTCCATCACACGCCTTACTTTTGCCTGGTAGATGGTGGAAAGGCTTTGGGGAGTCAGGAGGGCAGACCTGCCCTTGTTGCCACAGTATTTATACCACTGGTCCAGTTAAGTTTCTGGTTAATGGTGACCCCCCAAGATGTTGATAGAGGGGGATTCGGAGATGGTAATGCAATTGAATGTCAAGGGGAGGTGGTTAGTCTTTCGCTTCTTGGAGAAAGTCATTGTCTGTCACTTCTGCGGCGCGAAAGTTACCTGCCACTTATCAGCCACAGCTTGAACGTCGTCCAGGTCTTGTTGCATGCGGGCATGGACTGCTTCATTATCTGAGGAGTTGTGAATGGTGCTGAACACTATGCAGTCCCCAGTGAACATCTACATTTCTGACCTTATGTTGGAGGGAAGGTCATTGATGAACTAGCTGACGATGGTTGGGCCAAGGAGACTGCCCAGAGTAACAACTGCAGCAATGTCCTGGGGCTGTGATGATTGACATTCAACCACCATTACCACCTTCCTTTGTGCTAGGTATGACTGCAATCAGTGGAGCATTTTCCCCCTGATTCCCATTGACTTCAGTTTCTCTAGGGCTCCTTGATGCCAGACTCTGTCAAATGCTGCCTTGATGTCGAGGGCAGTCACGCTCACCTCACCTCTGGAATTCAGCTCCTTTGTCCTTGTGCGGACCAAGGCTGTAATGAGGTCGGGTGTCTTGGCGGAACCCAAACTAGGCATCAGTGAGCAAGTTATTGGTGATTAAGTGCCGCTTAATAGCACTGTTGATGACACCTTCCATCATTTTGCTGATGATTGAGAGTAGACTGATGGGGCAGTAATTGGCTGGTTTGTCACTTCGAGCCTGCTCCACAATTCAATAAGATCATGGCTGACCTTCTACCTCATCTCCACTTTCCTGAACAAGCCCCATATCCCTTGATTCCCTTAATATTCAAAAGTTTTTTGCATCTTCTTTCGTGAAGACAAACACAAAGTATTTGTTTACTTTCTCTGCCATTTCCTTATTCCCCATTATAATTTCTCCTGTCTCAGCCTGTAACGGACACACAATTACTTTTGCTAATCTTCCCCTTTTTACATACCTATAGAAGCTTTTACAGTCTGTTTTTATGTCTCTCGCTTGTTTACTCTCATTTTATTTTCCCTTTCCTTATCAATTTCTTGGTCCTCCTTTGCTCAATTCAAAAATCCTCCCAATCCGCAGGCTTACTATTCTGTTTGGCAGCTTTATAAGACTATTCCTTTGATGTAATACTATCGTTAACTTCTCTTGTTAGCCACATTGGACCACTTTTCCTGTGGGGTTTTGGTGCCATAAAGGAATGTATATTTGTTGTAAATTATATATTCTTTCTTTAAATGCCAGCCATTGCTCGTCCACTTTCATACCTTTTAACGTAGTTTCCCAACCTACCATAGTCAACTCACTCCACATATTTACGTAGTGTGCTTTGTTTACATTTAAGACCCTAGCTTTGAATTTATCTAAGTCAATTTCAAACTCAATTTTATATTCTATCATATTATGGTCACTCTTCCGTAAATGCCACTTTATTACAAGGTTATTAATTAGCACTTTCTCATTACATAATACTAGATCTAAAATAACGTGTTCTCTAGTTGGTTCCTCAACATACTGATCTAGAAAACTATCCTGCATACATTGCATGAATTCGTCCTCCACACCATTATTGCAAATTTGGTTTGCTAGTCGATATGTAGATTAAAGTCCCCCAATGATTACTGTATTACCCTTGTTACATGCACCTCTAATTTCCTGATGTATACTCTGCCCTATATGTTTGGGGGCCTATAAACAACGCTCACCAATGCTTTCTGTTCATTGCTGTTTTTTAAGCTCCACCCAAACTGATTCTACTGCTTGATTTTTCAGAGCCAAGATCCTTTCTCTCTACTGTTGTTATCCCATTCTTTACTATCAGGTCTACCCGGCCTCCTTTTCCATTTTGCCTATCCCTTCTAAAAGTTATGCAGCCTGGAATATTTGGTTCCCAACCTTGGCCACTTTGCAACCACATCTCTGTTATGGCTAATAGATCAAACCTGTTAATTTCTATCTGTGTTATTAATTCGTCTTTTTTTTTGCAAATGCTTCGCACATTCAGAGGTAGTACCTTCAGTTTTGACTTATTTCTCTTTTACCCTGATGTCACCTTAATCACTGATGCCTTATTACCTTTGCTACTCTCTCTGTCCCTTCCTGACACATTCTGTTTGCTTTTACACAAAATCTACTCTGCTCCAGAGCCTTGACATTTCTCTTGCGGCTTTTAAATTTATTATTTCCTGAATCCCCCCTTCATTAATTTAAAGCCCTGTCTACTGCCCAGTAATTCGATTCGCCACGACACTGGTCCCACCCCGGATTAAGTGGAGCCCATCCCAATGGAAAAGCGCCCTCTTTCCCCATACTCATGCCAATGCCCCATGAACCGAAACCCCTGCCTCCCACTCCACTCTTTGAGCCACGCATTTAAACCTCTAATCAGTTTGTCCACATGACAACTTGCACGTGTCTCAGGTAACAATCCAGAGATTATTAGCTTTAAGGTTCTGCTTTTGGATTGTAATATTGATCCTAGCTCCTCAAATTCCCTCAGCAGAACATCATTCCTAGTTCTATCTATGTCGTTGGTTCCTTATGGCCAATGACAACTGGATCCTCCCCATCCCACACCAAATTCTGTGTATAACGCATGCTATATGCAGGAAGATATCAGTGGACGGGTCAGGTGGGCAGAAAAGTGGCAAATGGAATGCAATCGGAGAAGTGTGAGGTAATGCATTGGGGGAGGGCTAAAAAGGCAAGTCATCCCCCACACACACAGTACCAGAGACTGAATAATGCAGAATGAATCCCACACTCACGCACAATATCAGAGATTTACAGACAAACAATGAATACCACACTCATACACAGTGTCAGAGACTGACAGATATATAATGAATCCCGCACTCATATACAGTACCAGAGATTGGCAGATCCAGAATTAATCCCACACTCACACACAGTACCAGAGATTGACAGATACAGAATGAATCCCACACTCACACACAGTACCAGAGACTGAGAGATACAGAATGAATCCCACACTCACACACAGTACCAGAGACAGATACAGAAATAATCCCACTCTCACATAGTTCCAGCGATTGAGAGATACAGAATTAATTCCACACTCACACACAGTACCAGAGACTGAGAGATACATAATTAATCCCACATTCACACCCCGTACCAAAGACTGACAGATAAAGAATGAATCCCACTCTCACACAGTACCAGAGACAGACAGATACAATGAAACCCACTCTCACACAGTACCAGAGATTGATAGATACAGAATGAATCCCACACTCACACACAGTACCAGAGGCTGACAGACACAGAATGAATCCCACACTCACACACAGTACCAGAGACTGAGAGATACAGAATGAATCCCACACTCACACACAGCACCAGAGACTGAGAGATACAGAATGAATCCCACTCTCACACACAGTACCAGAGACTGAGAGTTACAGAATGAAATCCACTCTCACACACAGTACCAGAGACTGAGAGATACAGAATGAATCCCCCACTCACACACTGTATCCGAGACTGAGAGATATCGAATGAATCCCCCACTCACACACAGCACCAGAGACTGAGAGATACAGAATCAATCCCACACTCACACACAGAACCAGAGACTGGCAGATACAGAATGAATCCCACACTCACACACAGTACCAGAGACTGAAAATTACAGAACGAATCCGACACTGCTCGAGACTGTCAGATAGCCATTGAATCTTGCTCTCATACAGTTGCACAGATGGACAGATATAAAATGAGACTGTCACTTGCGGTACCACAGACCAACAGATATAGAATAAATTACACTCTCCCACACGATACCAGAGACGGGCAGAAAGGGAATGAATTTCACTCGCACATACAAGACAACAGGCTGACTGATTTAGCCCAACATTATAACCAATGTTTGTTCTAACAAAATGCAATGATAGCCCGTCTTCCCTGCTAGTATTTCTGAATCCCTCCAGTCCAATATAATGTGAGCAATTATTGTCTGTTTTGTCACCCTGAGATCTGTAAAATTCGCTGTGCCAGAGATTGGTGACATCTATGGGCTGGAAACAGAACTGCAGCAGAGCGGCAGAAATTCACTTAATCTAATAGGGTTAAAGAGACATTGCAATGTGAGGAACAAGTGATGCGGTTTGATAGGATAGACGTCGGGGTGTTTCCATTTGTGTAGGCGTCAGAAGCAAGGTTCAGAAATATAAAATAGTCACTAATAAAACCAGTGACTAATTCATGAAAAACATCTCCACACAGAGTGGTTCCAATCAGGAACATGGAGCAGTTGAGGCGAATAGCAACGGTGCATTTAAGGGGGAGCTGGATAAGTCTCTGAGGGAGAAACAAATTGAGGGATACACATACAGCGTTATATGAAGTGGGGTGGCTGGAGGCTCGTTTGGAGCAGTTGGGACAGTCTCACTGCAGGGGCTGCATTGTGTGTGGATGTAACCGCCCAGAACACTTGGTGTTCAGAAGCTGAGAGCTGCAGTGGAGTCAGACACTGGCACTGTGTGTATCACTGGTATTCATTGCGGCTGTTCAACGGATGTGTAGATAATGTAGTTAAGAAGGCATATGGGATAATTGTCTTCATTAGCCGAGGCATATAATATAAGAGCAGGGATATTATGATGGAGCAGTACAAAGCGCTAGTAAGTCCACAGCTGGAATACTGCACGCAGTTCTGGTCGTCACACTATAGGAAGGATATGATTGCATTAGAGAGGGTGCAGAGGAGATTCACCAGGTTGTTACCTGGGCTGGAGTGTTTCAGCTATGAAGAGAGACTGGACAGGCTGGGGTTGTTTTCCTTGGAGCAGAGAAGGCTGAGGGTGGACCTGATTGAGGTGTACAAAATTATGAGGGGCATAGATAGGGTCGATAGAAACGAACTTTTCCCCTTAGTAGAATGGTCAATAACCAGGGGGCATAGTTTAAAGTTAAGGGGCAGGAGGTTTAGAGCGGATTTGATGAAAAACTTTTTCACCCAGAGGGTGGTTGGAATCTGGAACTCACTGCCTGAAAGGGTGGTAGAGGCAGGAACCCTCACAACTTTCTAAAAGCATTTATGAGCACTGGAAACACATAGCATACAAGGCTATGGACCAAGTGCTGGAAAATGGGATTAGAATAGATATGGCTTGAAGGCTGTTGCAGACACAATGGGCCAAAGGGTCACTTTCTGTGCTGTATAACTCTATGAATCTATGACAGAATATAATAGGAAGAGGTGTGGGGTATATCAGAGTGTTACAGTGAGGGGTACGGGGTATAACAGGGTTTTACAGTGAGGGGTGTGGGGTATATCAGAGTGTTACAGTGAGGGGTGTGGGGTATATCAGAGTGTTACAGTGAGGAGTGCTGGGTATATCAGTGTGTTACCGTGAGGGGTGTGGGGTATATCAGAGTGTTACAGTGAGGGCTGTGGGGTATAGCAGAGTGTTATAGTGAGGGGTGTGGGGTATATCAGAGTGTTACAGTGAGGAGTGTGGGGTAAAGCAGAGTGTTACAGTGAGGGGTGTGAGGTATATCAGTGTGTTAAAGTGAGGGGTGTAGGGTATATCAGTGTTTACAGTGAGTAGTGTGGGGTATTACAGAGTGTTACAATGAGGGGTGTGGGGTATATTAGAGAGTTACAGTGAGGGGTGTGGGGTATATCAGAGTTTTACAGTGAGGGGTGTGCGGTATATCAGAGTGTTACAGTGAGAGGTGTAGGGTATTAGAGAGTGTTATAGTGAGGGTGTGCGGTATATCAGAGTGTTACAGTGAGGGGTGTGCGGTATATCAGAGTGTTACAGTGAGGGGTGTGGGGTATATCAGAGTGTTACAGTGAGGGGTGTGTGGTATATCAGAGTGTTACAGTGAGGGGTGTGGTGCATATCAGAGTGTTACAGTGAGGGGTGTGCGCTATATCAGGGTGTTACAGTGAGGGGTGTGGGGTATATTAGAGTGTTAAAGTGAGGAGTGTGGGGTATTGCAGAGTGTTACAGTGAGGGGTGTGCGGTGTATCAGAGTGTTACAGTGAGAGGTGTGGGGTATATCAGAGTGTTACAATGAGGGGTGTGCGGTATATCAGGGTGTTACAGTGAGGGGTGTGGGGTATATCAGAGTGTTACAGTGGGGGGTGTGGGGTAAAGCAGAGTGCTACAGTGAGGGGTGTGGGGAATATCAGTGTGTTAAATTGAGGGGTGTGGGGTATATCAGTGTTTACAGTGAGTAGTGTGGGGTATTACAGAGTGTTACAGTGAGGGGTGTGGGTTATATTAGAGTGCTCCAGTGAGGGGTGTGGGGTATATCAGAGCGTTACAGTGAGGGGTGTGGGGTATATCAGAGTGTTACAGTGAGTGGTGTGCGGTATATCAGAGTGTTACAGTGAGAGGTGTGGGGTATTACAGAGTATTACAGTGAGGGGTGTGCGGTATATCAGAATGTTACAGTGAGGGGTGTGGGGTATATCAGAGTGTTACAGTGAGGTGTGTGTGGTATATCAGAGTGTTGCAGTGAGAGGTGTGGGTTATATCAGAGTGTTACAGAGAGGGGTTTCCGGTATATCAGAGTGTTACAGTGAGGGGTGTGGGGTATATCAGAGTGTTACAGTGAGGTGTGTGTGGTATATCAGAGTGTTACAGTGAGGGGTGTGGTGTATATCAGAGTGTTACAGTGAGGGGTGTGCGCTATATCAGGGTGTTACAGTGAGGGGTGTGGGGTATATTAGAGTGTTACAGTGAGGGGTGTGGGGTATTACAGAGTGTTACAGTGAGGGGTGTGCGGTATATCAGAGTGTTGCAGTGAGAGGTGTGGGTTATATCAGAGTGTTACAGAGAGGGGTTTCTTTTATATCAGAGTGTTACAGTGAGGGGTGTCAGTTATATCAGTGTTTACAGTGAGCAGCGTGGGGTATTACAGAGTGTTACAGTGAGGGGTGTGCGGTATATCAGAGTGTTACAGTGAGAGGTGTGTGGTATATCAGAGTTTTACAGTGCACGCTGTGGGTTATGTCAGAGTGTTACAGTGAGCGGTGTGCAGTATATCAGAGTGTTGCAGTGAGAGGTGTGGAGTATATCATGGTATTTCAGTAAGAGATATGTATATGAGATTGTTATAGAGAGGATTTTGGGCTATTTCAGAGAGTATTGCATTGAGTGATGTGGGGTGTATCAGTGTTAAAGACATTGGTCTGGGGTATATGAGAGCGTTATACTGAGTGGTGTGAAGCATATCAGATTGTTACATGAAGTGTGTGGGGTATATCAGTGTGTTACCGGTAGGGGGATTAGGTGTATCTGTGTTTTACAGTGATGGGTGTGTTGTATCAATGTGTGTTACCATGAGGGATATGGGTTATCTCAGAGCGTTATGGTTAGGTGACTAACCAGAGCTCAGAGTGCCAGAGATTGAGTAGCAGCTGGAGTCACTGCAAAACATCAGGGAGGCTGAGCGTTTCATGGACCGGACGTTCCAGGCAGTGGCCACGCCACAGGCAGGAGGAGTTAAGGATAGTAAATGCGTGGGCAGCTGGAAGAGTGGGAAGAGTCAGGAAGTACAGGAGTCTTCAGATTGTGTGTCACTCTCAGACCGGTATGCAGCATTGGAGACTGCTGGGAGAGACGACACCTTGAAGGAGTGCAGTCCAGACCATGACACCAATCGGCAAGGGTTTGCACAGTGGGGAACAGCAAAGTGTCGAAATGCAGTCGTTATAGGATATTTCATAGTTAGGAGGACAGAAAGGCGTTTCTTAAACCATCACCGTGAGTCCCGCATGGTGAGTAGACTCCCTGGTGCCAGGTTGAAGGATATCACGGAGAGGATGCAGAATATTCTGCAGGGAGAAGGGAGTGAACCAGACGTCGTGGTACACGTTGGTACGAACAACTTCGTGAGGGCAGGTATTGAGGTCCTGCAGTCAGACTTTCAGGAGCTATAGAGGATGTTAATAAGTAGGACCTCAAAGGTGGTAATCTCTGGATTACTCCCAGCGCCAATCTCTAGATTACTCCCAGTGCCACGCGCCAGTGAAAGTAGAAAAGGCTTGAGGCATGGTGCATGAGGAAGGTCATTCAAATTCTTGGGGCACTGGGACCAGTTCTGGGGCAGGAGGCACCGATTCAAATGGGACGTGTTGCACCTCAACAGGACTAAGACCAATGCCCTCGCGGGGAAGTTCACTAGTTTGGTTGGGGAGGGTTTAAACTAAATTGGCTGTGGGGTGGGCACCAGCATATAGAATTAGAAAAGAGGAATAAGGTGCATAAAGGAGGGCGAGTGTTGTAGCATATTAGAGAAGGAAGTAGTGCCATATTAGATAGGAGCAGACTAAGAAGGATTACGAGGAATACAAAGACAGGTTTGGAATGTCTGTACATAACCGCACACAGTGTGGTGAATAAGGTTGGTGAGCTTCAAGCACAATTAACTGTGTGTTAATATGATGTAGTGGTAATAAATGAAACGTGGCTTAAAATGGTGATGGTGTGGAGATGCCGGAGTTGGACTGGGGTGGACAAATGTAAGAAATCACACAACACCAGGTTATAGTCCAAATAAAGCTGTTGGACTTTAAAATGGTGAGGACTGGACTCTTAATATTCACGGGTACAAGGTGTTCAGAAAAGATAGGGAAGGAAAAAACGGAGGTGGGTTGGCAGTGCTGACAGGGGAAGACATTTGTAGTGTTGGAAAGAGAGGATGTCCTTGAGGGGGCAAGGACAGCTTCCATTTGTTTACAGATGAGAAGCAAAAAGGGTATGATCACGCTATTGGGGGTATTCTATAGACCTCCAAATAGTGAGAAAGAGATAGAGGAGCAAATATGTAAGGAAATCACAGAGATGTGCAAGAACGACAGAGTCATGATATTGGGGGACTTTAATTACTCAAACATCGATTGGGATAATGCGAGGCTAAAGGGAGAGGAGATGGAAGAATTTCTGAATTGTTTTCAGGAGAACCTCCTTGACCCATATGTTCTCAGCCCAACTAGGAAGGAAGCATTGCTGGATCAGGTGTTGGGGAATGAGGTGGGCCAAGTGGACCAAGTGTCTGTGGGAGAACACTTGAGTAAGAGTGATCATCATATCATAAGGTTTAAATTAGTAATGGAGAAGAGCAAGGAACAATCTAACGTCGAACTTCTAAATTTAAAGATGGCTAACTTCAATGTGATGAGAGGGGATCTAGTCAGGGTAAAATGGAACCAAAGATTAACAGGAAAAATTGTAACGGAACAGTGGCTGATCTTTAAGGAGGAAATGTTGCAGGTACAAGCTAGGGACATTCCAACAAGAAGGCAAGTTAGGGGAACCAAAGCCTTGGATGATGAGGGAGAGACAGAATATGATGAAACAGAAAATGGTGGATGATGCATGTGAGAACCAGAACAAATACAATAAGTTGAGAGGTGAAGTGAAGAGGAAAATAAGACTTACAAAGAGAGAATATGAGAATAGAATGGCAGTTAACATAAAAGGGAACCTAAATATCTTCTGCCTGAATGTATATAGTAAGCGGGTTGTAAGAGGCGGGGTGGGGTCTATTGGGGACAAAGAAGGTGATGTACACTTAGATGCGCATAGCAAGGCTAGAATGCTTAATGCGTACAGGAAACTTTCGATTAACCGGCCCCTAAATATCCAGAGATGTTGGTTAACCGGCAAAATTCAGTAGTCGGTTCAGGGAACTTTTATTACTGGCACAGCAACAAATGGAGGAAGGCAAGGGTTTGGCTGCAGCTGTTGCTAAGCTACAGAGACGCTTGCAACTTGTGGACGTTGTTCTGAAGCTGTTGCTAAGCAACAGAGTTTGCTGCTTTATACGGAGCTCTAAGGTCCGTATCTTTTATTATAGCGTTCAGTTATCCCGAATTGTTGATGAACTGGCACCACGTCGGTCCTGTCTGTATCGGATACCAGAAAGTTTCCTGTACTTTGTTTCGGTGTTTACTAAGGAAGAGGATGCTGACAAAATATCGGAGATGGTAGAGGTAATGGATGGGGTGTAATTGATAGGCACAACGTACAGGAAATGCTGGATATGCTTAGAGTGGATATGGCTTGCATCCAGGTTGCTCAGGGAAGTGAGGGTGGAGACAGCGGTTGGGATTGCCATAATCTTCCAAACTTCACGAGATGCGGGGGAGGTGCTAGATGATTGTAAAGTGGCAAAGGTGACACCATTTTTGAAGAAAGGGTGTAAGGACAATCCTAGTAACTAGAGGCCGGTCAGTTTAAAATCAGTGGTGGGTAAGATTTTAGCAACAATAATCTGGGGAATAAAAACAGCCACTTGGAGAAGTTTAAGCTACTTAAGGAGAGCCAACACGGGTTTGTAAAAGACAGATTTTGTTTGCCTGATCTTATTCCATTTTTTGATTAAGTAACAGAGTAGGTTGATGAAGGGAATGCACTGGATGTTGTCTCTATGGATTTTAATAATGGTTTGACACAGTACTACATAAAAGGCTGGATAACAAAATTGACGCTCATGGAATAGTTGGGTCAAAGTCAGCTTGGTAAGAAATTGTCTTAACGACAGAAAACCGTGATTTGTGGTAAATGGCTGTTTTTCAGACTGGAGGATGGTGTACAGTTGTGTTCGCCAAGAGTCAGTGCTAGGACAATAGCACAGGTTTGATGATATCGGCAAATTTTGAAATTTTAATCTGTATTCCAATATCCAAGTCATATTCATATATGGTTTTGCCGGAGTGTTACAACCATGTCTATGGGGTATATGAAAGTTTTACAGTGATTGTGTGAGGTATCAAAAGTGTTAAAATGATGGGTGTATTGTGTATCAGTGCTTTAAATATAGATACGAGGTTTTTATTAGTTTGTTACAGTGAGAGTTATGGGGTATATCAGAGCATTCCAGTGAGGGGTGTGAGGTATATCCGAGTCTTACAGTGAGTGGTGTGGGGTATATCATATCCTTACAGTGAGTGGTGTGAGGTATATCAGAGCCTTACAGTGAGGGGTGTGGGATATATCAGAGCGTTACAGTGACGGGTGTGGGGTATATCAGAGCCTTACAGTGAGGGGTGTGGGGTATATCAGAGCATTGCAGTGCGGGGTGTGAGGTATATCAGAGCGTTACAGTGAGAGTGTGGGCATTTCCCTGTGTTGTCCTGGGTTTCACATATGTCCAGGTGTTATTGAGGCGTATGGAGTATATGAAAGTGTTACAGTGAGGTGCATGGGGTATACCAGAGTCTTAGTAAGGGTCTTGGGGATTATAAGATAATTTTACTTTGAGTGATGTGGGATATATCAGTCTGTTAGTGAGGGGAATGTGCTTTATCAGTGTTTTAAAGTGATGTGTGTGCTGTATCAAAGTGTGTTACTATGAGGGTTATGGATTATCTCAGACCGTTCTGGTTAGATGTTGTGGAATATATCAGAATTCTACAATTAGTGATGTGGACTATATCAGAGAGTATAACAGTGAGGTGTGTGGGGTATATCATTGTTGCAGTGAGGGTTGTGGTTGTGTGATTTACAGTATTTTATGTGAGAGGAGTGCAGTATTTTTATCGATTTACTGTAAGGTGTGTGGGGTATGCCGGAGTGTTACAATCATGTATATGGTGTATATCAGATTCTTACTGTGAGTGTGTGAGGTATCATTAAGGGTTAAGATCATGGGTGTGTAGTGTCGCAATGCTTTACATTGAGGAATGAGGTTTATATCAGTGTGTTATAGTGATAGATGTGAGGTATATCAGAGTGTAACACTGATGGATTTGGTATATGTCCAGGTGTTACAGTGAGAGCTGGGTGGGGTCTACCAGATTGTTACAGTAAGAGGTGCGGATATATCAGTGTGTCACGGTGATGGTGTGGTGTATATTAGAGTGTCACAGTGAGGATTTGGGGTATATAGGAGAGTGTTACATTGAAGGATTTGTGATATATTAGATTGTTACAGTCCTTGGTGAGGAATATATCAGAGCGCTATAGTGATGGCTATGGGGTATATCCGGGTGTTACATGAGTGCGTAAGTTCTCAATGTGTTAAAGTGATGAGTGTGAATTATATCAGTGCTTTACATTGAAGGGTGAGGTTTATATCTGTGTTACATTGTGGGTTTTGTGGGTTATGTGGTATATCAGAGTGTGTTACTGTGAGAGGTTTGGCGAATATAAATGAGCGTTACAATGAGAGATATTGGCTATGTGTGAGTGTTACAATGAGCGATGTGGGGATATCAGTGTTACAGTGAAGGGTGTGGGGCATATCAGAGTGTTTCAGTGAAGGGTGTGGTGTATATCAGGGTGTTTCATTGCGGGCTGTGGGGCATATCAGTGTTAGTGAGGAATGTAAGATATATCAGAGTGCTACAATGAGGGGTGTGGTGTATATCAGTTTTACAGTGAGGGGTGTGGGCTATATCAGTGTTACAGTGAGTGTTGTGGGCAATATCATAGCATTACAGTGATGGGCTTGGGGTATATCAGTGTTACAGTGAAGGGTGTGGGTTATATCAGTATGTTCCAATGATGGTATTGGGCTATGTCCAGTTTGTGTCCAGATATTTCGGAGAGGGGCTGTGGCATATCAGATTGTTACAGTGAGGGGTGTGGGGTATATCAGTGTTGCAGTGAGGAGAATGGGTTTTATCAGATTGTTACAGTGAGGGCTGTGGGGTATATCAGATTGTTACAGTGAGGGGTGTGGGGTATATCAGTGTGTTACAGTGAGGGGTGTGGCGTAGATCAGTGTGTTACAGTGAGGGATGTGGTGTATTTCAGTGTGTTACCGTGAGGGGTGTGGGGTATATCAGATAATTACAGTAAGTGGTGTGTGGTATATCTGATTGTTAAAGTGAGGGGAGAGGGATATATCCGAGTGTGACAGTAAGTGGTGTGCGGTGTATCAGATTGTTGTACTGAGGGGTGTGCTGTATATCAGTGATACGGTGAGGGGGTGTGGGATATATCAGTGTGTTACAGTGACGGGTGTATTGCATATCAGTGTGTTACCGTGAGGGCTGTAGGTTAGGTCAGAGAGTTAGATGAGGGGAATGATGAGTATTAGTGTTTCAGTGATGGATGTGTTGTATCAAAGTGTGTTTCCATGACATTATGGTTTATCTCAGAGCGTTATGGTTTGGTGCGTCGGATATATCAGAGTTCTACAATTAATGACGTGGACTATATCAGAGTGTGTTACAGAGAGGTGTGCTGGGTATATCATTGTTACAGTGAGGGTGGTGCGTATGGGATATATCAGCATTTTACGTGAGGGTTGTGTAGATTATCTATGTAGGATTATGGGGTATATCAGAGTGTTACATTGATCGGTGTGTGACATATCAGTGCTTTAGATTGAGCGGTGAGGTTTATATCAATGTGTTACAGTGAAGGGTGTGGGGTTTATCAGTGTCTTACAGTGAGAGAGTGTGGTATATTGTGTGTTACAATGAGGGATGTTGAATATGTCACTGTTACATTGAGGTATGTGGGTATATCAAATTGTGAGTGATGGTTGTGAGGTATAGCAGTGTTACAGTGAGGGTTGTGGGGTATATAAGTGTTGCAGTGAGGGTGTGTGGTATATCAGAGTGTTACAGTGAGAGTTGTGCGTTATATCAGTGTTACAGTGAGGGTGTGGGGTATATCAGAGTGTTACAGTGAGAGTTATGCGTTATATCCGTGTTTTAGTAGGGGTGTGGTGTTAATCAGTGATACAGTGAAGGGTGTGGGTTATACCAGATTGTTACATTGATGGGTTTGGGCTATGTCCAGTTTGTGTCCAGATATTTCGGAGAGGGGCTGAGGCATATCAGATTGTTACATTGAAGGGTGTGGGTTATATCAAAGTGTAACAATGATGTGTATGGTCTATGTTCAGTTGTTTGTGTCCAGATATTTCGGAGAGAGGCTGGGGCATATTGTTACAGATTGTTACAGTGAGGGGTATTGGGTTGATCAGAATGTTACAGTGATTGGGTAGATCAGAATGTAACAGTGATGTGGGGTATATTAGAGTGGTGCTGTGAGTTTCACTCATGTCCTTTAGGGAAGGAAATCTTCCCTCTTTACCTGGTCTGACTTATATGTGACTCCAGACCCACAGCAAATGGATGACTCTTAACTGTCCTCTGAATTGTTGTAACAATCCACTCAGTTGTAAGAAACCACTATGAGAAACAATAATAAGAATAAACCCAACGGAACATCTGGTATCAAACAAGGCATTGGCTTCTGTCATGAAAACAGCACTCCCAGCCCAGTCGAACCTGCAAAGTCCTCCTCGCTAACATATGGGGACTTGTGCCAAAACTGCAGAACTGTCCCACAGAATAGTCAAGCAACATCCTGACATAGTCATACTCACATAACCATAACTTTCAGCCAATGTCCCAGATTGATACCAATGACATATGTAGAAATAGGGATGAGGTCCTGCAGGTAGATTTTAGGTAGCTGGGAAAGAGATTAAAATCAGGACCTCAAAGGCAGTAATCCTTGGATTACTCCCGGTGTCACGAGCTAGTGAGTATAGAAGTAGGAGGATAGAGCAGATGGATGTGTGGCTGGAGAGAATGTGCAGGAGGCAGGGCTTCAGGTTCCTGAGACATTGGGACAGGTCCTGCGGGAGGTGGTACCTGTACAGGCCGAATGGACTGCACCTCAATGGAGTTGGAACCAATACTGTCGTGTGGAAGTTTGCTGGTGCTGTTGGGGAGGGTTTAAACTAATTTGGCAGGGGGATGGGCACCGGGGTGTAGCATAGGAAAGGCTAAATAAAGTGCTCAAAGGATTGGGAGAGAAGATAGCACTAGAGTTAGGAATAATAATTAGGTGGGGTCAGATTAAGTGAGAATACATGATTGCATAAGGTGGGTTTAGAGTTTGTGAACGCACAAGGCGTAGTAAACAAGGTACGTGAGCTGCAGGCACAAATAGCTACATGGAAATATGATGTTGTGGCGGAACCACCAGAGAATTACGGACAATTGTACATAATTCCTTTTACAGCAATGTAGTACAGTTGGGGGCTGCACCTTTAATGTATCTGTTAACTGTACTAGGGCTTCTTTCCTGCACTCCGCGTGATGACATCATGCCGCCGTCATGTGATCTCTCAACGGCGGGAAGAACGTCAGAGATCGGAACCTTCTAGCCATTGAGCTCGGAACCTTCTAGCAGTTGAGCTCAGAACCTGCTAGCAGTTGAGATTGGAACCTTCTATTAGTTCCAGAGAGGCTTTGAAGCAGACCAGACCTATTTGCATTGTATCCTACAGTTTCCTGCACAGTTTCGCTTGTGCATTAAATGTAATTGTTTTTGATTCTCTGAGTCGATCACAATTCTTTGGCTGGGGACCCCAGTTCCTACATTGGTGACCCCGATTTCTTCGAACAATTTTCGTTGAAGTTATATCATGGACACGAACACCGTCACCCTCAAACTGCCGCAATTTTGGGAGCAACAACCGGCTGCGTGGTTTTTCCAAGCGGAAGCCCAATTTGTAATCCGGGGAGTAGCAGCAGATTCGACCTGTTATTATTACGTGGTCTCCGCCCTCGACAGTGCCATGGCCTCGCGGGTTGTCAGCCTCCTCGAAAGTCCACCGAACGATGGCAAGTACGAAGCTTTAAAAGCAAGTTTACTGCAGATTTTCGGTCAATCCAAGTTGTAGCCCGCTCGCAGACTTATCTCCATGCCCGGCCACGGGGATTCAAAATCCTCAGAGCTCATGAGCCAAATGCTCACGCTTTTGGGCTCGGAATCACAATGTTATCTGTTCCGCGAGCTGTTTCTCTGTCAACTACCAGAGCCAGTACGACATCCTTGGCCAATTCCGCGATCACAGACTGTGCTGAACTCACCGTGGAAGTGGATAAAATATTCACGGTCTCAGAACAATCTTGTGCAGCCATGAGGCGCCAAAATTGTGCTGAACTCGCTGCAGAGGTGGATAAAATATGCTCCTGCACACAGCCATGTTGTGCAGCCATGAGGCGCCCATCCCCCACAAGAGCGAAGCCGACTCCTCCTCCTGCAGGCTCTTGTGCATACCACGCTCGTTTCACCACGAAAGCCAGAAATTGCTGTCCACCCTGCAGTTTCTCACCCACGAGAAAACCTACCTCAAACCAGCAGTTTCTGAGAAGATCAATAAGGCCTAAGGGATGCGCCGTCGGGTCGGCAGGGATACTCCTATACATTACAGACTCCCTGTCAGGGCAACGTTTTCTCTATGATACTGGCTCCCAGTGCAGTATCCTACCAGCGTCGAAGGTAGATCTTCAATCCGGTGGTCTAGGTCCCCCCTCGAGGCAACCAATGGTGCGGCCATTCGCACGTTCAGAAAGCGTAGGCTCCAGTTGAGTTTTGGCGGCCAACGTTTTGTTTGGGAGTTCATGACGGCGAAAGTCTCACAGGCCATCCTGGGGCAGATTTCTTCTGTGCAAATGGGTTTCTCGGCGATGTCCGATACTGCCAGTTAATCAGTGCCTCCACTTTTCACTCGGTCCCCTGCCACTGAAGCACCGTGATGCCTTGGTCAGTTGCCTGTGCAGTCCCATCTCCAAATCAGTTCTCTCGTCTTCTCGGTGCGTTGCCTGAGCTCACCAGGCCCACATCTTCTTCTTCAGTCGTGAGGCACGGTGTGGCGCACCACATTACCATGACAGGTACCCCATTTATGTGAGAGCTTGAAGGCTGGAACCCAGTAAACTCGCGGCCGCAAAGGAAACGCCTAGTACAAGGGAATGCCAAGGAAATATTCGACGTTCGAATAGTCCTTGGTCCTCGCCATTAGACATTGTTCCTAAGCCGGGCGGTGGATGGCGACCATGCGGCGACTACAGACGCCTGAATGAGGCTACCACACCGGATTGGTACCCAATTCCTCACATTCAGGATTTTTCGGCCCATCTGGCAGGGAATTTCATCTTTTCCAAAGTAGACCTCGTCCGAGGTTATCATCAAGTGCCCGTGCATCCACAGGACAGTCCCAAAACTGCCGTCATCACAACTTCCGGGCTCTTTGAATTCCTTCATATGCCGTTTGGGCTGAAGATTGCAGCACAAGCCTTCCAACGTCTCATGGATTCCTTGTTGCGCGATCTGCCGTTCATCTTCATCTACCTAGATGACATCGTTATTGCCAGTAACAGCACGGAAGAACACATTACGCACTTGCATACCCTTTTTTCTCGTCTCAGCCAACATGGCCTTATTATCAACCCGGCCAAGTGCCAGTTTGGGTTGCACAGCATTGATTTTCTGGGACACAGACTCACCTCTAAAGGCGCCATCCCGCTGGCCACGAAGGTGGAAGCAGTCACCTCGTTCCCTCTTCCTCAGACCGTCAGGGCCCTCCAGGAATTTCTGGGAAGACCAACTTTTATCATCGGTTCGTCCCCAAGGCGGCATTATTCATGCAACCTTTGTACGAGGCCCTCAGAAGTAAATCGGGCAAAGACCCGATTGATTGGACACCCCAGATGGACCCGGCTTTCCTCGACACTATGAATGCTTTGGCTGCTGCAACCATGTTGGCACATCCCCTTCCGGGCGCAACCATTGCACTTACCACTGACGCATCTGATTATGCCATCGGGACAGTACAGGAACAGTGGGTCGATGGCACATGGCAACCACTGGCTTTCTTCAGCCACCAATTGCGGAAGAATGAACGCAAGTATAGTAATTTTGATAGGGAGTTCTTGGCATTGTTTCTGGCCATCCGCCAATTTTGCTTCCTACTGGAAGGACGCCCTTTCACGGCTTTTGTACACCACAAGCCATTTACTTTTGTGATGGCCAAGACAGCGGAACCATGGTCGGCATGGCAACAACGCCATCTTACGTACATATCTGATTTTACAACCGACATACAAAATGTATCGGGCAAAGACAACCTGGTGACGGATTGTCTCTCCCGTGCCCAGCTCCATGCAGTGCACCTGGGAGTCGACTATGTTGGTTTGGCAAAAGAACAGAAGGCAGACCCTGAAGTGCAGCCATACCGGACCACACTTTCCAGCTTGCAAGTGGCTGATGTCAGTTTCCAGGCTGCAGGGACCACACGCCTGTGTGACATCTTGATGGGCATCCCACGTCCAATCGTTCCAGTCGAAAGGTGCAGGAGAATTTTCGACAGAAACCACGGGTTGACACACCCTGGCATGAGAGCGTCACAACAAATCATGGCAAAGAAAGTCGTCTGGAAGGGCATGCATCTCGACGTCCGCGACTGGACCAATACCTGCGTGAGTTGCCAGAAGTCCAAGATACAACTCCATGTTAAGGCCCCAGTCGCCACTTTTCCAGTTCCAGAACGTCGATTCGACCATGTGCACGTGGACCTGGTTGGTCCTCTCCCTTCCTTTCGCGGGTACACTCACCTCCTCACCGTGGTAGACCGCACCACCAGGTGGCCAGAGGCAATTCCTTTGGTTGCCACCACAGCGGCAGACATCTCCAGAGCATTCATCTCGTCGTGGGTAGCTCGGTTTGGAGTATCGGCTGACATCTCCTCCGACCGGGGGCCTCAATTTACCTCTGAGCTTTGGAACGCCGTAGCTCAAAGTTTGGGCACCAAGCTTCATCGTACCACCACCTACCATCCACAGGCAAGCGGTCTGTGTGAAAGATTCCACAGGTAGCTTAAAGCTGCACAGTGTGCTAGGCTCCCTTGGGTGCTGCTAGGTCTTCGCACGGTGCCTAAGGACGACCTGCATTCTTCCTCAGCAGAGCTGGTTTATGGCCCACCACACAGAGAGCCCGGCGTTTTTCTTCCTCCTCACATGGAACCCTGGTCCACAGCTCAGCAGCTCATCAGCCACCAGGAAGCAGCTAGGAATTTCATCCCAGTGCCCACGTCGCATCATGACCTGCAGCGCTCCCATGTCCTGATGGATCTTAAGAGCGCAGAATACGTGTTCATTCGGCAAGATGTTCGCAGAAACCCACTCAAAGCGTCTTACACAGGTCCGTTCCGGATCATCTTGTCAGGTGACAAGTCCTTCACAGTCGACATCGGCGGTAAGCCTGACAAAATCTCCATCGACCGGTTGAAACTGGTGCATCTGGATCTCAGCGAACCAGTCATCACCACTCAGCCGCCTCATCGTGGTCGTCCATCTTCGACTGCCAGTCCAGTACAGCCACAGTCATCCACCTAGTCGACAATGCCCGCCTCACCGGGTCGACCACAGCCGACCTCATCTTATCCTCTGCCTGCGCCATCATCCCAACCACAGCCAACAGCCAATTCGTCTTCTAGCGCTCCGTTCCAGCTGCCAGGGTATCGCAGTCGGTCGGACAGACTCGTCAGACCCCCTTCTCGCCTTACATTCTCTGTTAAAAACTATTCTGGGGGTGGCGCATGTGGCGGAACCACCAGGGGATTATGGACAATAGTAAATAATTCCTTTTACAGCAATGTAGTACAGCTGGGGGCTGCACATTTAAAGTATCTGTTAACTCTACTAGGGCTTCTTTCCTGTACTCTGTGTGATAATGTCATGCCGTCCGTCACGTGATATCTCAACGGCGGGAAGAACGTGATGACGTCATGACGTCAGAGCTCAGAACCTTCTAGCAGTTGAGCTCGGAACGTTCTAGCAGTTGAGCTCGGAACCTGCTAGCAGTTGAGCTCGGAACCTGGTAGCATTTGAGCTCGGAACCTTCTAGTAGTTCCAGAGAGGCTTTCAAGCAGACCAGACCTATTTGCATTGTATCCTACAGTCGATCTCAATTCTTCGGCGAGGAACCCCAGTTCCTACAATGTGACAATAATGGAGACATGGCTCATAAATAGGTAACATACTGGTTATGTTACTGGACTAGTAATCCAGAGGTCTGGCCTAATGATCCGGGGACATGAGTTGAAATCCCACTACTGCAGCTGAGGGATTTAAATTCAGTTACTGTAATTAAATAGATGTGGAATAAAAAGCTAGTGTCACTAATGGTGACCATGAAGCTACCGGATTGTCGTAAAACCCCATCTGGTTCACTAATGCACTTCAGGGAGGAAATCTGCCGTCCTTACCTGGTCTGGCCTATATGTGAGTCCAGACCCACAATGTGGTTGAGTCATAACTGCCCTCTGAAATGGCCTAGCAAGCCATTCAGTAACAAACTGCTTACGGTCTGCAGCAGTTCAAGAAGGCATCTAACCACCATCTTCCCGAGGACAATTAGGGATGGGCAACAAATTCAGGCCTTGTGAGTTATGACCACATCCCACTAAAGAATACATTTTTTTTTAATTGCATATTAAATATTCCTGGTTATAAAATGTTCAGGACAGTTAGGGAAGGAACGATAGGAGGTGATGTGGCAGTATTAGTTACGGAGAATGATACAGTACTGGATGGAGAGGATGTCCTGGAGGGGTCAGATACAGAGTCTATATGGCTAGAGGTAAGAAATAATAGAGGTAACATGAAACTTGGAGGAGCAAATTTGCAGAGAAATTACTGAGAGGTGCAAGAGCTATAAAGTAGTAATAATGGGGGACTCCAAATATCCTAATTTAGACTGGGAGAGCAATAGCTTTAAGAGCAGAGAGGGGGAATAATTTCTGAAGTGTGTTCAAGAGATCTTCCTTGATCAGTATATTTCCGGCCCATTGAGGAAGGAGTCATTGCTCGATCTGGTTCTCGGGAATGAGGTAGGTCAAGTAAAGTAAGTGTCAGTAGGTGACCATTTAGGGAACAGTGATAATAGTATCATAAGGTTTAGTTTAGCTATGGAAAAGGACAGGGAGCAATCGAGAATAAGAATGTTTAACTGGGGAGAAGGCCAATTTCAATGGGATAAGAACGGATCTGACCCGGTTAAACTGGAATCAACGTTAGGTAGGCAAAACTGTAGAGGAACAATGTGCTGCCTTTAAAGAGGAAACAGTTCGGGTACAGTCGAGGTATATTCCCATGTGGGGGAAAGGTAGAGCAGCTCAAGTCAGAGCTCCCTGGATGATGAAACAGGAAACCAGCTTGAAAAAGCAGAAAAAGAACTTGTATGGCAGATGTCAGGTTGCAAATACATATGATAATCAGGCTATATACAGAAATTCTGGGCAGCACACTTTAGGAAGGCTGTGAAGGCCTTAAAGAATGTGCAGAAAAGGTTTATGAGAATGATTCCAGGAATGAGGGACTTCAGTTACGTTGATAGACTGGAGAAGCTGGGGTTGTTCTCCTTGGAGCAGAGGCGATTGAGAGGAGATTTGAAAGAGGTGTTCAAAATCATGAGGGGTCTGGACATTGTAGATAGAGCGAAACTGTTCCCATTGGCAGAAGCGTCAACAACCAGAGGACAAAGATTTATGGTAATTGGCAAAAGAACCAAAGGTGAGGTAAGCAAAAACTTTTTTAAACAGCGAGTGGTTAGGATCTGGAATACACTGCCTGAAAATATGTTGGAGGCAGACTCAATCTTGTTTCTCTAAAAAGAGTTGGATAAGTATCTGAAACAAAAAATAATTGTAGGTCTACGGGGAAAGGGAGGGGAGTGGGACTAGCTGAGAGGTGGCACTGGCTCGATGGGCCGGATGGCCTTTTCCATGCTGAAACCATTCTATGATTGTATTAGAAGATATTAAGGCCGGTGATTAAAAGCTCCAGGAAAGAGATAGGTTTTAAGCAACAAGTTAAAGGAGGAGAGAGAGGTTGAGATGCAAAGAGGTTAAGGGAGGGAATTCCAGAGCTTAGGGCTCAGGCAGCTGAAGGCACAGTCACCAATTGTAGAACGATTAAAATCAGGGATGCTCAAGAGGCCAGAATTCGAGAAGCGCAGAGATCTCAGAGGGATGTGAGTTTGGAGGAGATTGCAGAGATAGGGAAGGGCGAGGCCACGAAGTGATTTGAATCATTGCAGCAATACACACAAGCGCACATTCACACTGACACGAACTTTAGTAACAGCCATTAAGCGGAAGGAACTTTCATCATTAGTAGAAAGTTGTGTCATATTTTTATGCTCCAAATCAAAGACTAACAGCCTCACAATTTGCTTTCTTACCAGTTCCTCGGAAGGGAAATTCTAAACACTGCGAGGCCGAGGATGTCTACGACAGTGACGAGGATCCCTTCTTCGATCGGACAGGAGCTATCGAAAAGAAGAGGCTCAACAGAATGAAGAAAGCTGGAAAAGTGGAGGAGAAAATGGAGACTTGCGACTCACTGGTAAAAGTCTAAAGTTTTTATTGAATGATGTGCACAGCCCCAGAAAGAACAGCATTCTTCAGAGAAGAGGCAGATAAGGGCTCCAGGAAAAGCAGGTGCTTCGTGTTTGGGGAGGGGGGAAAGGGAATCATGGGGCGCATTGTTCCCAGGTCATGTTGAGCAACTTGTGATACCTGGTTTATTGTGACAATAATGGGGACCCCCCGCAGGAGATAATACACCAGGTAGATAGAAATAAAGTTCATTCACCCAGAAAGAGCCGGCAATTCCTCCCCCAACCACAGCATCTACGTTTCTCCAATAATTCTGGGATGTCTGCCTTCACGACCCTACTCATTCCATTCCATTCCATTGAATTGATTACGCTTCGTGTAAATAACTTGCTGATATCCGTCCTAAATTTGACTTTCAATAGTTTCAATCTATTCTCCTGAAGTGTGAAGTGATTCATTTTGGTAGGAAGAACGAGGACACGCAATATTAACTAAAGGTACAATTTTAAATGGGCTGCAGCAACAGGGAGACCTGGGGGTGCTTGTTGAGAACAAGCACTCCCAAGTGGAGAAGACTGTTGAAAAGCTTACGGAATCATTGGCTTTGTAAATAGTGGCATAGAGTACAAAAGCAAGGAAGCTATGCTGAACCTCTATAAAACTGGTTAGGCCCCAGATGGAGTATTGTGGGCAATTCTGGGCACCGGACTTCTGGAAGGATGTCCAGGTCTTGGAGATGGTGCAAAGGAGATTTACCAGAAATGCACCAGGGATGAAAGACTTCAGCTAAGTGGAGAAGCTGGGGTTGTTCTCCTTAGAGCAGAGACGGTTAAGGGGAGATTTGATGGAGGCGTTTAAAATCAAGAAGAGTTTTGATAGAGTAAATAAGGAAAAACAGTTTCCAGTGACAGAAGGGTCAGTAACCAGAGAACACAGATTTAAGGTGATTGGCAAAAGAACCAGAGGCGAGATGAGGACATTTTTTTACGCAGGAAGATGGAAGGTGGGAATTCGGTGCAGAGGGGGGAGAGCTGCTGAGTAATTTAAACCAAGGGGCAACTGTAAATTGGAAGTAATTATAGTATTTAGTTAGATGTAAGAGGATGAATAAAATTAACCAAGTAGAGGATACTAACATAAAAAGGGCTCTGAATTACATTAAATAAAAATCTGGTATACATAAATTATTAAATAATAAATAGGAGTAAGGGTATGCTAATTTAAAACATATTCAAATACATAAGCAGGTAGACATTGAAGTAAAATGAAGCGTTAGCTGTAACCCATTGCCTGCATTTCCCATGCCATGTGGGAACTCCAGGATACTTCGCCTGTCCTGGAAAACCACGGGTGCAGGAAGTGCCTCCAGCTGCTCGAACTCGAGCTCAGGGTTTCTGAGCTTGAGCTGCGGCTAGAGTCACTGCAGGGCAGACGGGAGGCTGAGAATTACCTGGAACACACGTTCTTGGAGCTGATCACCCCGCAGCTACAGAGAGTTCAGGGTTTCTGAGCTTGAGCTGTGGCTAGAGTCACTGCAGGGCAGACAGGAGGCTGAGAATTACCTGGAACACACGTTCTAGGAGTCGGTCACCCCGCAGCTACAGAGAGTTCAGAGTTTCTGAGCTTGAGCTGCGGCTAGAGTCACTGCAGGGCAGACAGGAGGCTGAGAATTACCTGGAACACACGTTCTAGGAGCCGGTCACCCCGCAGCTACAGAGAGTTCAGGGTTTCTGAGCTTGAGCTGCGGCTAGAGTCACTGCAGGGCAGACAGGAGGCTGAGAATTACCTGGAACACACGTTCTAGGAGTCGGTCACCCCGCAGCTACAGAGAGTTCAGGGTTTCTGAGTTTGAGCAGCTGCTAGAGTCACTGCAGGGCAGAGGGGAGGCTGAGAATTACCTGGAACACATGTCCTAGGAGCTGGTCACTCCGCAGATACAGAGAGTTCAGGGTTTCTGAGCTTGAGCAGCTGCTAGAGTCACTGCAGGGCAGACTGGAGGCTGAGAATTACCTGGAACACACGTTCTAGGAGCTGGTCACTCCGCAGCTACAGAGAGTTCAGGGTTTCTGAGCTTGAGCAGTGGCTGGAGTCACTGCAGGGCAGACTGGAGGCTGAGAATTACCTGGAACACACGAACTAGGAGCTGGTCACCCCGCAGCTACAGAGAGTTCAGAAGCATAGTCAGTGGGTGGCCAGCTGGCAGGGTAGGAAGAGGCAGGCAGTGCCAGGAGACCTCCGGGAGTGTGGCACTCAACCCGCATTCCACTGCTGAATACCAGTGAGGGTGACAACACCTCGGGGGTCTGCAGATTAGAGCACATCCATGCCACAGTGGGGCAAAAGACTGCAAAGGGGGCACAGCAAAGTGTGGAAATGCAGTGCTCATCGGGAATTCGATAGTCAGGGGAGCAGTCAGGTGTTTCAGCAACCGCTGACGTGAGTCCTGCATGGTGTCTTGCCTCCCTGCTGCCAGGGTGAAGGACGTCACTGAATAGCTGCAGAACATTTTGAGAGGGGAAGGCAACAGCCAGAATTAATGTTCCATGTTGGAAACAATGAAGTAAGCAGGAAAATGGTTGAGGTCCTTCAGGCAGAGTTGCAGGAGCCTCGGATTAAGTTAAAGAGCAGTACCTCAAAGGTAATAATCTATGGCTTATTTCGTGTACCATGTGCTAGTACATATAGGAGCAGTAAGATAAGAGAGGTTAACGCGTGGCTGGATATATTGTGCAGGAGGGAGGGCTTCAAATTCCTGGAGCGCTGGGACCAGTTCTGGGGCAGGAGGGACCTGTTCACGGCGGACGGTTGCACCTCAATGGGGCTGGAACCAATGTCCTCACGGTTACCTGGTGTTGTGGGTTAGGTTGGAACTGATTGGACAGGGAGATGGGCACCACGATGAAGCATTAGAGAGGATATACAAGATGCACAGAGAACTGGGGGAGACAACTAGCACTGCAGTAATGAGTAATTCAGAAATAGGAGGATTTAGACTGGGGGAAATGTGAGGCAGATAAAGATAGGTTTGGAGTGAGTAAATACATGGAGTGGGGTAAATAAGGCTGCTGAGCTGCAGGCACAAGTAGTCACATGGGATTATGATATAGTGACAATAACGGAGACATGGCTCAAACATGGGGAGGAATGGGCACTTAACATTCCTGGCTACAATATATTCAGGAAAGATAGGGGAGGAATAAATGGATGGGTGGCAGTACTGATTACAGCACTAGAATGGGAAGATATACTTGAGGGTTAAAAGTCAGAATCTATTTGGTTAGAATTAATGAACAATAGAGGAGTCCTTACACTGCTGGGTATATACTATCGGCCACCAAACAGTGACATAGAGGAGCAAATTTTCAGGCAAATTGCAAGAATATTCAAGCACTTTAGAGCTGTAATAATGGGGGACTTAAATTATCCCAATATAGACTGGGATAGTAACAGTGTAAAGGAGGATGAATTCCTTAAATATGCATGATCTTCTTCAGGGTGTTTCCAGCCCAACAAGGAAGGAAGCAGGATCTAGTTCTGGGGTATGAAGTGGGGCAAGCAGAGAATGTTTCAGTGGGGGTGCATTTGGGGAACAGGTTGAAAGTAGTAATATAAAAGGACAATGAAAAATCAACTGGAGTAGGGCTAATTTCAGAGAGTTGTGAAGGGATCTGGGCCATGTGGATTGGAATCAAAGATTGCCGGGTAAAACAGTAAATGATCAATGGGAGGCCTTCAAAAAGCTGATAGTTCAGGTACAGACCAGACACATTCCACGATGGGTAAAGGAAGGGCATCCAAAGCTGGAGCTCCCTGGTCGAGTAAAGATATGGATTAAAATGAAGGAGGAAGAGGAGCTTCTGAGAATTGTAAGATTCATAGTTCAGTAGAGAACGAAGCTGAATACAAAAAGTACAGGCGAAAAGTGAAAAAGCAAATAAGAGAGGAAAAGAGACGAGATTAGTGGGTAACATAAAAGGTAATTCAAAAGTATTTCATAAACATATAAATAGTAAAAGGGATATAGTAATCTGGGATGTTATGATTAAGGTTATCCACCAGGTGGTGATGTAGCAAATGCTGCTGCTAAGGTCAGAGGTTTGCTTCCTGTTAAGGTCAGAGGTTTGCTTCCTGTCAATGTCAGCAAAGGTGAAATGCCAGGATGAAGGCATGATGTTTGTTACTCTGTTTGTTAATTAAGTACTCGTGCTAATTCTACGATATCGCCACTTCGAGTCCTTGTCTCACTACATGGAGAGCTTGTGGAGAGAGAGGGCATGGTTGAGGTATTAAGGAGTACTTTGCATCTCTCTTTAATGAAGAGGATGCCAATGTCACAGTAAAGGACGAGGTAGGAGAGAAATTGTATGGGATAACATAAGAAAAGGTGGAGGTACTATAAAGGTTGGCGCACTCAAAGTAGAAAGTTCTACCAGTCCGGATGGGCTGCATCCAAGTTTACTGTGGGAATTTAGGGTTGAAATAGTGGAGGCTCGGGCCACAATCTTCCAATCCTCCTTGAGTATGGGAGTGTTGAAAGAGGACTGGATGATTGCAAATATTACACCCCTGTTCAATAAACAGGACAGGGATAAACCCGGCAACTACAGGCCAGTCAGTGGTGGAGAAACTTTTAGGGACGTTAATCCAGGACATAATTGTTTGGCACTTAGAACATATGAGTTAATAAATGAAAGACAAGTTGCAGATGGAACTTAATACAGAGAATTATGAGGTGATGCATTTTGACAAAAAGTACAGGGAGAGGCAATATACACTTAATGGCACAGGTTTAAAGAGTGTGCAGGGACAGAGGGAGCTGGGAGTTAATGTGCATAGGTCTTTGAAGGTGGCGGGACATATTGAGGGAATGGTTAGCAAATCATATGGGATCTTGGGCTTCCTAAATAGAGGTATACAGTACAAAAGTAGAGAAGTTATGCTGAACCTTTGTAAAACGCTGGTAGGCCACAACTGGATTAATGTGTCCCGTTCTGGTCACTGCACTTTAGGAAGGATGTGAAGGCCCTTGAGGGGGCGCAGAGAAGAATTACCAGAATGGTTCCGGGGATGAGCGATCTTAGCTACAATGAGAGATTAGAGAAGCTGGATTTGTTTTTATTCGAGCAAAGGAGGTTGAGGGGTGTTTTGAAAGAGCCGTATAAGATTTTGACTGGTTTGGATAGTTTAGACGGGGAATGGCTGTTCCCACGAGTTGATGGTACAAGGAGTAGGGGAAACAGGTTTAAGGTTTTGGGCAAGAGATACAGGGGGAATGTGAGGAAAAACTTTTTTATGCAGCGAGTGCTGAGGACCTGGAACTCACTGCCGATGGAAGTGGTGGAAGCGGAGACACTCAATGTTTTCAAGAGGAGACTGGATAGGCACTAGAGGGAAATAAACTTGCAGGGCTATGGGGATAGAGCGGGGAATGGGACTGAATTCATTGCTTTACAGAGAGCTGGCACAGAATCGATGGGCCGAATTGCCTCCTTCTGTGCTGTTATGAC
This sequence comes from Somniosus microcephalus, assembly GCF_052327205.1. Lineage (NCBI taxonomy): Eukaryota > Metazoa > Chordata > Chondrichthyes > Squaliformes > Somniosidae > Somniosus > Somniosus microcephalus. The sequence continues at coordinate 739,454 of NW_028225217.1, forward strand.
TCTATGAAAGCTAGCATGGATTTGTTATTGGCAAATCATGTTTGACTAACCTAACTGAGTTCTTTGATGAATTAATGAAGAAGGCGGATGAGTGTAGTGGCGTCGCTGTTGTGTATATGGACTTTGAAAAGGCGTTTGATAAAGGACCACACAATAGACTTGTTAGCATAATCCGATGGTGTTAAAGGGGCAGCGGCTGTATCGATACAACATTGGCTAAAGACAGAAAGCAGAGTCGTGGTGAACGCTTGTTTTTCAGACTAGAGTGAAGTGTGCAGTGGTGTCCCCAAGGGGTCAGTATCCAGACCACTGCTCTTTTTAATATATATTAATGAGCAAGACATACGTATACAGGCATAATTTCAAAGTTTGCAGAAGACAAGAAATTCGGAAATGTAGTAAATAGTGAGGAGAGTAGCAGACGTAAGGAGTACAAAGACAGACTGGTGAAATGGGCAGACAGAAGCCAAATGAAATTTAACACAGAGATGTGTGAAATGATTCATTTTGGTAGGAAGAATAAAGAGAGGCAATAAAAACTAAATGGTATAATTTTAAAAAGAGTGCCAGAACAGAGACCTGCAGTGTAGGGTTCTCAAAATTCCCACATGCCCCAGAGTTATTAAAAAAGGGACCCTGAAGAACGAAGTTATAAGAGTACCACAAACAAAATGGCTTCTGGGCCTCGTGGCAGAAGCCTGCAAGATAGAAAAAAACCAAGGCCCTGCAAAACGGCAGGTCAGGTGGCATGCCTGGGTCTGTGATTTCTCTCTCGATATGCTGTGTCTTCCCCTATTTCTGAAGCCAGACATTAGATAATGCAGAATATGCATTCTTCATTTTTGAAACCAATCAACTCAGGAAAGACTTAATCTTCAACCCATCAAATCTTTTGCATAAATAATTGGTGACTGCCCGAAGTAGCCACCAAGCCAGGAAAACGACGATTAATCATTATGAGTAACAATGCCAAGACATTAAGGAACATTTAACAGCGGGGCAGACACCCAAAAAGCAGTTATAGTGAACGCCAAAATTAGAAAAAGAACTATCCCGGATTTGGCGCGCAGATAAGGAACCTCTGAAGTAGTATAATTGTAGGCCCACTGGTAACCGAAAAGAAGACGGGACTCAACACAGGACTCAAAACACACAGGACGCACAGGTCAGCAAGCGGGCTGGCGACATGAGGTGAATGGCAAGGCCCATACGCAGAGAAGGGCAGCATAGAGAAGCATTCGGGACGAGCGGGCACACACCCCATTCCAGGTATAAGCTGATGTATGAAGCAGGGGTAGAAGAAGAAGCCGACGACCACGAGCACCACGGTAACAAATGGGCCAGGTGAACTAAATGTTCGGATCATTACCACTGCACAGGTAATGATCTAGGCCACCGCAACCACGCCAACACCAAAGACCGCCAACCGAACCCCAACCGCAACAAAACTTCGACGACCAAACCACTACCAGAAGAACAAAGCCCGAAGTTTCCACTCACAAGGTAAAATCCCCAACAAAGACTTTACTCGCTATCTCTAACGGAGGAAAAGAGGGTACTTTTCTCAGACGACTCCACCACGCGACCTGGGACCACGTGAGGATGGCAGGCCCCAAAGGACACCAAGAGCGAATCCCAAAACCACAACCGGCTCAATCGACAGGATTCGACCTGTCCAGACACCCTTATTGGTGAGCATAATCCCTGGCCCCTCACAGCACAATTAGTTAGATATTGGGGGTAGGACAAGTGTAAGGATATCAATACAGTGATTTCTCTCTCGATATGCTGTGTCTTCCCCAGTCCTAATTAAGTGTACTCTTGTAAGCCTGTAACTATACCAGTAATATTCAGTGTTGTAACGTTTATTGTGCCTTTTTAATAAAGAATACAGTTTTCTTGTACCAAACAAGTTGTCTACTCCAATTCTGTGTCGTCGCCTGTACCTAAGTCCGTTGTCTAGAACCCAGGGGTGTGGGAGCGATTCGAACCACTCAGAGACCCAATCAGAGGCAAGCTGACTGCGCACACGCCACCCCCTACAGGGGGTGTATGTACACAACTGTTTCAATGTGGCAGGACACGTTGATCCTTAGCTTTATATATAAAGTCAGAATACAAAAGAAAGGAAGTTATGCTAAACTTTTTTAAATCATTGTTTAGGCCACAGCCGTAGTATTGTGTCCAATTCTGGGCACCAATTTAGGAAGGATGTCAAGTCCCTGGAGAGGGTGCAGAGGAGATTCACTGGAATGGTACCAGGGATGAGGAACTTCAGTTATGTGGAGAGACTCGAGAAACTGGTTTCCTTGAAGCAAAGACTTGAGGGGAGATTTGATAGAGTTGCTCAAAATCCTGAGTAGATAAGGAGAAACTGTTTCCTGTGGCACATGATTCGACTTCTGGGTGAGTAACCAGAGGACACAGATTTAAGGTAACTGACAAAAGGGCTGACATGAGGCAAACATTATTTACGCAGCAAGTTGTTGTGATCTGGAATGCACTGCCTGAAAGGGTGGTGGAAGCAGATTCAACAGTAACTTTCAAAAGGTGAAAAGTTGCAAGGCTATGGGGAAAGGGCAGGGGAGTGGGACTAATTGGATAGCTCTTTAAAGGAGCTGGCACAGACACGGTGGGCCGAATGGGCTCCTCCTGGGCTGCATCATTCTATGAGGGGAGCGGGGTCGGAGACAGGGCTGATTGTACACTCTGTGTTCATGCCGAGTGAGCATGCACTCCAGGAGCAGGATCTGGTCAATGTGACCCTGCGACACCTCGAGTGGAAGAGGCTGCGTGCGGCCGCTTTGTGACATCACTCCTGGATGATGTGATCTCACGTGGAGACAGCGCCCCGCCCCCAGTTACGGACCATCAGTGGGATGTGACTGTGGGAGGAGCTGGAGTGACAGAGGCATTGTGTTTATTCCAAATAAAGAGGGCAAATGGCAGAAAAGAACAAGTTAATACTTAGTTAAGTAATAAAACACACTCATTCTTTCGAAACATATTCAAATTAATTATAATCACAGTCACAAAAGCAGCCCCAATGTATTCCAGTTACAGATTCTGCGATTGAAATGAATTATTTTCTTTTCAATGTCTCTCGGAGAGGTCAAATCATCACCACACTGACTGGGACTGGATCAAGACCACCAGTTTCTGAGACGGGATAAAACCAGAAACTTCAACAATGATTGAAATATTGAGCAACTTTGCTGAGAACACCATTAGTCATAGAGTCATAGAGTCATAGAGTTATACAGCACAGATAGAGGCCCTTCGGCCCATCGTGTCCGCGCCGGCCATCAAGCCCTGTCTAATCTAATCCCATATTCCAGCATTTGGTCCATAGCCTTGTATGCTATGGCATTTCAAGTGCTCATCCAAATGCTTCTGAAATGTTGTGAGGGATCCTGCCTCCACAACCCTTTCAGGCAGTGAGTTCCAGACTCCAACCACCCTCTGGGTGAAAAAGTTCTTTCTCAAATCCCCTCTAAACCTCCCGCCCTTTACCTTGAATCTATGCCCCCTAGTTATTGACCCCTCTACTAAGGGAAAAAGCTCCACAGCATCCATCCTATCTATGCCCCTCATAATTTTGTACACCTCAATCATGTCCCCCCTCAGCCTCCTCTGCTCCAAGGAAAACAAACCCAATCTGCCCAGTCTCTCTTCATAGCTGAAGCGCTCCAGCCCTGGTAACATCCTGGTGAACCTCCTCTGCACCCTCTCCAACGCGATCACATCCTTCCTCTAGTGTGGCGACCAGAACTGCACACAGTATTCCAGCTGTGGCCTAACCAGTGGTTTATACAGCTCCATCATAACCTCCTTGCTCTTATATTCAATGCCTCGGCTAATGAAGGCAAGTATCCTATATGCCTTTTTTACCGCCTTATCCACCTGTTCCGCCGCCTTCAGGGAACTGTGTACTTGCACACCCAGATCCCTCTGACCCTTCGTCTTGCCTAGGGTCTTACCATTCATTGTGTATTCCCTTGCCTTGTTAGTCCCCCCAAAGTGCATCACCTCGCACTTTTCTGGGTTAAATTCCATTTGCCACTGTTCCGCCCATCTGACCAACCCATCTATATCGTCCTGCAGACTGAGGCTACCCTCCTCGCTATTTAGCGCCCTACCAATTTTTGTATCATCCGCGAACTTACTGATCATACCTTTTACATTCATATCCAAGTCATTAATGTAGACCACAAACAGCAAGGGACCCAGTACCGATCACTGTGGCACCCCACTGGCCACAGGCTTCCAATCACAAAAACAACCTTCGAACATCACCCTCTGCCTTCTGACACTAAGCCAGTTTTGTATCCAATGTGCCAAGGCACCCTGGATTCCATGGGCAATTACCTTCTTGACCAGTCTCCTGTGAGGGACTTTATCGAAGGCCTTACTGATATCCATGTATACCACATCCACTGCGTTACCCTCATCCACACACCTAGTCACCCCCTCAAAAAATTCAATCAAATTCGTCAGACATGATCTTCCCTTGACAAAGACATGTTGACTATCCCTGGTTAATCCAAGTGGAGACAAATTTTGTCCCTCAGAATTTGTTCCAATAATTTTCCTACCACTGATGTTAGGCTCACTGGCCTGTAGTTCCCCGGTTTTTCCCTACTTCCCTTCTTGAATAATGGTACTACATTAGCGGTTCTCCAGTCCTCTGGCACATCCCCTGTGGCCAGAGAGGTCCTGAATATATGTGTTAGAGCCCCCGCAATCTCTTCCTTTGCCTCACACAGCAGCCTGGGATACAATTCATCCGGGCCTGGGGATTTATCCATTTTTAGGCCAGCTAAAACCGGCAATACCTCCTCCCTCTCGATGTTAATATGTTCGAGCATATCACAGTCCCCCCGCCCTATTTCTATGTCTACATCATCCTTCTCCATAGTGAAAACAGATGCATAAAATTCATTTAGAACCCCTCCATCATCTTCCAGCTCCACAAACAGATTGCCACTTTTGTCCCTAATGGGCCCTATTTTTTCCCAATTATCCTCTTACCCTTAATCTATATATATAAAGCGGCTCTTCTGTCTGCCCCGATGTCTGTCCCGATGTCTGTCTGTCTGTCCGTTCTCTATAGGTTTGAAAGTTACAGAGCGTACCGACGCGCGCGTCGCCTCAAAAGAAAGCTTGCGATTCCGGACCGGTCATAGGCGTATTTACGTTTCGGCCGCACAAAAATCCCGCCCGCGGTATCTGAAAAACGTTCAGCCTTCCGCTCATTAGCATCTCATTAGCGACCGTGTAACGTCGAGGTCGACCAATCGGACGGCGGGTTCCTGGCGCGTGCCATCCTACAGTTCAGTGTCGAGTGACTCGACGATTCACCAATCCTACGCTTCGGTGACCTGACCGGTCGACCAATCGGTGCGTGTGTGGGCGGGCCTTATCCTTCTGAACCAAGGTGAGTGGCCGCCATCTTGATTTTTCACAATTTTTTCCCCACACTTTCTGTGTGTTAGGGAACTAAGGTAAATATTTGAATTATCTGTTAAGGTATTAATTAACAAATAATTTCAGTTTTATATTGTGTTTAGCAACCCCCCCCTCCTCCTCACCCTTGCGCAGAGGGGGACTCGGTGCTGGTCTCCAGGCCCGCTGCAGGCAGGCCTGAAGCTCCAAAAATTTCTCCCTCTCTCCCTCTTCCCTCTCTCTCGCTCCTCCTCCTCTTCCCTCTCTCTCCTTCTCCTCTTCCCTCTCTCTCCTTCTCCTCTTCCCTCTCTCTCCTTCTCCTCTTCCCTCTCTGTCTCTCTCTACTTCCCCCTCTCAGGTTTGACGGTGTCGGGGCCCGAAGTGAGCCGCTCTAACGGCCGCCAGCCCGCGGGGTTTCCCTACCTAATCCCCGCGGGCCGCCTCGCTCCGCTGGCACTGACCGCGCATGCGCCACCCGCCCGCGGGAGCCCGCTCTGGCTTTTTTTAAACGGCAAACACGCATGCGCACGGCCCGCCACCCCGTGATGCCATCACGCATCAGTTTTAAAAAAATGAAGAGGCCGCCAGTTGCGCAGCCGCCTTGACGCCGGCACGCATGCGCACTGCCCCCATGACGCCAGCACACAGCCTCGGGAGATCGCGGGGGGTGCGAGGCTCGTGAAATCGCGGGGGGGGGAGAACCTTGGGAAATCGCGGGGCGGGGGGGAGAGCCTCGGGAAATTGCGGGAGGGGGAGAGCCTCGGGAAATTGCAGGGGGGAGAGACTCGGGAAATCGCGGGGGGGGGAGAGCCTCGGGAAATCGCGGGGGGGGGAGAGCCTCGGGAAATCGCGGGGGGGGGGGAGAGAGCCTCAGGAAAATGCGGGGGGGGAGAGCCTCGGGAAATCGCGGGGGTGGAGAGCCTCGGGAAATCGCGGTGGCGGGGGAGAGCCCCGGGAAATCGCGGGGGGGAGAGCTTCGGGAAATCGCAGGGGGGGGAAGAGCCTCGGGAAATCGCGGGGGGGGGAGAGCCTCGGGAAATCACGGGGGGGGGAGAGCCTCGGGAAATCGCGGGGGGGGAGAGCCTCGGGAAATCGCAGGGGGGGGAAGAGCCTCGGGAAATCGCGGGGGGGGGAGAGCCTCGGGAAATCGCGGGGAGGGGGGGAGAGCCTCGGGAAATCGCGGGGGGGGAGAGCCTCGCGAAATCGCGGGGAGGGGGGAGAGCCTCGGGAAATCGCGGGGGGGGAGAGCCCCGGGAATTCGCGGGGTGGGGGAGAGCCTCGGGAAATCGCGGGGGGGGAGAGCCTCCGGAATTCGCGGGGGGGGGAGAGCCTCGGGAATTCGCGGGGGGGGACAGCCTCGGGAAATCGCGGGGGGGGAGAGCCTCGGGAAATCGCGGGGGGGGAGAGCTTCGGGAAATCGCGGGTGTGGAGAGCCTCGGGAAATCGCGGGGGGGGCGGGGAGAGCCTCGGGAAATCGCGGGGGGGTGAGAGCCTCTGGAAATCTTGGGGGGGGACAGCCTCGGGAAATCGCGGGGGGGGAGAGCCTCGGGAAATCGCGGGGGGGAGAGCCTCGGGAAATCGCGGGGGGGGGAGCCTCGGGAAATCGCGGGGGGGGGAGCCTCGGGAAATCGCGGGGGGGGGAGAGCCTCGGGAAATCGCGGGGGATGAGATCCTCGAGAAATCGCGGTGGGGGGAGAACCTCGGGAAATCGCGGGGGGGGAGAGCCTCGGGAAATCGCGGGGGGGTGAGAGCTTCTCTGTTCCCCACCCCCAGTCTCTCTCTGTTCCCCCCCCAGTCTCTCTCTGATCCCCCCGTCTCTCTCTGTGCCCCCCTCCCCCCAGTCTCTCTCTGTTCCCCCCCCAGTCTCTCTCTGTTCCCCCTCAGTCTCTCTCTGTTCCCCCCCAGTCTCTCTCTGTTCCCCCCCCAGTCTCTCTCTGTTCCCCCCCACCCCCCCAGTCGCTCTCTGTTCCCCCCCCACCCCCCCAGTCGCTCTCTCTTTCTCTTCCAACAACAACATGCCCTCGAAAAATCCTAGGCAACGCCGGGCTCACCCCAGCTAGTATACTTATAAAACATCTTAGGATTTTCCTTTATTTTGCTCGCCAGTGTTATTTCATGGCCCCTCCTTGATCTCCTAATTTCTTTTTTAAGTAACCCCCTGCACTTTTTGTATTCCTCTAGGGCTTCCTCCGTCTTTAGCCTTTTGTATCTGCCAAAAGCCCTCCTTTTTTTCCTAATCCATTCTCGTATATCCCCTGACATCCAAGGTTCCCTGTGGTGTTTGGAACGACCCTTGACCTTTACGGGAACATGTTGCCATTGTATGATCTCAATCTCCCTTCTGAAAGCCTCCCATTGCTCCGATGCGGATTTTCCTACAAGTAGCTGATCCCAGTCCATTTTGGCCAGATCCTGCCTTATCCTATTAAAATCGGCCTTCCCCCAATTTGGAACCTTTATATCCGGAACAATCCCTGTCCTTTTCCATGACCACCTTAAATTTCACCATATTATGGTCACTGTCACCAAAGTGCTCACCTACTAGCACTTTTTCCACTTGGCCGGCCACATTCCCTAGAATTAGGTCCAGTACCGCCCCCTCTCTTGTAGGACTTTCTACATGCTGGCTCAAAAAGCTCTCCTGGATGCACTTTAAGAATTCTACACCCTCTGAGCCTTTCACAATCTGAATATCCCAGTTAATATTGGGGAAGTTGAAATCCCCCATTATTATGACCCCATTATTTGCACATTCCTCTGAGATTTGCCTCCATATCTGTTCCTCTATCTCCCCCTGACTGTTTGGAGGCCTATAGTACACTCCCAGCAAAGTGCTTGCCCCCTTTTTGTTTTTAAGCTCCACCCATATGGCCTCATTAGAGGAACCTGCTAATATATCATCCCTCCTTACTGCAGTAATTGACTCCTTAATTAATATTGCGACACCCCCTCCTCTTATACCTCCCCCTCTGTCTCGCCTGAAGATTCTGTACCCTGGAATATTGAGCTGCCAGTCTTGCCCCTCCCTCAACCATGTCTCCGTGATAGCAACAATATCATCCTCCCATGTGTTTATCAACACCTTCAGTTCATCCACCTTATTTGCAAGACTCCTTGCATTAAAATAGATGCCATCCAGCCTTGCCCTTATATGTTTGCCCTGTCTACCAAGCTGACTTGTTTTTTCTCTATAATTGGCAGCACATCACCCCCTATTTCAGCTCCCCTCTGTAACCCATCCCCCTGCCAAGTTAGTTTCAACCCCCCCCAACCGTGCTAGCAAACCTCCCTGCAAGGATATTTGTCCCGCTCTGGTTCAGGTGCAACCCATCCGACTTGTACAGTCCCACCTTTCCCAGAAGCAGGCCCAGTGATCCAGGAAAGTAAAACCCTCCCCGCTACACCAACTCTTTAGCCACGCATTCATCTGCTCTATCCTCCCATTCCTATACTCACTAGCACGTGGCACTGGGAGTAATCCAGAGATTTCAACCTTTGAGGTCCTGCTCTTTAATCTGTTACCTAGCTCCCTAAATTCTTGATGCAGGACCTCATCCCCCTTCCTACCTATGTCGTTGGTCCCAATGTGGACCACGACATCTGCCTGCTCACCCTCCCCCTTAAGAATGCCCTGTAGCCGCACAGTGACATCCATGACCCTGGCCCCAAGGAGTCAACAAACCATCCTGGAGTCAAACTTGCGGCCACAGAAACGCCTATCTGTTCCCCTGACGATAGAATCCCCTATCCCTATTGCTCTCCCACTCTTTTTCCTCCCTTTCTGAGCAGCAGAAGCGTCCCTGGTGCCAGGAAGCTGGCTGCTGCTGCCTTCCCCTGGCGAGTCATCCCCCTCAACAGTATCCAACTTGGTATACCTGTTTGAAAGGGGGATGTCCGCAGGGGTTCCCTGCACTTCCTGCTTGCCTCTGTTAACTCGCTAAACATGCTATCCATGACCCTCTCAGCATCGCGCATGCTCCAAAATTCATCCACCCGCAGCTCGAGCGCCGCAATGCGGTCTACAAGTAGCTGCAGCTGGATGCATTTCCCGCACACATGGTCGTCAGGGACACTGGCAGCGTCCCTGACTTCCCACATGGAGCAAGAGGAGCAGAACACGGGTCTGAACTCTCCTGCCATGAATTACTCCTTTAATTAATTTAAAAATGTATTCAATACCCCAGTTACAGGTACACTCTAGGGCGCTTTATTTACCAACTGTCCCCACTACACCACAGAGACCCTAGAAATTTAACACCACAGAATTCAAGCTTGTATTGATTTTGCCGAGGTGAGCATCTAACCGGGTACGAGGAGTTGTTCAACATCTGCCGACAGTCTCGGCTTTTGATGCAACAAGTTGCAGGGAGCTTAACTCGTAGATAAACCTTGCCCGTGCCTCACATGGGAGTGCTTGATGGCACAGTGTAGAGGGAGCATTACTCTATATCTAATCCGTGCTGTACCTGCCCTGGGGGTGCTTGATGGCACAGTGTAGAGGGAGCTTTACTCTGTATCTAACCCGTGCAGTACCTGCTCTGGGATTGTTTGATGGGACAGTGCAGAGAGGGCTTTACTTTGTATCGAAACCCTGCTTTACCTGCCCTGGGAGTGTTCAATAGGGCAATGTAGAGAGAGCTTCACTCTGTATCTAACCCGTGCTGCACCTGCCTGTGATTATTTGATGGGACAGTGTAGAGTGAGCTTTATTCTGTATATAACCCATGGTGTACGTGCCCTGGGAGGGTTTGATGTGACAGTGTAGAGGGTGCCTACTCTGCATCTACCTGTTGGACAAGGTCAAGGGCTGAGGCTCCTCAATCACTGCATCCTGGCTTCCCATACCTTCCTGACTGCAGTCACACCATCCTGTCCCTGACCGCTGACTAACCCTAAAGTACTACATAAACTAAACGCGTGACTGCCTCCTGGATCAAAGTGTCCAGGTAACTCTCCCCCTCCATTATGCATCGCAATGTCTTATGATCGTACTTCAGCTCAACAGTTCTGCAGATGTGATTGCTCGAGATCGTGATTTTCTCACAGACTTCCCCAGAGAGAGTGATAGAGAGGGTGAGAGAGACAGAAAGTGAGTCATAGAGATAGAGTGAGAGTGAGAGAGGGAGAAATGTAGAGCGACCGAGAGTTAGAGGGAGAGAGATACAATGAGAGTGAGAGCTATAGCGACAAAGGCGAGAGAGAGAGAGGTGTATAGAGTGAGGCACAGACTGATTGAGAAACAAAGGGAGAGGAACAGAAAGAGAGAGGCAGAATGAGGGAGAGAGCGAGAGCGGGCGAATAAAAGAGAAAGAAGAAGAAACAAATAGATTGGGAGAAACAGAGATTCAGAGCGAGGGACAGGGACAGATACAGAGAGCTGGACAGAAACAGAGAGAGACTAAGAAATGAGAATAATATAGACAGAGTGGGGGAGGGGGAGAAACAGAAAGAGAGAGAAGGAGTGACAGATAGATAGTGAGAGATGGGAGGGAGAAAAAGAGAGAGAACATGGGAGATAGAGATGTTGACAGAGAATCGAGAGAGCGCCAGAGAAGGGGAGAGAGAGGTAGAAGGAGCGACAAAGAGGAAAGTGTGAGAGCGATAAGCAGAGTAATAGATAGAGAGAGAGAGACACAGAGAGAGTGACGGTGATGGAGAGAGAAGCACAGAGAGAGAGAGTGACAGGGGGCAAGAAGGTGACAGAGAAAGAGACCAATACAGTGATATGGGGTGAGACAAAGGGGAACATAGAGACTGACAGGCAAAAAGTGAGAGAGAGCGAGATGAAGAGCAGACAGGGGGTGCGAGTGAGAGACGCATATTGAGAGTGAACCATGGAGACCGACAGAGAGAGACTGCAATATGGACGAATAGAAAGGGTTCGAGGGCGGGAGAGCTAGAAAGGGCGGGACATACAAGATGGAGGGACACAGGGACAGTGAGAGTAACAGAGAAAACGTGGGAGACGGGGAGACAGAGACAGATACAGACAGGTAAACAAGGATTATGGGCAGAGAAAGACAGCAACAGAGACAGAGAGGGGCAGTGCGAGGTTAAAACAAACAGAGAAAGATCGTCAGAGAGACAGACAGTCAGAAAGAGAGAGAGACAGCCATACATATAGCCAGAAGAAAAAGAGAGCGAAACGGAGAATGGCGGGAGGCAGATCGAAGGATGGGGAAGATGGAGAGGGGAGGAATCGGAGGGGGAGGGGGAGAGGGCGGGTACAGAAAACTCTGTATCAAACCCGTGCTGCACCTCCCTTGGGAGTGTTTGATGGGGCAGTGGATAGCGAGCTTTACTCTATATCTAACCCGTGCTGCACCTCCCTTGGGAGTGTTTGAGGGGACAGTGTAGAGCGAGCTTTACTCTATATCTAACCCGCGCTGCACATGCACTGGGAGTGTTTGATGGGACAGTGCAGAGGGAGCTTTACTCTGTAACTTACCCGTCCTTTCCCAGCCCTTGGGGCGTTTGGTGGGACAGTGTAGAGGGAGCTTTACTCTGTATCTAACACGTGCTGTACCTGCCCTGGGAGTGTTTGATGGGATAGTGTAGAGGGAGCTTTACACTGTATCTAACCCGTGCTGCACCTGCCCTGGGAGTGTTTGATGGGACAGTGTAGAGGGAGCTTTACTCTGTATCTAACCCGTGCTGAACCTGCCCTGGGAGTGTTTGATGGAACAGTGTAGAGAGAGCTTCACTCTGTATCTAAACCGTGCTGTACCTGCTCTGGGATTGTTTGACGGGACAGTGTAGAGGGAGCTGTATCTGTATCTAACCCCTGCTTTACCTGCCCTGGAAGTGTTGAATGGGGCAGTTTAGAGGGAGCTTCACTCTGTATCTATCCCGTGCTGCACCTGCCCTTTGATTGTTTGATGGGAGAGTATAGAATCAGCTTTATTCTGTATATAACCCGTGGCGTACCTTCCCTGAAAGTGTTTGATGTGACAGTGTAGAGGGCGCCTACTCTGCATCTAATTGTTGGACAAGGTCCAGGGCTGAGCTTCCTCCATCACTACATCCTGGCTCCCCATATTTTCCTGACAGCAGTCACACCATCCTGTCCCTGAACACAGACTAACTCCAAAGTACTACTTAACCTAAACGTGTGACTGCCTCATGGATCAAAGTGTCCAGCTAACTCTCCCCCTCCCTGATGCATCGCAATGTCTGCTTCTCGTACTCCAGCTCAACAGTTCTGCAGATGTGGTTGCTCGGGATCACGATTTTCTCCACAGACTCCCCAAGGGAGAGTGATAGAGAGGGAGAGAGAGACAGAAAGAGAGACATAGAGAGACAGAGTTAGAGTGAGAGTGATAGAAATGTAGAGCGACAGAGAGTTAGAGGGCGAGATATACAATGACAGTCAGAGCTACAGCAACAAAGACGGAGAGAGAGAGAGAGCGAGATGTATAGAGTGAGGCACAGACTGATTGAGAATGGCACAGTGAGAGCGACAGAGATAGAAGGGGATGTAGAGACCGAAAGAGAGATCGAGGGAGAAACACAGAGTGAGTGAGAGACAAGTAGAGAGAAAGAGCTACAGAACGTGAGATAGACAGCGATGGAGAAAGAGAGAGAGAGAGGGAGAAAGAAGGAGAAACAGAGAGGAAGATCGATAGAGGGAGAGAGACTGAGGTGCGCATGCAGAGACAGAAAGAGAGACAGAGAGGGATGGAGAGAGAGTGAGACAGATATATATAGAGAGGCAGAAGAGTAGACAGGCAGAGAGAGAGAGACAGTCAAAGAGAGAGACGGTAAAGAGATTGATATAGAGAGTCAAAAAGAGAAACTTTCTAAATCACCTCAAATCTAGTTCCCCAGACACCCTTCATTTTAAAGCCCTCCAGACCCAAGAGCTGAACCCAGAAATGAGTCGCCTGAGTCAGTTGTTACTGAAACTAAGTACTCCTACCCAGCCGGACCCTGACCAGTCCCAGACCAACACTGCTCTCCAAACACCAATCCGAGTGAACCAAATCATTAAACAATGCAAAGAAACCTACCTGGAACATTGGAACAAAATAACCAAAAGCCAAAGCAGATTAGAATGCTACCGGGCCCTAAAAAGAGAATATAAACTGGCAGACTATCTCTCGACCATCAGAGACACAAAACAGTGACAGACACTCACCAGATACAGACTAAGCGACCACCAACTGGCAATTGAAAAAGGAAGATACAAGAAATCCTGGCAACCTAAAGAAAATAGAATATGTGATCATTGTCTGGCCGGCGAGGTTGAGACAGAGGTGCACTTCCTCCTAAAATGCGAAAAATTCAACAAAACAAGAAACATATATTTTGACAAGCTCAGCCTTACAAACCCAGATTTCAAAGAATTGGATGACCTGTTAAAATTAAGAATAGTCCTGGGGGAAGGAGACAGACCATATCTTGGTGCCCAATATGTAACAACATGTCACAACCTGAGGAACAGTGAGTGACTAACGAGCACACCCATAGCATATAAACTCTAAAAATGTTTAAATCAATACCGAATGTACCAAACGACTGTTTAAATTAATACTGAATGTACCCAACGAGGGTCAACGACTGTTTAAATTAATACTGTCTGTACCCAAGGAAGTTCAAAATTGTTTGACACCTACAGAATGTTGGAAACCTGTACTTTTTTTGTTATGTAAGCTTTGGCAATATGGTTCCCTGTAAACTTTCATGCCAATAAAGCATTTGAATTTGAATTTGAATTTGACAGAGGGACGCTTATTGACAGAGATAGAAGGAGAAATGGGAGACAGAGAGCAACAGAGGCTGAAAGAGACAGAGGCAGATAGAGAGAGAGAAAGAGAGAAGAGTAGAGGGACAGAGCGACAAACACACAGAGCGAACAAATGAATGAGGGAGACTGAGATGTTGTGAGGGAGAGAGCGTGGAGACACAGATACAAAGAGCAGAAAGGGGGAGAGAGAGAGTGACAGATGAGGAGTGAGAATGATATTGCTAAGATAGATAGAAAAAAGTGAGACAATGGGAGAAAGATAGAGAGAAACGCAGAGAGATAGGCAGGAACAGACAAAAAGATTGAGAAAGTCAGAGAGAGAGTGCCAGAGAGAGACGGGTAGGGGAGGGAAGAGAGAAAGCCACAGGCCGCGATGGAGTGATACATAGAGAGGGACAAGTGAGAGAGACAGAACGAGAGACAATAGCAAGACAGTGAGAGATACAGAAAGAGTGGCGCTGGAGAGAAAGAGTTTGGATAAAAGAGAGATGGGGAAACAGAGAGAGAGGGACAGAAAGAGAGAGACAGAATGAGGGAGAGAGCGAGAGCGGGGGAATAAAAGAGAGACAAGAAGAAACAAATAGATTGGGAGAAACAGAGATTCAGAGCACGGGACAGGGACAGATGCAGAGAGAGAGCAAGAAATGAGAGTTATATAGACAGTGTGGGGGAGGGTGAGAAACAGAAAGAGAGAGAAGGAGTGAAAGATAGATAGTGAGAGAGGGAGGGAGAAAAAGAGGGATCAAGTGGGAGATAGAGATGTAGACAGAGAATCGAGAGAGCGCCAGAGAAGGCGAGAGAGAGGTAGAAAGAGCGACAGAAGAGGAAAGTGTGAGAGCGATAAGCAGAGTAATAGATAGCGAGAGAGAGACACAGAGAGAGTGAGGGAGACGGAGAGAGAAGCACAGAGAGAGAGAGTGACGGGGCAAGAAGGTGACAGAGAAAGAGACCAATACAGTGATATGGGGTGAGAGAGAGGGGAACATAGAGACGGACAGGCAGAAATGGAGCGACAGAGCGAGATGAAGAGCAGACAGGGGGTGCGAGTCAGAGACGCATATTGGGAGTGAACCATGGAGACCGACAGAGAGAGACTGCAATACAGACGAATAGAAAGGGTTAGAGGGCGGGAGACCTATAAAGGGCGGGACATACAAGATGGAGGGACACAGGGACAGTGAGAGTAACAGAGACCGGGACAGAGAAAACGGGGGAGAGGGGGAGACAGAGACAGATACAGACAGGTAAACAGAGATTATGGGCAGAGAAAGACAGCAACAGAGACGGAGAGAGGCAGTGCAGATTAAAACAAACAGTGATAGGTCGTCAGAGAGACAGACAGTCTGAAAGAGAGAGAGACAGACAGAAATACAGCCAGCAGACAAAGAGAGTGAAACGGAGGATGGCGGGAGACAGATGGAAGGATGGGAAAGATGGAGAGGGGTGAGGGAGACGGAGAGGAGAGGAGATGAAGAGAGGGGGAGGTGAAGAGGGGGGATACAGAAAATTCTGTATCAAACCCGTGCTGGACCTGCCTTGGGAGTGTTTGATGGGGCAGTGCAGAGGAAGCTTTACACTGTATCTAACCTGTGCGCTACCTGCCCTGGGAGTGTTTGATGGGGCATTGTAGATTAAGCTCAACTCGGTTTCTAACCCGT
Organism: Somniosus microcephalus; assembly: GCF_052327205.1. NCBI lineage: Eukaryota > Metazoa > Chordata > Chondrichthyes > Squaliformes > Somniosidae > Somniosus > Somniosus microcephalus. The sequence continues at coordinate 755,303 of NW_028225217.1, forward strand.
GGTTCACCTGCCTTGGGAGTGTTTGCTGTGAGACTATAGAGGGAGCTTTACACTGATGGGACAGTGTAGATGGTGATTTGCTCTATTTCTATACCGTGCTGTCCCTGCCCTGGGAGTGCTGGATGGGACCGTGCAGAGGGAGATTTACTCTTTATCTAACCCGTGATGCCCCTGCCTTTGGAGTGTTTGAAAGGACAGTAGAGACGGAGCTTTACTTTGTATCCAGCCCCTGTTGGTCAGCCCTGGACGTGTTTGATGGGTCAGTGTAGTTGGAGCTTTAGTCTCTATCTAGCTAGTGCTATACCTGCCTGCAAGTGTTTGCTGGAGCTGTGTAGCGGGAGCATTACTCTAACAACTGCTGTCCCTGACCTGGGTGTGTTTGATGGGACAATATAGAGGGTGCTTTACTCTGTATCTAAACTGTGCTATGCCTGCCCTGGGAGTGTTTGATGGGACGTGAAAGAGGGAGATTTACTCTGTATCTTAACCATATTTTAACTGCCTGCGTGCGTTAGATGGGGCAGCGTAGAGGGAATATTTTTTCAATCTAACTCGTGCTGTTCCTGCTCTGGGAGTGTTTTTGATACAGTGTAGATGGAGCTTTATTCTGTAGAGAACATGTGTTGTACTGACCTAGTAGTGTTTAATGGGACAGTGTAGAGGGTACTTTACAATGTATCTATCCCGTGCTGTCCCTGCTCTGGGAGTGTTTGATGGGAGAGTGTAGAGGGAGCTCTGCTCTGTATCTAACCTGAGCTATACATGCCCTGGAAGTGTTTGATTGGACAGTGTAGAGGGAGCTTCACTCTGTATCCTACCCTTGCTTTAACGGCCATGGGAGTGTTTGATTGTGCAGTGTAGAGCGAGCTTTACTCTATGCTTAATCGGCTCTGTACATGTCCTGGGACTGCTTGATGTTACAGTGTAGAGGGAGCTTTACTCTGAATCTAACCAGTGATGTAACTGCCTTGGTGTTTTTGATTGGGCCGTGTAGAAGGAGCTTTTCTCTGTATCTAACCCATGCTGCCCTGCCCTGGGAGTGCTTGATGGGACAGTGCAGATGGAATGTTACTCTTTATCTAAGCCGTGCTGTACCTGCCCTGGGAATGTGTGATTGGCCAGTGTAGAGGGAGTTTACTATGTATCTAAACCGTGCTGCACCTACCCTGGGCGTTAATGACGGGACAGTGCAGAGATAGCTTTACTCTGTATCTAACCGGTGAGGTACCTGCCCTGGGAGTTTTTCATGGGACAATGAAGAGGGAGATTTAGGCTATATCTAAATTGTGCTGTCGCTGTGCTGGGAGTGTTTGATGGGACAGTGCAGAGGTAGCTTTACTCTGTATCTAACCTGTGCTGTCCCTGCATTGGCAGTGTTTGATGGTCGAGTATCAATGAAGATTTGCTCTCTATCTAACACGTGTTTTAATTCTTTTGTAGTATTTGATGGGACATTGGAGAGAAAGGTTTACTCTTTATCCAGTCCTTTTTTTCCCTGCCCTGGGAGTGTTAGATGGGACACTGTAGTGGGTGCTTTACTCTGTACCTAACCCGTGCTGCCCTGCCCTGGCAGTGCTTGATGGGACAGTGTAGAGGGAGATTTACTCTGTATCGAACCTGTGCTGCCATGACCTGGGACTGTTTAATCTGACAGTTTAGAGGGAGCTTTACTCTGTATCTAACGTGTGTTGCACTGCCCTAGTAGTGTTTGATGGCACAGTGGAGAGGAAAGTTTACTCCGTATCGAAACCGTGCTGTAACTTCCCTGGGAGTGTTTGATGGGGCACTGTAGAGGGTACGTTACTCTGTATCTAACTTGTGCTGTACCTGCACTAGGAGTATTTCACGGGTCAGTGTAGGGCGAGCTTTACTCTGTATCTAACCCGTGCTGCAGCTGCCCTGGGATTTTTTCAAGTGATAGTGTAGAGAGAGTTTTACTCTGAATCTAAGCGGTACGGTACTTGTCCTGGGAGTGTTTGATGGGACTGTGTAGATGGAGCTTTACTCTGTATCTAACCCGTGCTGCACCTGCCCTGGGAGCTTTTGATGGGACAGTGTAGAGGGAGCTTTACTCTGTATCTAACCCGTGCTGTTCCTGCCCTTGGAGCTTTTGATGGGACAGTGTAGAGGAAGATTTACTCTGTATCTAACCCGTGCAGTACCTGCCCTGGGAGTGTTTGGTGTGAGTGTAGAGGGAGCATTACTTTGTATCTAACCCGTGCTGTACCTGCCCTGGGAGTGTTTGATGGGACAGTGTAGAGGGAGCTTTACTCTGTATCTAACCCGTGCTGTACTTGCCCTGGGAGCTTTTGATGGGACAGTGTAGAGGGAGCTTTACTCTGTATCTAACCCGTGCTGCAGCTGCCCTGGGATATTTTCAAGTGATAGTGTAGAGAGAGTTTTACTCTGAATCTAAGCGGTACGGTACATGCCCTCGGAGTGTTTGATGGGACAGTGAAGAGGGAGCTTTAATCTGTCTCCAACCGGTGCTGTACCTGTCCTGGGAGTGTTTGATGGGACAATGTAGAGGGAGCATTACTCTGTCTCCAACCGGTGCTGCTCCTGACTTGCGAGTGTTTGATGGGTCAGTGTAGAGGAAGCTTTACTCTGTATCTAACCCGTGCAGTATCTGCCCTGGGAGTGTTTGGTGTGAGTGTAGAGGGAGCTTTACTCTGTATCTAACCCGTGCTGTGCCTGCCCTGGGAGTGTTTGCTGGGACAGTGTAGAGGGAGCTTTACTCTGTATCTAACCCGTGCTGTACTTGCCCTGGGAGCTTTTGATGGGACAGTGTAGAGGGAGCTTTACTCTGTATCTAACCCGTGCTGTTCCTGCCCTTGGAGCTTTTGATGGGACAGTGTAGAGGAAGATTTACTCTGCATCTAACCCGTGCTGTATATGCCCTCGGAGTTTTTGATGGGACAGTGAAGAGGGAGCTTTAATCTGTTTCCAACCGGTGCTGTACCTGTCCTGGGAGTGTTTGATGGGACAGTGTAGAGGGAGCTTTACTCTGTCTCCAACCGGTGCTGTTCCTGACTTGTGAGTGTTTGATGGGTCAGTGTAGAGGAAGCTTTACTCTGTATCTAACCCGTGCTGTACCTGCCATGGGAGTGTTTGATGGGACAGTGTATAGGGAGCTTTACTCTGTATCTAACCTGTGCGCTACCTGCCCTGGGAGTGTTTGATGGGGCATTGTAGACTAAGCTCAACTCGGTTTCTAACCCGTGGTTCACCTGCCTTGGGAGTGTTTGCTGTGAGACTATAGAGGGAGCTTTACACTGATGGGACAGTGTAGATGGTGATTTGCTCTATTTCTATACCGTGCTGTCCCTGCCCTGGGAGTGCTGGATGGGACCGTGCAGAGGGAGAGTTACTCTTTATCTAACCCGTGATGCCCCTGCCTTTGGAGTGTTTGAAAGGACAGTAGAGACGGAGCTTTACTTTGTATCCAGCCCCTGTTGGTCAGCCCTGGACGTGTTTGATGGGTCAGTGTAGTTGGAGCTTTAGTCTCTATCTAGCTAGTGCTATACCTGCCTGCAAGTGTTTGCTGGAGCTGTGTAGCGGGAGCATTACTCTAACAACTGCTGTCCCTGACCTGGGTGTGTTTGATGGGACAATATAGAGGGTGCTTTACTCTGTTTCTAAACTGTGCTATGCCTGCCCTGGGAGTGTTTGATGGGACGTGAAAGAGGGAGATTTACTCTGTATCTTAACCATATTTTAACTGCCTGCGTGCGTTAGATGGGGCAGCGTAGAGGGAATATTTGTTCAATCTAACTCGTGCTGTTCCTGCCCTGGGAGTGTTTTTGATACAGTGTAGATGGAGCTTTATTCTGTAGAGAACATGTGTTGTACTGACCTAGTAGTGTTTAATGGGACAGTGTAGAGGGTAATTTACAATGTATCTATCCCGTGCTGTCCCTGCTCTGGGAGTGTTTGATGGGACAGTGAAGAGGGAGCTTTAATCTGTCTCCAACCGGTGCTGTACCTGTCCTGGGAGTGTTTGATGGGACAATGTACAGGGAGCATTACTCTGTCTCCAACCGGTGCTGTTCCTGACTTGCGAGTGTTTGATGGGTCAGTGTAGAGGAAGCTTTACTCTTTTTCTAACCCGTGCAGTACCTGCCCTGGGAGTGTTTGGTGTGAATGTAGAGGGAGCTTTACTCTGTATCTAACCCGTGCTGTGCCTGCCCTGGGAGTGTTTGATGGGACAGTGTAGAGGGAGCTTTACTCTGTATCTAACCCGTGCTGTACTTGCCCTGGGAGCTTTTGATGGGACAGTGTAGAGGGAGCTTTACTCTGTATCTAACCCGTGCTGTTCCTGCCCTTGGAGCTTTTGATGGGACAGTGTAGAGGAAGATTTACTCTGCATCTAACCCGTGCTGTACATGCCCTCGGAGTGTTTGATGGGACAGTGAAGAGGGAGCTTTAATCTGTTTCCAACCGGTGCTGTACCTGTCCTGGGAGTGTTTGATGGGACAGTGTAGAGGGAGCTTTACTCTGTCTCCAACCGGTGCTGTTCCTGACTTGTGAGTGTTTGATGGGTCAGTGTAGAGGAAGCTTTACTCTGTATCTAACCCGTGCTGTACCTGCCATGGGAGTGTTTGATGGGACAGTGTATAGGAAGCTTTACTCTGTATCTAACCCGTGCTGTACCTGCCCTGGGAGTGTTTGATGGGACAGTGTAGAGGGAGCTTAACTCTGTATCTAAGCCGTGCTGTACCTGCCCTGGGAGTGTTTGATGGGACAGTGAAGAGGGATCTTTAATCTGTATCTAACCCATGCTGTACCTGCCCTGGGAGTGTTTCATGGGACAGTGTAGAGGGAGCTTTACTCTGTATCTAACCCGTGCTGTACCTGCCTGGGAATGTTTGATGGGACAGTGTAGAGGGAGCTTTACTCTGTATCTAACCCCTGCTGTACCTGCCCTGGGAGTGTTTCATGGGACAGTGTAGAGGGAGCTTTACTCTGTATCTAACCCGTGCTGTACCTGCCTGGGAATGTTTGATGGGACAGTGTAGAGGGAGCTTTACTCTGTATCTAACGCATGCTTTTCCTGACCTGGGAGTGTTTGATGGGACACTGTAGATGGAGCTTTACTCTGTATCTAACCAGTGCTGTACTTGCCCTGGGAGCTTTTGATGTGACAGTGTAGAGGGAGCTTTGCACTGTATCTATCCCGTACTATACCTGCCCTGGGGGCTTGTGATGGAACTGTGTAGAGGAAGATTTGCTCTGTATCTAACCCGTGCTGTACATGCCCTCGGAGTGTTTGATGGGACAGTGTACAGGAAGCTTTACGCTCTTTCCTACCCATGCTGTACCTGCTCTGGGAGTATTTATTGGGGCAGTGTAGAGGGAGCTTTACTCTTTATCTAACCCGTGCTGTACCTGCCCTGGGAGTGTTAGATCGGACAGTGTAGAGGGTGATTTACTCTGTATCTAACTCGTTCTGTACCTGCCCTGGGAATGTTTGATGGGACAGTGTAGAGGGAGCTTCACTCTGTATCTAACCCGACCCGTGCTTTTCGTGACCTGGAATGTTTGATGGGACACTGTAGAGGGAGCATTACTCTCTATCTAACCCGTGCTGTACCTGCCATGTGAGTGTTTGATGGGACAGTGCAGAGGGAGCTTTACTCTGTATCTAACCGGTGCTGTACCTGCCCTGGGAGTGTTTGATGGGGCAGTGTAGAGGGAGCTTTACTCTGTATCTAACTCGTGCTTTCACAGCCCTTGGAGTATATGAAGAGATAGTTTAGTGGGAGCTTTACTCTGTATCTTTCCCGTGCTGTACCAGCCCTGGGTGTGTTTGATGGGGCAGTGTAGATGGTTATTTTCTCTGTAACTAACCCGTGCTGTACCTGCCCTTGGAGTGTTTGATGGGACCGTGTAGAGGGAGCTTTACTCTGGATCTATCCTGTGCTGTCCCTGTCCTGGGAATGTTTGATGGGACAGTGTAGAGGGAGCTTTACAATGTATCTAACCAGTGCTGTACCTGCCCTGGGAATGTTTGATGGGACAGTGTAGAGGGAGCTTTACTATTTATCTAACCCGTGCTGTACCTGCCCTGGGAGTGATTGATGGGACAGTGTAGGGGGCGCTTTACTCTGTATCTAACCCGTGCTGTACCTGCCCTGGGAGTGTTTGATGGGACAGTGTAGAGGGAGATTTGCTATGTATCTAATCCATTCTGCACCTGCCCTGGGACTAATTGAAGGGATAGTGTAGAGTGAGCTTTACTCTGTATCTAATCCGTGCTGTACCTGCCCTGGGAGTGATTGATGAGGCAGTGTGGAGTAAGCTTTACTCTGTATCTAAACCGTGCTGTACCTGCCCTGGGTGTGTTTGATGGAACAGTGTAGAGGTAGCTTCACTCTGTATCTAACCCGTGCTTTTCGTGGCCTGGGAGTGTTTGATGGGACACTTAGTGGGAGCTTTACTCTCTAGCTAACCCGTGCTGTACCTGGCCTGTGTGTGTTTGATAGGAAATTGCAGAGGGAGCTTTACTCTGTATCTAACTGCTGATATATCTGCCCTGTGAGTGTTTGATGGGGCAATGTAGAGGGAGCTTGACTCTGTATCTAAACCGTGCTTTCACGGCCCTTGGAATATATGACGGGACAGTGCAGAGGGAGCTTTACTCTGTATCTATCCCGTGCTGTCCCAGCCCTTGGAGTATATGATGGGACAGTATAGAGAGAGCTTTATTCTGTATCTAACGCATGTTTTACTGCCCTAATAGTGGTTGATGGGCGAGTGGACAGGGAACCTTACTCTGTATGTAACCCTTGCTATCCCGGCCCTGGGTGTGTTTGATGGTGCAGTGTATGTACCTTTAAGAGGAACTATGTTTTTGAAGCCCCTGTATACTGTAGTAGCAGTAGTGACCACTCGGGTATATAAGCCTGTGTAGCGTCTTGTGTTGTTAGTTCACCTCCAGACTTTGTTCAGTAAACACTTGTTAAATCAACTCCTGCATTCCGTGTCTCCATTAACACATGGCTCTAACAGATGGGACAGTTTAGAGGGAGCTCTTAATCTGTATGTAACCCTTGCTATCCCTGCCCGGGGAGTTTTTGATTGGACAGTGTCGGGGGAGCTTTACTGTGTATCTTACCCTAGCTGTATCGGCCATGCGAATGTTTGATTGGGCAGTGTAGAGGGAGCTTTACTCTGTATCTAACCGGTCCTGTACATGCCCTGGGTGTGTTTGATAGAACAGTGTAGAAGGAGCTTTACTCTGTATCTAAACTGTGCTGTACCTACCCTAGTAGTGTTTGTTCGGGCAGTGCAGAGGGAGATTTACTCTGTATCTTACCTGAGCTGTACCTGCCCTGGGAGTGTTTGATGGGACAGTGTAGATGGAGTTTCATTCTCTATCCTACCCTTGCTGTAATGGCCATGGGAGTGTTTGATTGAGCAGTGTAGAGCGAGCTTCTCTCTCTCTCTAATCCGCTCTGTAAATGTCCTGGGACTGATTAATGTTACAGTGTAGAGGGAGCTTTACTCTGAATGTAACTAGTGCTGCCGTGCCCTGGGAGTGTGTGATGGGACTGTGCTGAGGTAATTTTACTCTGTCTCTAAGCCGTGCTGTTCCTGCCCTGGGAGTGTGTGATGGGACAGTGCAGAGGGAATTTTACTCTGTATCTAAGCCGTGCTGTACATGCCCACAGAGTGTTTGATGGGACAATGTAGAGGCAGCTTTACTCTGTATCTAACCCCGTGCTGTAGCTGTCCTGAGAGTGTTTGGCTGTACAGTGGAGATGGAGCTTTACTCTGAATCTTACGCTTGCTGTAACGGCCGTGGGAGCGTTTGATTGGCCAGTGTAGAGGGAGTTTACTCTATCTAAACCATGCTGCACCTACCCTTGTCGTTATTGACGGGACAGTGAAGAGGGAGATTTACGCTATATCTAAATTGTGCTGTAGCTGTCCTGGGAGTGTTTGATGGGACACTGCAGATGTAGCTTTACTCTGTATCTAACCAGTGCTGTCCCTGCCCTGCGAGTGTTTGGTGGGACAGTGTAGAGGGAGATTTACTCTGTATCTAACCGGTACTGTACCGGCCCTGGGAGTATTTGATGGGAAAGTGAAGAGGGAGATTTACGCTATATCTAAATCGTGCTGTAGCTGTCCTGGGAGTGTTTGATGGGACACTGCAGAGGTAGCTTTACTCTGTATCTAACCTGTGCTGTCCCTGCATTGGCAGTGTTTGATGGTCGAGTATTGATGAAGATTTCTTCTGTATCTAACACGTGTTTTAATGCCCTAGTATTATTTGATGGGACAGTGGAGAGAAAGCTTTACTCTTTATCCAACCCGTGTTTTCCCTGCCCTGGGAGTGTTAGATGGAACACTGTAGTGGGTGCTTTACTCTGTATACAACCCGTGCTGCCCTGCCCTGGCAGTGCTTGATGGGAAAGTGTAGAGGGAGTATTACTCTGAGTCTAAATGGTACAGTATTTGTCCTGGGAGTGTTTGATGGGATAGCGCAGCAGGAGCTATACTCTGTATCTAAACTGTGCTGTACCTGCCCTGGGAGTTTTTGATGGGACAGTGGAGAGGGAACTTTACTCTGTATCTAAACTGTGCTGACCCTGCCCTGGGAGTGTTTGATGGGACAGTGTAGAGGGAGCTTTATTCTGCATCTAACAACTGCTGTCCCTGCCCTGGGAGTGTTTGATGGACAGTGTAGAGGGAGCTTTACTCTGGATCTAACCAGTGCTGCATCTGCCCTGGGAGTGTTTGATGGGACAATATAGAGGGAGCTTTATTCTTTATCCAATGCGTGTTGTACTGCCCTAATAGTGTTTGATGGGAGAGTGGAGAGGGAACTTTACTCTGTATGTAACACTTGCAATCCCTGCCCTGGGTGTGTTTCACTGGATACCGTAGAGGGAGCTTGAATCTGTAACCAACCCGTGCTGTTACTGCCCTGGGAGTTTTTGATTGGACAGTGTAGGGGGAGCTTTACTCTGTATCTATCCCGTACTGTACCTGTCCTGGGATTGTTTGATGGGACAGTGTAGAGGAAACTTTACTCTGTATCTAACCCGTGCTGTACCTGCCCAGGGAGTGTTTCACTGGACAGTGTAGGGGGAGCTTTACTGTGTATCTAACCTGTACTGAATCTCCCCTGGGAATTTTTGATGGGATATGGTTGAGTGAAGTTTACGCCGACTCTAACCGGTGCTGTACCTGCCCTGGGAGTGTGTGATAGGGAAGTGCAGAGGGAGCTTTACTCTTTATCTAACGCGTGTTGTACTGCTCTAGTATTGTCTGTTGTGCCACTGGAGAGGGAACTTTACTCTGTTTCTAAAGTGTGCTGTCCCTGCCTTGTGAGTGATTGTTAGGACAGTGTAGAGGGAGCTTTACTCTGTACCTTAACTGTGCTGTACCTGTCCTGGGAATTTTTGATTGGACAGTGCAAAGGGAGCTTTACTGCATATCTAACGCCAGTTGTACTGCCCTAGTAGAGTTTGATGGGACAGTGGAGAGGGAGCTTTACTCTATATCTAAACTATGCTGTACCTGCACTGGGTGTTTTTGATAGAACAGTGTAGAGGGAGCTGTACACTGTATGTAACCTGTTATGTACCTGCACTGGGAGTGTATGATGGAAAACTGCACGGCGGGTATTTCTCTGTATCTAACCAGTGCTGTCCCAGCCTTTGGAATATTTGATGGGACAGTGTAGAGGTAGCTTTACTCTGTATGCATTCGGTGCTGTGCCTGCTAACGTAGTGTTTGATGGGACAGTGGAGAGGGAACGTTTCTCTGTATGTAAACTCTGCTGACACTGCCCTGGGAGTGTTTGATGGGACAGTGCAGATGGAGCTTTACTCTGCATCTAACCAGAGCTGCACCTGACCTGGGACAGTTTGATGGGACAGTGTAGACGGAGCTTTACTCTGTATCTAACCCGTGCTGCACCTGCCCTCGGAGTGGTTGATGGGTCGGTGTAGAGGGAGTTTTACTCTGTATCTAACCTGTGCTGTACCTGCCCTGGGATTGTTTAATGTGACAGTTTAGAGGGAGCTTATCTCTGTATCTAATGCGTGTTGCACTGCCCTAATAGTGTTTGATGGGACACTGGAGAGGGAACTTTCCTCTGTATCTAAACTGTGCTGACCCTGTCCTCGGAGTGTTTGATGAGACAGTGTGGATGGAGCTTTACTCTGTATCTAACTGGTGCTGTACCTGCCCTGGGAGTGTTTGATGCGACAGTGTAGGACGAGCTTTACTCTGTATCTAACACGTGCTATACCGGCCCTGGGAGTGTTTAATGGGACAGTGTAGAGGGAGATTTTCTCTGAATGTAAATGGTGCTGTACCTGCCCTGCGCGTGATTGTTGGGACAGTTTAGAGGGGGCTTTACTCTATATCTAACCGCTGCTGTACATGCCCTGGGCGTGTTTGATGGGACAGTGTAGAGGGAGCTTTACTCTGTATCTAGCACCTGTTGTACTGCCCTGGGAGTGTTTGATGGGACAGCGGAGAGGGATATTTACTCTGTATCTAACCTGTGCTGACGCTGCCCTTGGAAGTTATTGATGGGAGAGTGTAGAGGGGGCTTTACTCTGTATCTAACCCTTGCTATCCCTGCCCTGGGAGTGTTTGATGGGACAGCGTAGAGGGAGCTTCACTCTTTATCCAAACTCTGCTGTACCTGCCCTGGGAGTGTTTGATTGGACAGTGCCGAGGGAAATTTGCTCCGTATCCTACCCTTGCTGTATCGGTCATGGGAATGTTTGATTGGGCATTTTAGACCGAGCTTTACTCTGTAACTAACCGCTGCTGTACCTGCCCTGGGCGAGATTGAGGGGACGGTGCAGATGCAGCTTTACTCTGTATCTAACGCGTGTTGAACAGCCCTGGGAGTGTTTGATTGGACAGTTTAGAGTTAGCTTTACTCTGTATCTAAACCTTGCTATTCCTTCCCTGAGAGTGTTTGATGGAGCAGTGTACAGGGAGCGTCACTCTTTATCCAAACTGTGCTGTATCTGCCTTCAGAGTTTTTGATTGGACAGTGTAGACAGAGATTTACTCTGCATCCTATAATTGCTGTATCCGCCATGGGAATGTTTGATTGGGCAGTGTAGAGGGAGCTTTACTCGCTAACTAACCCGTGCTGTTGCTGTCCTGGGCGTGATTGTTGGGACAGTGTAGAGGGAGTTTACTCTGTATCTAACCGGTTCTGTACCTGCACTGGGCGTGTTTGATGGGACAGTGTAGAGGGAGCTGTACACTGTGTCTAACCTGTACTGTAACTACATTAGGAGTGTTTCATGGGGCAGTGGAGAGGCAGCTTCACTCTGTATCTTAACGTGTGTTGTACCTGCTCTGGGAGTTTTTGATGGGTCAGTGTAAACGGAGCTTTACTCTGTATCTAACCTGTGCTGTACCTGCCCTGGGAGTGTTTGATGCGTCAGTGTTAAGGAAGCTTTACTCTGTATCTAACCAGTGCTTTACCTGCCCTGGATTTTTTGATGAGACAATGTAACGGGAGCTTTGCTTTCTATCTAACCGGTTCTGTACCTGCCCTGGGCGTGTTTGATGGGCAATTTTAGAATTAGCTTTACTCTGTATCTAATCGATGCTGTGCACTGGCAGCTTTACTCCGAAGTTTACCCTTGCTGTAACGGCATGGGAGCGTTTGATTGGACAGTTTTGAGGGAGTTTACTTTATCTAAACCGTGCTGCACCTTCCCTGGGCATGATTGATGGGACAGTGTAGAGGGAGCTTTACTCTCTATCTAACCTGTGCTGTACCTACCCTAGTCGTGTTTGATCGGGCAGTGTAGAGGGAAATTTACTCTGTACCTTAATTGGTGCTGTACCTGAACAAGCCAACAACGACTCGAGTCTGGATGACTCTACGTCAGGTGGGGTTACATGTAGCGTGACATGGACCCAAGATCCCGGTGGAGGCCGTCCTCATGAGTGCGCAACTTGGCTATCAGTTTCTGCAGGACGTTATTGCGTTGTCGTGTGTCTCGAAGGCCGCCTTGGAGACTGCTTACCCGAAGGTCGGAGGCTGAATGTCCTTAACTGCTGAAGTGTTCCCCGACTGGGAGGGAACACACCTGCCTGGCAATTGTTGTGCGGTGTCCAATCATCCATTGTCGCAGTGTCTGCATGGCTTCGCCGATGTGCCATGCTCCAGGGCATCCTTTCCTGCAACATATGAGGTAGAGAACGTTGGCCGAGTCACATGAGTATGTACCATGTACCTGGTGGCTGGTGTCCTCATGTGTGATGATGGTGTCTGTGTTGATGATCTGGCATATCTTGCAGAGGTTGCCGTGGTAGGGTTGTGTGGTGTCGTGGTCACTGTTCTCCTGAAAGCTGGGTAATTTGCTGTGAAAGATGGTCTGTTTGAGGTTAGGCGGCTGTTTGAAGGTGGGTAGTGGAGGCGTGTGGATGGCCTTAGTGAGGTGTTCATCGTCATCGATGACATGTTGAAGGCTGCGAGGAACATGCATCATTTCTCCGCTCCGGGATGTACTGGATGATGAAGAGTATTCATGCGAGGGCATCTTTCAGCGTCTGTAAGTGTCCATCGCGTTCCTCCTCGTCTGAGCAGATCCTGTTGTGCGGTGTCGGTGTGATAAATGGCTGTTAGAAAGATTGCCTGTAATCATCTGGCTGTGTTCTCTGACTATATATGCTGTGCCTATATGCTTCTCTTCACTTCACCAGACGAAGGAGCAGTGCTCCGAAAGCTTGTGATTTCAAATAAAGTTGTTGGACTATAACCTGGTGTATTTTTTGATGGGACAGTGGAAAAGGAACTTTACTCTGTATCTAAACTGTTCTGTACACGCCCTGGGACTGTTTGATGGGACAGTGTAGAGGAAGCTTTAATCTGTATCTAACCCGAGCTGTACCTGCCCTGGAAGTGTTTGATGAGACAGTGTAGATGGAGCTTTACTGTGTATCTAACCGGTGCTGTACCTGCCCTGGGATTGTTTGATTGTTCATTGTAGAGGGAGCTTTACTCAGTGCCCTACCCTTCCTGTAACGGCCATGGGAGTGTATGGCTGGGTAGTGTAGAGGGAGCTTTAGTCTATATCTAAACTGTGCATTACCTGTGTGGGGGTGTTTGATGGGACAGTGCAGAGAGAGATATACTCTGAATCTAACCGGTGCTGTATTTGCTCTTGGCGTGATTGATGGGAAAGTGTAGAAGGAGCTTTACGCTTTACTCTGTATCTAACCGGAGCTGTACCTGCACTGGGAGTGTTTTATGGGACAGTATAGAGTGACTTATACACTGTATCTAACCGGTGCTGTACCTGACCTGTGAGTGATTAGTGGACAGTGTAGAGGGAGCTTTACTCTGTATCTAATCCGTGCTGTACCTGCCCTGGGAGTGTTTGATTGGACAGTGTAGAGATAGCTTTACTCTGTATCTAACCCGTGCTGTACCTGCCCTGGGAGTGTTTGATGGGTCAGTGTAGAGGGAGCTTTACTCTGTATCTAACCCGTGCTATACCTGCCCTGGGAGTGTTTGATTGGACAGTGTAGATGGAGCTTTACTCGGTATCTTACCCGTGCTGCACTTGCCCTGGGAGTGTTTGATTGGAAAGTGTAGAGTTAGCTTTACTCTGTATCTAACCCGTGCTGTCCCTGCCCTGGGAGTGTTTGATTGGAAAGTGTAGACGGAGCTTTACTCGGAATCTAACCCGTGCTGTCCCTGCCCTGGGAGTGTTTGATGGAAATGTGTAGATGGAGCTTTACTCTGTATCTAATGCGTGCTGTACCTGCCCTGGGCGTGTTTGATGGAAATGTGTAGATGGAGCTTTACTCTGTTTCCAACCCGTGCTGTACCTGCCCTGGGAGCGTTTGATGGGACAGTGTAGAGGGATCTTTACTCTGTATCTAACCCGTGCTGTACCTGCCCTGGGAGTGTTTGATGGAAATGTGTAGATGGAGCTTTACTCTCTATCTAACCCGTGCTGTACCTGCCCTGGGAGTGTTTGATGGAAATGTGTGGATTGAGCTTTACTCTGTATCTAACCCGTGCTGCACCTGCCCTGGGAGTGTTTGATGGGACAATGTAGAGGGAGCTTTACTTTGTATCTAACCTGTGCTGTACCTGCCCTGGGAGTGTTTGATGGGACTGTGTAGATGGAGCTTTACTCTGTATCTAACCCGTGCTGTCCCTGCCCTGGGAGTGTTTGATTGGACAGTGTAGTTGGAGCTTTACTCGGTATCTGACACATGATGGATCTGCCAGGGCACAGTTTCAATTCCCTACGCCTCACACTGCTGAACATTAAACTCAGAGACATTGTTCATGTTGGTCAGTCCTGTTATTACAAACGTCTATCTTATCAACCAGAAGGTTCTGCCTCTCGCTGAGTTCAGTTTTCTCAGGTAGTCCATGCATTTGTCAGTATTGAGCATTGCTATTAAACCATAGGAGGTGTATCGGCCATTTCCCATCGTGATCTACGTCAACAGGATCCTGCCTCAAACTCCATCCCTCTGCTCAGCCACGGTCTGATGCTGAACCCTGCTTTTCACAACTTCGGCGTTATATTTGACCCTGAGCTGAGCTCCCAACTCCATATCCCCTCCATCAACAAGACCACCACGGCCCTCCCCATATCATCACCCATCTCTGCCCCTGCCTGAGCTCATCATCTGTTGGATCCCTCATCCATGCCCTGGCTACCTCTAGACACGAGTTTTCGAATGCCCTCCTGGCCGACTTCCCACATTGCAGCCTATCTTATCTTGAGGTCATCCAAACCTCGGCTGTCATGCCTTAACTCGCACCAAGTCCCGTTCACCTAGTCCCGTTCACCAAGTCCCGTTCACCAATTCCCGTTCACCAAGTCCCATTCACCAAGTCCCGTTCACCAAGTCCCGTTCACCCATCACCCCTGTGCTCGCCAACCTACATTGGCTCCCGGTCTGGCAATGCCTTGATTTAAAATTCACATCCTCATGTTCAGGCCCAACTCACTGCCAAGTGCCCAGTAAAGGAATTGTATCCCCAAAATGCCAAATATTAACTTGTGTTTAATATTTTACCGTAAGTACCTTTCAGCCCAGGATAACAGTTTGATTCCTAAAATTGGCATCAAGGGGACAATAATCATAGGGCAGGGGGTAGAATTGGGCTCGGACTGTAGCACAAAACAACATCACCTCCAAGTTCCACCACCCACTCCAAGTCACACACCATCCAGACTTGGATATATATCGCCGTTCTTTCACCGTCACTGTTTCAAAAGCCTGAAATTCCTTCAGTATCTGTATTGTGGGAGACTGGTCAAGAAGGTAAGCGCCCATGGGATCCAGGGCAATTTGGCACATTGGATCCAAAATTGGATGAGTGGCATAAGGCAGAGGCTGATGGTCGAAGGATATTTTTGTGACTGGAAGCCTGTGTCCAAAGGTGTACTCCAGGGATCAGTGCTCGGTCCTTTGCTGTTTTGCAGTGTACATTAATGATTTAGAAATTAATGTAGAAGGTATGATCAGTAAGATCAAAGATGACACAAAAATTGTTGGAGTGGTAAATAGTGATGAGGGAATCCTCAGGCTACAGGATGATATAGAGGGGTTGGTTAAATGGGCAGAACATTGGCAAATGGAAATAACCCTGAGAAGTGTGAGGTGATGAGCTTTTGGAGGACTAACAAGGCAAGGGAATACACAAATGATGGTAGGACGCTAGGAAGGGCAGACGATCAGAGGGACCGTGGTGTGCATGCACATAGAAGGCAGCAGGACAGGTAGATAAGTTGGTTAAAAATGCATATGGATACTTTCCTTCATTAGCCAAGGCATAGAATATATGACTGCAGGGAGGTTATGATGGAGCTTTACGAAACGCTAGTTAGGCCACAGCTGGAATACTTTGTGCAGTTCTGGTCGCCACACTATAGGGGGATGTGATTGCATGGAGAGGGTGCAGAGGAGATTCACCAGGATGTTACCTGTGCTGGAGTGCTTCAGCTATGAAGAGAGACTGCACAGGCTGTGGTTCTTTTCATTAGAGCAGAGAAGGCTGACGGGGGACCTGATTAAGGAATACAAATGTTGTTTTTTGTGTAGTGTTTTCAAGTTGTCCCAGAAACAATTCGACTCAATGGATTCCTCCATGGAGCTGAGTGTATTCTTAATAAATTGCTCTTTTTTGGTCCTGAGTGTGTTTCTGTATTGTGTTAGCGTCTGACAATAAGTAAGGCGTAATTCCTCGTTTTCTGGATGTCTGTGTTTTTGGTTTGATAGTTTTCTAAGTTTTTTCCTCATGTTATGGCAATCGTGGTCAAACCATTTTTCATAGTTTTTTGTTTTGGGTTTGTTCTTGCGAGCTTTCAAGTTTGCATTTGTTGCCAAATTATCAAAAATATTGTTTAGTTTACTAACTGCCCGGTTTACGCCTTCTTTATTGTGAGTGTATATGTTATCCAGAAAGGTGTCGAAGAGAGCTTGAGTTCATGCATTGCTAATTGTTTTCTGGTATTTTTCCGTGTCATTTTTGGCCCATCTGTACGATTTTTTAGTGTTGTACAGTTTACTGGGTTGTGTTTCTATGTTGTTTGTTTCTGTCTTTTTGAGAAACATAGTAATTTGGCTGTGATCTGACAGTGTTGTTTGTGGTTTGACTGTGAATGCTCTGAAAGAGGATGGGTCCAAGTCTGTAATCATATAGCCTACTGTGCTGCAGCCAAGAGGTGAGCAGTAGGTCGATCTTCCTAGTAGGTCTCCTATGAACCTACCATTGGTATTGGATAATTTCCCCCTCCATGTTGGAGAAGGTGTCCTCTTTGTAGTACGGGGAATCGATTGGAGGGATATAAAGTGCGCAAATGTAAACATCTTGGGTATTTGAGATAATCTCCCTCTCAAGTTTGAGACACATATGGTTTTCGCCCTTTTTTATAAATTTGATGTAATTCTTAAGTTCTGTTTTGAACCAGATCAGTATGCCTCCGGAGTCTCTGCCTTGGGTTACACTTGGTAATTTATTGGAGGGGACCACTAGCTCAGTGTACCCTTGGGGACAGCCGGTGTGTCCTTTTCCTTTATACCAAGTTTCCTGTAAAATGATAATATCTAGATCTTTAGTTTCCTCTATGAACTCTGGGGTCCTACTCTTCACTTCTCGCACTGAAGAGCGTAGACCTTGGATATTGCAGGTCGAAATATATAAGGATTTCATGTTAAGTTTTATCTTTTTCTGTGATAGGTTAAAGAGTGGTACGTGTTTGTCGTGTCTAAGTGTGGGGAAAAAAAAAGATCACCCCAGTTGTCTACAAAAGTTAATACAATTTGGTTACAGTTCTTTCTATTAATTAGTCCTTGATCCATAAGGCGGAAGTAGATGCTGCTGCACATCTGCTTATTGTCTCTTAATGGATTGTTTCTGTCTGAGGTATTGCGTACGTCCTGTGCATCTCGCCCTCTGTCTGGCTGGTAGCGGTCCTATTCCCCTGTGGGACAGGAGTGGTGCAGGTCTGATAATGTTGTTTTGCATGGGGATCCTCTCCGGTCTCGGTTGGTGTGGTGGTGGTCTTTGTAGTGTTCCTGATATGTACCCCGCTGATCTCTGGTGGTCGGGGGGGGTCCTCTTGGAGTCTGGGTATGGATCCGGTTAAAAGCGACGTCCTTCAGGGCTTTAGCAAAGATCGATATTTTTTGGCTTTGGATGTGGACGTGGTCGTAAAGACATTCTTCATCGAGGGTGGGGTGTTGGGCCAGGTGTACGCTGTGGTTTGATTCGCATTCTGTTGCTATACTGGCATTTATCTCATGAATTGTGTTGTTGTTGAAGTCTGTGCTCGGCAATATTGTGGAAACAGTGATTCTAGTGTTTGGAAATGTACTGCTTGCCTTCCTAATCATTGCTCTGAGCGATGTTGCTACCTCTTTCTGTTTGGCCTTTAGGTCATTTGTGCCCGTGTGTATTATTATGTGTTGGGGGGAGCCTAATCTGGCTTTGGTCAGCCATCCCATGGCTCTGTCTGTTGTTGGGCACCAAATCTTTTCTTCTTTACTTCTAGGGAAGAGCTTTTTCTCCCATAGAAATTTCCCATTTGAGTCTATGAGTATTACGACGTCAGCCTTGTTTGTGTTTACTGTCTGGTGGCTTTCGCCTGGACTCATAGTGTGTGTGCTGGGCTGGGGTGTCTGGTGTGTGCGTACCTCTTGTGAGTGGCTCGCTTGTTGTTCCATGGTGGTGGGGGAAGATTGCGAGTCAGTATGCTGGTCGGTCTGTGTGGTACCCCTTGTATTGTGTGTCTGTTGCTTTTGTTCCGTGTGGGATTGCAGCCGTTCCGTCCGGCTCTGTCTTGTCTTATCTCTAGTCTCTGGTTGCTGGTCTAATGGTGTTTTCTCTCCTCAATGGCTCTCTTCTTTTTCCTGCAGCTCTTTCACCTGATTCTTAAGTAGATTCACCTGGTTATCAAGTCTATTCAGCTCTCTCTTGTGTCTCTCCCTCTCCTGCTTTTGTTTGTCATTCAATTTGAGGACCTCCTCTCTAAGTTTAACCATCTCTATCTCTAATTGATTAAATTTATCTTTTGGTTGTATCTGGCTGTGTGATCCCGGGGTATGTGTCTGGTCGGCCCTGGGAGGCTCACTCACTTCCTGGCTATGCTGCTCTTCTCTTGGTGGGCTGGGAATGGTAGGGGAACTATGTGTGGCTTCCTCCGTGGTAGTTATGCTGGGGTTTGTCAGTTGTATCGTGTGGCTGTGGTTCCCCGGGGTTAGTGTCTGGTTTGAACTGTGTTGCTCGTTCATCCCTTGACCATGCAGATTTTCTCCTGGTAAGTTGTCAATGTTGGGGGGAGTGCGGGCCACTCTGGGGCTGTTCATTCCCCTCGTAGTTGATCTTTTCAGTGTCCTGAAGGCCGTTGCAAATTTGTCGAGGTTGCCTTGCACTAATATTGTTCCGTTATTGTACGCGTTGACAGTCGTGATTGAACTGTCTCCTGGTGTGTTAATTTTCATTATGGACCCATTTGCGGTATTTTTTAGCTTAACACTGGTATAGTGTGATTTTATTGCTCTGATCCAAGCCGCTGGCTGATCTGAGTAGAATATGAGGTTACTTTTTGTCCCATTGTTGTAACAGTCAGTAAAGAGAGTTTCTGGTTTTTCTCTCATCTGAGCATGCTTGATCGTTTTTATAGCTTTTTTTGTGGTGTTGGGGGGAATCTGGAAGCGGGGCTGTTGTGGATCTTCTGATTCGCTCATTTTTGGTAAAGTATTGTTGATCTTAGAATAAGCTTTTCTGGGGCCCCGAGTTTGGTGTTACCCTCTCCCTGTTCGCGAACTTTCCCGGTCCCCCTCTCCGAACCCGTGGTCCCTGGGCCTCGGCTCCTGGGTTCACCCTTCTCAGGTCTGAGTCTGTGAGCCGCTGTTTCCCGGTGCCTTCGGGCTGTTCCCCTCCCCCTCAGAGGTCTCTGGGCCTCTGTTTCGGCCTGGCTCTTCGGGCCTTTCCCTGGGCCTCCCTCCCTGGGCCCTAGACTCACGGTCTTGGTTGCGAACCTTCTGGTTGCTCTCCTTCTCCTCAGAGGTCTCTGTGCCTGCTGGCCTGGCTCCTCGGGCCTTTCCCGTGCTGGATTGTTGGGCTGCGGCCCGAGTCCCCTCGGCTGTGCCGATTGCTGGATTTCCGGGCTGCGTTCCGAATCTCCTCGGCTGTGCCGGTTTCTGGGATGTGGCCCGAGTCCTCTCCGCTGTGCCGATTGCCGGGCTGCGTTCCGGATCTCCTCGGCTGTGCCGATTTCTGGGATGCGGCCCGAGTCCTCTCCACTGTGCCCGTTGCCGGGCTGCGTTCCAATTTCAGGGATGCGGCCCGATTCCCCTCGGCTGTGCCGGTTGCTGGACCGCTGGGCTGCGGCCCGAGTCACCTCGCCCCTCGAACTCGGTCCCGATGCCGCCGACTCAACCACCGCTGCTGAAGCCCCATGTGGCTGCCGTTCACTGGTTTGTGTAGTTCTTCTCTTGTTTCTTTTTTTTTTTGCTTTGGCTTTTTTTTGCTTTGGCTTTTTATTTCCTCTATTTTCCTCTGGGTTTTTTTTTCTTTGGTAGTCTTTCTGGCGGTCTTTTCCTTCTCTACTTTGTCTAGACTAATCTAAACTTAAACTAAACTAAACTAAACTAACTTAACGAGAACTAAATTTAATTTTAAAACCTTTTAAAAATTGAAATGAAATGAAACTTTTTTTCCCCACTTTAGACACTAAAAACTCTAAAATCTCAGCAGCCCATCTTCAGCGCCTCAGCTCTCCCTCTCCAGCCAATCTCTCTCTCTCCGGCCCCTCTGCTCTCCCTCTCCAGCCCCTCTGCTCTCCTTCTCCGGCCCCTCTGCTCTCAATCTCTGGCCCCTCTGCTCTCCCTCTCCGGCCCCTCTGCTCTCCCTCTCCGGCCCCTCTGCTCTCCCTCTCCGGCCCCTCTGCTCTCTCTCTCTGGCCCCTCTGCTCTCCCTCTCCAGCCAATCCAATTCCAATTCCAATTCAATTCAAATGCTTTATTGGCATGAAAGTTTACAGAGAACCATATTGCCAAAGCTTACATAGCAAAAAGGTACAGTTTTCCAACATTCTGTAGGTGTCAATCGATTTGACATTTGTTGGGTACATACAATATTACTTTGAAACAATATTAATTTTAAGCAGTCTTTGTACTTCATTTGGTACGTTCAATATTAATTTTAAACAGTCTTAATTTTAAACAGTCCTCAGGTTGTGACATGTTGTTTCATATTTGGCCCCAAGGTATGGTCTGTCTCCTTCTCCCAGGACTAATCTCAATTTTGACAGGTCATCCAGTTCTTTGAAATCTGGGGTTGTTTGGCTTAGCTTGTTGAATAATATGTTTCTTGATGTGTTCAATTTTTCGCATTTTAGGAGGAAATGCATTTCTGTTTCAACCTCGCCGGCCAGACATGGATCGCATATTCTATTCTCTCTAGGCTGCCAGGATTTCTTGTATCTGCCTTTTTCAATTTCCAGTTGGTGGTCGCTTAGTCTGTACCTGGTGATGGTCTGTCTCTGTTTTGTGTCTCTGATGGTCGTGAGGTAGTCTGCCAGTTTATATTCTCTTTTTAGGGCCCGGTAACATTCTAATCTGCTTTGGCTTTCGGCTATTTTGTTCCAATGTTCCAGGTCGGTTTCTTTGCATTGCTTAATGATTTGATTCACTCGGATTGGTGTTTGGACGGCTGTGTTGGTCTGGGGCTGGTCAGGGTCTGGCTGAATACTTAGTTTCAGTAGCAGCTGACTCAGGGGACTCTTTTCTGGGTTTAGCTCTTGGGTCTGAAAGGCTTTGAAATGAAGGGTGTCTGGGGAGCTAGATTTGAGGTGATTTAGGAAGTTTAGTGCTCGTTTTTGGATGTTTATTATCAGTGGGTATCTGCCTAGTTCGGCTCTGCATGCATTTGTTGGCGTTTTTCTTTGGATGCGAAGGATGCTTCGGCAGAATTCTGCATGTAGGGCTTCTATTGTGTGTTTTTCCCATTTAGTGTAGCTTTGGTGATTTAGCGGGCCCCATACTTCACAACCGTACAGTGCAATGGGCAGGATTATGCTGTCAAATATTTTGAGCCAGATTTTGATTGGGATTTGGATGTTGTAGAATTTTCTTTTTATTGCATATAGGGCTCTTCGGGCTTTTTCTTTTAGTGCATTCACTGCTATGCTGAAGCTCCCTGATGCTGTAATAGTTAGACCAAGGTAGGTGTAGCTCATAGTGTGTCCTATAGTGGTATCACTGAGGGTAAACTAGTATTTGTTTTCCTGACATCTGGGCCTTTTTTGAAAAATCATGATGTAGGTTTTCTTTAGATTTACTGTTAGAGCCCAATTTTGGCAGTATTTGTCGAGTAGGCCTAGTTGTTGCTGTAATCCCTGTTCTGTGGGAGACAGCAGAACCAGGTCGTCCGCATAGAACAGGGATTTCACTTCTCCATCCAGGAGATGGAGACCTGGTGACTCGCTTTGCTCCAGCATGTCTGCTAATTCATTTATGTATATGTTGAACAGGGTTGGGCTCAACTTGCAGCCCTGCCGGACGCCTCTTCTCTGGGTGAAGAAATCGGTGCGTTTGTCTCCAATTTTGACCCCGCATTTGTTTTTCAGATACATTGATTTAATAAGGTCATAGACTTTGCCCCCTATTCCACACTGAAGAAGTTTATAATAGAGCCCTTCGTGCCATATAGAGTCAAAGGCTTTCTTGAAGTCGATGAAACAGGCGAATATTTTCCATTTTTTGTTTGGTGTATATGTTTTTCAATGAGGTTGTGAAGGGTATAGATATGGTCGGCGGTGCGATGTTTTGGGAGAAAGCCTATTTGGTTTTTTCTGAGGGTATTATGTTTGTTAAGAAAATCAAGGAATCTACCATTTAGAATACTGCAGAATAACTTCCCGAGACAACTGTTGACACAGATGCCGCGGTAGTTATTTGGGTCTGATTTGTTTCCACTTTTATATATGGGGGAGATTAGTCCTTGGCACCAGATATCGGGAAAACAGCCTGAACGTAATATGATGTTGAATAATTTGAGTACCGCACCCTGCATCTCCATATTGCTGAACTTGAGCATTTCATTTTTGATGTTGTCTGGGCCACAGGCTTTCTTTAGGTGGAGAGATTTTGTTTTTGTGGCCAATTCTTTCCATGTGATTGGGGAGTCTGGAGGGTTTTGGTTGTCTTTAATTGTTGCTTCTAATGTGTGGAGTTTTTCTGTGACCTGATGTTGACTTGGGTTTGTTTCGTTTATTGGGATGTCTTTGCAGAGGTTTTCAAAATGTGTTCTCCAGATGTCGCCATCTTGGATTGGTAATGCTTGCAATTGTGTTGTACTCAGGTTATTCCACATTTCCCAGAATTGTTTTGGATTGGTGGAGTTTTCAATTTCTTCGAGTATTTTGTGGGTATAGTTTTGTGTTTTGTTCCTAATGGTGTGTTTATATCTTTTGAGGGTTTCATTGTATCTAGTACGTAGGTCCGGATTGTTTGGGTGGCGATGCTTTTGGTTAGATATTTTTCTCAGGTCTTTTCTGGCATTATTGCATTCGTGGTCAAACCATTCCTTATTTTTATTTTGTCTTTTGTGACGCTTCCTCTTCTGTTTCACGAGGTCGGCTTTTACAGCTGCCTCATGGAAGATCATATTTATATCCTCTATGGCCATGTTTACACCATCTCTGGTGATCTCATATAGATTTTCTTTAAATTTTGAAATTTTACTTGTGAGATCAGGTGAATTTAGTGCTGTGATGAATTTATCTCCACTGTCTGGGGCCCCTCTGCTCTCCCTCTCCAGCCCCATCTCCCTCTCCGGCCCCTCTGCTCTCCCACTCCGGCCACTCTGCTCTCCCTCACCGGCCCCACTGCTCTCCCTCTCCAGCCACTCTGCTCTCCCTCTCCGGCCCCTCTGCTCTCCCTCTCCGGCCCCTCTGCTCTCCCTCTCCGGCCCCACTGCTCTCGCTCTCCGGTCCCTCTGCTCTCCCTCTCCGGCCCCTCTGATCTCCCTCTCCGGCCCCTCTGCTCTCCCTCTCCGGCCCCTCTGCTCTCCCTCTCCGGCCCCTCTGCTCTCCCTCTCCGGCCCCTCTGCTCTCTCTCTCCGGGCCCTCTGCTCTCCCTCTCCGGCCCCACTGCTCTCCCTCTCCGGCCCCCCTGCTCTCCCTCTTCGGCCCCTCTGCTCTCCCTCTCCGGCCCCTCTGCTCTCCCTCTCCAGCCCCTCTGCTCTCCCTCTCCAGCCACTCTGCTCTCCCTCTCCGACCCCTCTGCTCACCCTCTCCGGCCCCTCTGCTCCCCCTCTCCAGCCCCTCTCTCTCTCTCCGGCCCCTCTGCTCTCCCTCTCCAGCCCCTCTGCTCTCCCTCTCCAGACCCTCTGCTCTCTCTCTCCAGCCCCTCTGCTCTCTCTCTCCAGCCCCTCTGCTATCTCTCTCCGGCCCCTCTGCTCTCCCTCTCCGGCCCCTCTGCTCTCCCTCTCCGGCCCCTCTGCTCTCCCACTCCGGCCCCTCTGCTCTCCCTCTCCGGCCCTCTGCTCTCCCTCTCCGTCCCCTCTGCTCTCCCTATCCGGCCCCTCTGCTCTCCCTCTCTGGCCCCTCTGCGATCCCTCTCCAGCCCCTCTGCTCTCCCTCTCCAGCCCCTCTGCTCTCCCTCTCCAGCCACTCTGCTCTCCCTCTCCGGCCCCTCTGCTCTCCCTCCCCGGCCCCTCTGCTCTCCCTCTCCAGCCCCTCTCTCCCTCTCCAGCCCCTCTGCTCTCCCTCTCCGGCCCCTCTGCTCTCCCTCTCCGGCCCCTCTCTCCCTCTCCGGCCCCTCTGCTCTCCCTCTCCAGCCCCTCTGCTCTCTCTCTCCAGACCCTCTGCTCTCCCTCTCCGGCCCCTCTGCTCTCCCTCTCCAGCCCCTCTGCTCACTCTCTCCGGCCCCTCTGCTCTCCCTCTCTAGCACCTCTGCTCTCTCTCTCCAGCCCCTCTGCTCACCCTCACCAGCACAACAGCTCTCCCTCTCCAGCCCCTCTGCTCTCTCGCTCCAGCCCCTCTGCTCCACCTCTCCAGCCCCTCTGCTCTCCCTCTCCGGCCCCTCTGCTCTCTCTCTCCGGCACCTCTGCTCTCCCTCTCCGGCCTCTCTGCTCTCCCTCGCCAGCACCTCTGATGTCCCTCTCCAGCCCCTCTGCTCTCCCTCTCCAGCCCCTCTGCTCTCCCTGTCCAGCCCCTCTGCTCTCCCTCTCCGGCCACTCTGCTTTCTCTCTCCGGCCCCTCTGCTCTCCCTCTCCGGCCCCTCTGCTCTCTCTCTCCGGCCCCTCTGCGCTCCCTCTCTGGCCCCTCTGCTCTCCTCTCCAGCCCCTCTGCTCTCCCTCTCCGGCCACTCTGCTCTCCCTCTCCGGACTCTCTCTCCCTCTCCAGCCCCTCTGCTCTCTCTCTCCGGCCCCTCTGCTCTCCCTCTCCAGCCCCTCTCTCCCTCTCCGGCCCCTCTGCTCTCTATCTCCGGCCCTCTGCTCTCCCTCTCCAGCCCCTCTGCTCTCCCTCTCCAGCCCCTCTCTCCCTCTCCGGCCCCTCTGCACTCCCTCTCCAGCCCCTCTGCTCTCTCTCTCCAGCCCCTCTGCTCTCCCTCTCCAGACCCTCTGCTCTCCCTCTCCAGCTCCTCTGCTCTCCCTCTCCGGCCCCTCTGCGCTCCCTCTCTGGCCCCTCTGCTCTCCCTCTCCAGCCCTCTGCTCTCCCTCTCCGGCCCCTCTGCTCTCCCTCTCCGGACTCACACTCCCTCTCCAGCCCCTCTGCTCTCTCTCTCCGGCCCCTCTGCTCTCTATCTCCGGCCCCTCTGCTCTACCTCTCCAGCCCCTCTGCTCTCCCTCTCCAGCCCCTCTCTCCCTCTCTCAAGACCCTCTGCTCTCCCTCTCCGTCCCTCTGCTCTCCCTCTCCAGCCCCTCTGCTCTCTCTCTCCGGCCCTTCTGCCCTCTCCGGCCCCTCTGCTCTCCCTCTCCGGCCCCTCTGCTCTCTATCTCCTGCCCCCTCTGCTCTCCCTCTCCAGCCCCTCTGCTCTCCCTCTCCACTCTCTCCCTCTCCGGCCCCTCTGCTCTCCCTCTCCAGCCCCTCTGCTCTCTCTCTCCGGCCCCTCTCTCCCTCTCCGGCCCCTCTGCTCTCCCTCTCCAGCCCCTCTGCTCTCCCTCTCCGGCCCCTCTGCTCTCCCTCTCCAGCCCATCTGCTCTCCCTCTCCAGCCCCTCTGCTCTCTCTCTCCGGCCCCTCTGCTCTCTCTCTCCAGCCCCTCTGCTCTCACTCTCCAGCCCTTCTGCTCACCCTCTCCAGCACCTCTGCTCTCCCTCTGCAGCCCCTCTGCTCTTCCTCTCCGGCCCCTCTGCTCTCCCTCTCCGGCCCCTCTGCTCTCCCTCTCCGGCCCCTCTGCTCTCCCTTTCCAGCCCCTCTGCTCTCCCTGTCCAGCCCCTCTGCTCTCCCTCTCCGGCCACTCTGCTCTCTCTCTCCGGCCCTTCTGCTCTCCCTCTCCGGCCCCTCTGCTCTCTCTCTCCGGCCCCTCTGCGCTCCCTCTCTGGCCCCTCTGCTCTCCCTCTCCAGCCCCTCTGCTCTCCCTCTCCGACCCCTCTGCTCTCCCTCTCCGGCCCCTCTGCTCTCCCTCTCCGGCCTCTCTCTCCCTCTCCAGCCCCTCTACTCTCCCTCTCCGGCCCCTCTGCTCTCCCTCTCCAGCCCCTCTCTCCCTCTCCGGCCCCTCTGCTCTCTATCTCCGGCCCCTCTGCTCCCCCTCTCCAGCCCCTCTGCTCTCCCTCTCCAGCCCCTCTCTCCCTCTCCGGCCCATCTGCTCTCCCCCTCCAGCCCCTCTGCTCTCTCTCTCCGGCCCCTCTCTCCCTCTCCGGCCCCTCTGCTCTCCCTCTCCGGCCCAGCTGCTCTCCCACTCCAGCCCCTCTGCTCTCTCTCTCCGGCCCCTCTGCTCTCCCTCTCCAGCCCCTCTGCTCTCTCTCTCCAGCCCATCTGCTCACCCTCTCCAGCACCTCTGCTCTCCCTCTCCAGCCCCTCTGCTCTCTCTCTCCGGCCCCTCTGCTCTCCCTCTCCGGCCCCTCTGCTCTCTCTCTCCGGAACCTCTGCTCTCCCTCTCCAGCCCCTCTGATCCCCCTCTCCGGCCCCTCTGCTCTCCCTCTCCGGCCCCTCTGCTCTCTCTCTCCGGCCCCTCTGCTCTCCCTCTCCAGACCCTCTGCTCTCCCTCTCCGGCCCCTCTGCTCTCCCTCTCCGGTCCCTCTGCTCTCTCTCTCCGGCCCCTCTGCTCTCCCTCTCCGGCCCCTCTGCTTTCCCTCTCCGGCCCCTCTGCTCCCCCTCTCCAGCCCCTCTGCTCTCCCTCTCCAGCCCCTCTGCTCTCTCTCTCCGGCCCCTCTGCTCTCCCTCTCCGGCCCCTCTGCTCTCTCTCTCCGGCCCCTCTGCGCTCCCTCTCCGGCCCCTCTGCTCTCCCTCTCCAGCCTCTCTCTCCCTCTCCAGCCCCTCTCTCCCTCTCCGGCCCCTCTGCTCTCCCTCTCCAGCCCCTCTGCTCTCCCTCTCCAGCCCCTCTCTCCTCTCCGGCCCCTCTGCTCTCCCCCTCCAGCCCCTCTGCTCTCCCTCTCCGGCCCCTCTGCTCTCCCTCTCCTGCCCCTCTGCTCTCCCTCTCCAGCCCCTCTTCTCTCTCTCTCCGGCCCCTCTGCTCTCCCTCTCCAGCCCCTCTGCTCTCCCTCTCCAGCCCCTCTGCTCTCCCTCTCCGGCCCCTCTGCTCTCCCTCTCCGGCCCCTCTGCTCTCCCTCTCCGGCCCCTCTGCTCTCCCGCTCCGGCCCCTCTGCTCTCCCTCTCCGGCCCCTCTGCTCTCCCTCTCCGGCCCCTCTGCTCTTCCTCTCCAGCCCCTCTGCTCTCCCTCTCCGGCCCCTCTGCTCTCCCTCTCCGGCCCCTCTTCTCTCCATCTCCTGCCCCTCTGCTCTCCCTCTCCGGCCCCTCTGCTCTCTCTCTCCCGCCCCTCTGCTCTCCCTCTCCGGCCCCTCTGCTCTACCTCTCCAGCCCCTGTCCCCCTCTCCGGCCCCTCTGCTCTCCCTCTCCGGCCGCACTCTCCCTCTCCGGCCCCTCTGCTCTCCCTCTCCGGCCCCTCTGCTCTCCCTCTCCAGCCCCTCTGCTCTCCATCTCTGGCCCCTCTGCTCTCCCTCTCCACCCACTCTGCTCTCCCTCCCCAGCCACTCTCTCCCTCTCCGGCCCCTCTGCTCTCCCTCTCCAGCCCCTCTGCTCTCTCTCTCCGGCCCCTCTCTCCCTCTCCGGCCCCTCTGCTCTCCCTCTCCGGACCATCTGCTCTCCCTCTCCAGCCCCTCTGCTCTCCCTCTCCAGCCCCTCTGCTCTCCCTCTCCAGCCCCTCTGCTCTACCTCTCCGGCCCCTCTGCTCTCCCTCTCCAGCCCCTCTGCTCTCTCTCTCCGGCCCCTCTCTCCCACTCCGGCCCCTCTGCTCTCCCACTCCGGCCCATCTGCTCTCCCTCTCCAGCCCCTCTGCTCTCCCTCTCCAGCCCCACTGCTCTCCCTCTCCAGCCCCTCTGCTCTCTCTCTCCAGCCCCTCTGCTCTCCCTCTCCAGCCCCTCTGCTCTCTCTCTCCAGCCCTTCTGCTCCCCCTCTCCAGCACCTCTGCTCTCCCTCTCCGGGCCCTCTGCTCTCTCGCTCCGGCCCCTCTGCTCTCCCTCTCCAGCCCCTCTGCTCTCCCTCTCCAGCACCTCTACTGTCCCTCTCCAGCCCCTCTGCTCTCCCTCTCCAAACCCTCTGCTCTCCCTCTCCAGCTCCTCTGCTCTCCCTCTCCGGCCCCTCTGCTCTCTCGCTCCAGCCCTCTGCTCCCCCTCTCCGGCCCCTCTGCTATCCCTCTCCGGCCCCTCTGCTCTATCTCTCCGGCCCCTCTGCTCTCCCTCTCCGGCCCCTCTGCTCTCCCTCGCCAGCACCCCTGCTCTCCCTCTCCGGCCCCCTCTGCACTCCATCTCCGGCCCCTCTGCTTTCCCTCTCTGGCCCCTCTGATCTCCCTCTCCAGCCCCTCTGCTCTCCCTGTCCAGCCCCTCTGCTCTCCCTCTCCGGCCCCTCTGCTCTCCCTCTCCGGCCCCTCTGCTCTCTCTCTCCGGCCCCTCTGCGCTCCCTCTCTGGCCCCTCTGCTCTCCATCTCCAGCCCCTCTGCTCTCCCTCTCCGGCCCCTCTTCTCACCCTCTCCGGCCTCTCTCTCCCTCTCCAGCCCCTCTGCTCTCCCTCTCCGGCCCCTCTGCTCTCCCTCTCCAGCCCCTCTCTCCCACTCCGGCCCCTCTGCTCTCCCTCTCCAGCCCCTCTGCTCTCCATCTCTGGCCCCTCTGCTCTCCCTCTCCACCCCCTCTGCTCTCCCTCCCCAGCCCCTCTCTCCCTCTCCGGCCCCTCTGCTCTCCCTCTCCAGCCCCTCTGCTCTCTCTCTCCGGCCCCTCTCTCCCTCTCCGGCCCCTCTGCTCTCCCTCTCCGGCCCCTCTGCTCTCTCTCTCCGGCCCCCCCTCTGCGCTCCCTCTCCGGCCCCTCTGCTCTCCCTCTCCAGCCTCTCTCTCCCTCTCCAGCCCCTCTGCTCTCCCTCTCCGCCCCTCTGCTCTCCTCTCCAGCCCCCTCTCGCTCTCCCTCTCCAGCCCCTCTCTCCCTCTCCGGCCCCTCTGCTCTCCCTCTCCAGCCCCTCTGCTCTCCCTCTCCGGCCCCTCTGCTCTCCCTCTCCTGCCCCTCTGCTCTCCCTCTCCAGCCCCTCTTCTCTCTCTCTCCGCCCCTCTGCTCTCCTCTCCAGCCCCTCTGCTCTCCCTCTCCAGCCCCTCTGCTCTCCCTCTCCGGCCCCTCTGCTCTCCCTCTCCGGCCCCTCTGCTCTCCCTCTCCGGCCCTCTGCTCTCCCGCTCCAGCCCCTCTGCTCTCCCTCTCCGGCCCCTCTGCTCTCCCTCTCCGGCCCCTCTGCTCTTCCTCTCCGGCCCCTCTGCTCTCCCTCTCCGGCCCCTCTGCTCTCCCTCTCCGGCCCCTCTTCTCTCCATCTCCTGCCCCTCTGCTCTCCCTCTCCGGCCCCTCTGCTCTCTCTCTCCCGCCCCTCTGCTCTCCCTCTCCGGCACCTCTGCTCTCCCTCTCCAGCCCCTGTCCCCCTCTCCGGCCCCTCTGCTCTCCCTCTCCGGCCGCACTCTCCCTCTCCGGCCCCTCTGCTCTCCCTCTCCGGCCCCTCTGCTCTCCCTCTCCAGCCCCTCTGCTCTCCATCTCTGGCCCCTCTGCTCTCCCTCTCCACCCCCTCTGCTCTCCCTCCCCAGCCACTCTCTCCCTCTCCGGCCCCTCTGCTCTCCCTCTCCAGCCCCTCTGCTCTCTCTCTCCGGCCCCTCTCTCCCTCTCCGGCCCCTCTGCTCTCCCTCTCCGGACCATCTGCTCTCCCTCTCCAGCCCCTCTGCTCTCCCTCTCCAGCCCCTCTGCTCTCCCTCTCCAGCCCCTCTGCTCTACCTCTCCGGCCCCTCTGCTCTCCCTCTCCAGCCCCTCTGCTCTCTCTCTCCGGCCCCTCTCTCCCACTCCGGCCCCTCTGCTCTCCCACTCCGGCCCATCTGCTCTCCCTCTCCAGCCCCTCTGCTCTCCCTCTCCAGCCCCACTGCTCTCCCTCTCCAGCCCCTCTGCTCTCTCTCTCCAGCCCCTCTGCTCTCTCGCTCCAGCCCCTCTGCTCCCCCTCTCCGGCCCCTCTGCTATCCCTCTCCGGCCCCTCTGCTCTATCTCTCCGGCCCCTCTGCTCTCCCTCTCCGGCCCCTCTGCTCTCCCTCGCCAGCACCCCTGCTCTCCCTCTCCGGCCCCTCTGCACTCCATCTCCGGCCCCTCTGCTTTCCCTCTCTGGCCCCTCTGATCTCCCTCTCCAGCCCCTCTGCTCTCCCTGTCCAGCCCCTCTGCTCTCCCTCTCCGGCCCCTCTGCTCTCCCTCTCCGGCCCCTCTGCTCTCTCTCTCCGGCCCCTCTGCGCTCCCTCTCTGGCCCCTCTGCTCTCCATCTCCAGCCCCTCTGCTCTCCCTCTCCGGCCCCTCTTCTCACCCTCTCCGGCCTCTCTCTCCCTCTCCAGCCCCTCTGCTCTCCCTCTCCGGCCCCTCTGCTCTCCCTCTCCAGCCCCTCTCTCCCACTCCGGCCCCTCTGCTCTCCCTCTCCGGCCCCTCTGCTCTCCCTCTCCAGCCCCTCTGCTCTCCATCTCTGGCCCCTCTGCTCTCCCTCTCCACCCCCTCTGCTCTCCCTCCCCAGCCACTCTCTCCCTCTCCGGCCCCTCTGCTCTCCCTCTCCAGCCCCTCTGCTCTCTCTCTCCGGCCCCTCTCTCCCTTTCCGGCCCCTCTGCTCTCCCTCTCCGGACCATCTGCTCTCCCTCTCCAGCCCCTCTGCTCTCCCTCTCCAGCCCCTCTGCTCTCCCTCTCCAGCCCCTCTGCTCTACCTCTCCGGCCCCTCTGCTCTCCCTCTCCAGCCCCTCTGCTCTCTCTCTCCGGCCCCTCTCTCCCACTCCGGCCCCTCTGCTCTCCCACTCCGGCCCATCTGCTCTCCCTCTCCAGCCCCTCTGCTCTCCCTCTCCAGCCCCTCTGCTCTCCCTCTCCAGCCCCTCTGCTCTCTCTCTCCAGCCCCTCTGCTCTCCCTCTCCAGCCCCTCTGCTCTCTCTCTCCAGCCCTTCTGCTCCCCCTCTCCAGCACCTCTGCTCTCCCTCTCCGGGCCCTCTGCTCTCTCGCTCCGGCCCCTCTGCTCTCCCTCTCCAGCCCCTCTGCTCTCCCTCTCCAGCACCTCTACTGTCCCTCTCCAGCCCCTCTGCTCTCCCTCTCCAAACCCTCTGCTCTCCCTCTCCAGCTCCTCTGCTCTCCCTCTCCAGCCCCTCTGCTCTCTCGCTCCAGCCCCTCTGCTCCCCCTCTCCGGCCCCTCTGCTATCCCTCTCCGGCCCCTCTGCTCTATCTCTCCGGCCCCTCTGCTCTCCCTCTCCGGCCCCTCTGCTCTCCCTCGCCAGCACCCCTGCTCTCCCTCTCCGGCCCCTCTGCACTCCATCTCCGGCCCCTCTGCTTTCCCTCTCCGGCCCCTCTGATCTCCCTCTCCAGCCCCTCTGCTCTCCCTGTCCAGCCCCTCTGATCTCCCTCTCCGGCCCCTCTGCTCTCCCTCTCCGGCCCCTCTGCTCTCTCTCTCCGGCCCCTCTGTGCTCCCTCTCTGGCCCCTCTGCTCTCCCTCTCCAGCCCCTCTGCTCTCCCTCTCCGGCCCCTCTTCTCTCCCTCTCCGGCCTCTCTCTCCCTCTCCAGCCCCTCTGCTCTCCCTCTCCGGCCCCTCTGCTCTCCCTCTCCAGCCCCTCTCTCCCACTCCGGCCCCTCTGCTCTCTATCTCCGGCCCCTCTGCTCTCCCTCTCCAGCCCCTCTGTTCTCCCTCTCCAGCCCCTCTCTCCCTCTCCGGCCCCTCTGCTCTCCCTCTCCAGCCCCTCTGCTCTCTCTCTCCAGCCCCTCTCTCCCTCTCCGGCCCCTCTGCTCTCCCTCTCCGGCCCATCTGCTCTCCCTCTCCAGCCCCTCTGCTCTCCCTCTCCAGGCCCTCTGCTCTCCCTCTCCAGCCCCTCTGCTCTCTCTCTCCGGCCCCTCTGCTCTCCCTCTCCAGCCCCTCTGCTCTCACTTTCCAGCCCTTCTGCTCACCATCTCCAGCACCTCTGCTCTCCCTCTCCAGCCCCTCTGCTCTCTCTCTCCGGCCCCTCTGCTCTCTCTCTCTAGCCCCTGTGCTCCCCCTCTCCAGACCCTCTGCTCTCCCTCTCCGGCCCCTCTGCTCTCCCTCTCCGGCCCCTCTGCTCTCCCTCTCCGGCCCCTCTGCTTTCCCTCTCCGGCCCCTCTGCTCTCCCTCTCCGGCCCCTCTGCTCTCCCTGTCCAGCCCCTCTGCTCTCCCTCTCCGGCCACTCTGCTCTCTCTCTCCGGCCCCTCTGCTCTCCCTCTGCGGCCCCTCTGCTCTCTCTCTCCGGACCCTCTGCGCTCCCTCTCTGGCCCCTCTGCTCTCCCTCTCCAGCCCCTCTGCTCTCCCTCTCCGGCCCCTCTGCTCTCCCTCTCCGGCCTCTCTCTCCCTCTCCAGCCCCTCTGCTCTCCCTCTCCGGCCCCTCTGGTCTCCCTCTCCAGCCCCTCTCTCACTCTCCGGCCCCTCTGCTCTCTATCTCCGGCCGCTCTGCTTCCCCTCTCCAGCCCCTCTTCTCTCCCTCTCCAGCCCCTCTCTCCCTCTCCGGCCCCTCTGCTCTCCCCCTCCAGCCCCTCTGCTCTCCCTCTCCAGCCCCTCTGCTCTCCCTCTCCAGCCCCTCTGCTCTCCCTCTCCAGCCTCTCTGCTCTCTCTCTCCGGCCCCTCTGCTCTCCCTCTCCAGCCCCTCTGCTCTCTCTCTCCGGCACCTCTGCTCTCCCTCTCCAGCCCTTCTGCTCCCCCTCTCCGGCCCCTCTGCTCTCCCTCTCCGGCCCCTCTGCTCTCCCTCTCCAGACCCTCTGCTCTCCCTCTCCAGACCCTCTGCTCTCCCTCTCCGGCCGCTCTGCTCTCCCTGTCCGGCCCCTCTAATCTCTCTCTCCGGCCCCTCTGCTCTCCCTCTCCGGCCCCTCTGCTTTCCCTCTCTGGCCACTCTGCTCTCCCTCTCCAGCCCCTCTGCTCTCCCTCTCCAGCCCCTCTGCTCTCTCTCTCCGGCCCCTCTGCTCTCCCTCTCCGGCCCCTGTGCACTCTCTCTGCGGCCCCTCTGCGCTCCCTCTCCGGCCCCTCTGCTCTCCCTCTCCAGTCCCTATGCTCTCCCTCTCCGGCCCCTCTGCTCTCCCTCTCCAGCCTCTCTCTCCCTCTCCAGCCGCTCTGCTCTCCCTCTCCGGCCCCTCTGCTCTCCCTCTCCAGCCCCTCTGCTCTCCCTCTCCAGCCCCTCTCTCCCTCTCCGGCCCCTCTGCTCTCCCTCTCCAGCCCCTCTGCTCTCCCTCTCCGGCCCCTCTGCTCTCCCTCTCCTGCCCCTCTTCTCTCCCTCTCGAGCCCCTCTTCTCTCTCTCTCCGGCCCCTCTGCTCTCCCTCTCCAGCCCCTCTGCTCTCCCTCTCCAGCCCCTCTGCTCTCCCTCTCCGGCCCCTCTGCTCTTCCTCTCCGGCCCCTCTGCTCTCCCTCTCCGGCCCCTCTGCTCTCCCGCTCCGGCCCCTCTGCTCTCCCTCTCCGGCCCCTCTGCTCTCCCTCTCCGGCCCCTCTGCTCTCCCTCTCCTGCCCCTCTGCTCTCCCTCTCCGACCGTTCTGCTCTCCCACTCCGGCCCCTCTGCCCTCCCTCTCCGGCCCATCTGCTCTCTCACTCCCGCCCCTCTGCTATCCCTCTCCAGCCCCTCTGCTCTCCCTCTCCAGCCCCTCTGCTCTCCCTCTCCGGCCCCTCTGCTCTCTCTCTCCCGCCCCTCTGCTCTCACTCTCCGGCCCCTCTGCTCTCCCTCTCCAGCCCCTGTCCCCCTTTCGGCCCCTCTGCTCTCCCTCTCCGGCCCCTCTCTCCCTCTCCGGCCCCTCTGCTCTCCCTCTCCGGCCCCTCTGCTCTCCACCCCAGCCCCTCTGCTCTCCATCTCTGGCCCCTCTGCTCTCCCTCTCCAGCCCCTCTGCTCTCCCTCCCCAGCCCCTCTGCTCTCCCTCACCGGCCCCTATGCTGTCCCTCTCCGGCCCCTCTGCTCTCCCTCTCCGGCCCCTCTGCTCTTCCTCTCCGTCCCCTCTGCTCTTCCTCCCCAGCCCCTCTGCTCTCCCTCTCCAGCCCCTCTGCTCTCTCTCTCTCCGGCCCCTCTGCTCTCCCTCTCCAGCCCCTCTGCTCTCTCTCTCCAGCCCTTCTGCTCACCCTCTCCAGCACCTCTGCTCTCCCTCTCCAGCTCCTCTGCTCTCTCTCTCCGGCCCCTCTGCTCTCCCTCTCCGGCCCCTCTGCTCCCTCTCTCCGGCGCCTCTGCTCTCCCTCTCTAGCCCCTCTGCTCCCCCTCTCCAGACCCACTGCTCTCCCTCTCCGGCCCCTCTGCTCTCCCTCTCCGGCCCCTCTGCTCTCCCTCTCCGGCCCCTCTGCTTTCCCTCTCTGGCCCCTCTGCTCTCCCTCTCCAGCCCCCCTGCTCTCCCTGTCCAGCCCCTCTGCTCTCCCTCTCCGGCCACTCTGCTCTCTCTCTCCGGCCCCTCTGCTCTCCCTCTCCGGCCCCTCTGCTCTCTCTCTCCGGCCCCTCTGCGCTCCCTCTCCGGCCCCTCTGCTCTCCCTCTCCAGCCTCTCTGCTCTCCCTCTCCGGCCCCTCTGCTCTCCCTATCCGGCCTCTCTCTCCCCTTCCAGCCCCTCTGCTCTCCCTCTCCGGCCCCTCTGCTCTCACTCTCCAGCCACTCTCTCCCTCTCCGGCCCCTCTGCTCTCTATCACCGGCCCCTCTGCTCCCCCTCTCCAGCCCCTCTGCTCTCCCTCTCCAGCCCCTCTCTCCCTCTCCGGCCCCTCTGCTCTCCCTCTCCAGCCCCTCTGCTCTCTCTCTCCGGCCCCTCTCTCCCTCTCCGGCCCCTCTGCTCTCCCTCTCCGGCCCATCTGCTCTCCCTCTCCAGCCCCTCTGCTCTCCCTCTCCAGCCCCTCTGCTCTCCCTCTCCAGCCCCTCTGCTCTCCATCTCCGGCCCCTCTGCTCTCCCTCTCCAGACCCTCTGCTCTCCCTCCCCAGCCCCTCTGCTCTCCCTCTCCAGCCCCTCTGCTCTCCCTCTCCGGCCCCTCTGCTGTCCCTCTCCGGCCCTCTGCTCTCCCTCTCCGGCCCCTCTGCTCTCCCTCTCCGGCCCCTCTGCTCTCCCTCTCCAGCCCCTCTGCCCTCCCTCTCCGGCCGTTCTGCTCTCCCACTCCGGCCCCTCTGCTCTCCCTCTCCGGCCCATCTGCTATCTCTCTCCGGCCCATCTGCTCTCTCTCTCCCGCCCCTCTGCTATCCCTCTCCAGCCCCTCTGCTCTCCCTCTCCAGCCCCTCTGCTCTCCCTCTCCGGCCCCTCTGCTCTCTCTCTCCCGCCCCTCTGCTCTCCCTCTCCGGCCCCTCTGCTCTCCCTCTCCGGCCCCTCTCTCACTCTCCGGCCCCTCTGCTCTCCCTCTCCGGCCCCTCTGCTCTCCACCCCAGCCCCTCTGCTCTCCATCTCTGGCCCCTCTGCTCTCCCTCTCCAGCCCCTCTGCTCTCCCTCCCCAGCCCCTCTGCTCTCCCTCTCCAGCCCCTCTGCTCTCCCTCACCGGCCCCTCTGCTGTCCCTCTCCGGCCCCTCTGCTCTCCCTCTCCGGCCCCTCTGCTCTCCCTCTCCGGCCCCTCTGCTCTCCCTCCCCAGCCCCTCTGCTCTCCCTCTCCAGCCCCTCTGCTCTCTCTCTCCGGCCCCTCTGCTCTCTCTCTCCGGCCCCTCTGCGCTCCCTCTCCGGCCCCTCTGCTCTCCCTCTCCAGCCCCTCTGCTCTCCCTCTCCGGCCCCTCTGCTCTCCCTCTCCGGCCTCTCTCTCCCCTTCCAGCCCCTCTGCTCTCCCTCTCCGGCCCCTCTGCTCTCCCTCTCCAGCCCCTCTCTCCCTCTCCGGCCCCTCTGCTCTCCATCTCCGGCCCCTCTGCTCCCCCTCTCCAGCCCCTCTGCTCTCTCTCTCCGGCCCCTCTCTCCCTCTCCGGCCCCACTGCTCTCCCTCTCCGGCCCATCTGCTCTCCCTCTCCAGCCCCTCTGCTCTCCCTCTCCAGCCCCTCTGCTCTCCCTCTCCAGCCCCTCTGCTCTCTCTCTCCGGCCCCTCTGCTCTCCCTCTCCAGCCCCTCTGCTCTCTCTCTCCAGCCCTTCTGCTCACCCTCTCCAGCACCTCTGCTCTCCCTCTCCAGCCCCTCTGCTCTCTCTCTCCGGCCCCTCTGCTCTCCCTCTCCGGCCTCTCTGCTCTCTCTCTCCGGCACCTCTGCTCTCCCTCTCCAGCCCCTCTGCTCCCCCTCTCCGGCCCCTCTGCTCTCCCTCTCCGGCCCCTCTGCTCTCTCTCTCCGGCCCCTCTGCTCTCCATCTCTGGCCGCTCTGCTCTCCCTCTCCGGCCCCTCTGCTCTCCCTCTCCAGACCCTCTGCTCTCCTTCTCCGGCCCCTCTGCTCTCCCTCTCCGGCCCCTCTGCTCTCTATCTCCGGCCCCTCTGCACTCCCTCTCCGGCCCCTCTGCTTTCCCTCTCCGGCCCCTCTGCTCTCCCTCTCCAGCCCCTCTGCTCTCCCTCTCCAGCCCCTCTGCTCTCCCTCTCCGGCCCCTCTGCTCTCTCTCTCCGGCCCCTCTGCTCTCCCTCTCAGGCCCCTCTGCTCTCCCTCTCCGGCCCCTCTGCGTTCCCTCTCCGGCCCCTCTGCTCTCCCTCTCCGGCCCCTCTGCTCTCCCTCTCCGGCCCCTCTGCTCTCCCTCTCCGGCCCATCTGCTCTCTCTCTCCCGCCCCTCTGCTATCCCCCTCCAGCCCCTCTGCTGTCCCTCTCCGGCCCCTCTGCTCTCCCTCTCCAGCCCCTGTCCCCCTCTCCGGCCCCTCTGCTCTCCCTCTCCGGCCCCTCTCTCCCTCTCCGGCCCCTCTGCTCTCCCTCTCCGGCCCCTCTGCTCTCCCTCTCCAGCCCCTCTGCTCTCCATCTCCGGCCCCTCTGCTCTCCCTCTCCAGCCCCTCTTCTCTCCCTCCCCAGCCCCTCTGCTCTCCCTCTCCAGCCCCTCTGCTCTCCCTCTCCAGCCCCTCTGCTGTCCCTCTCCGGCCCCTCTGCTCTCCCTCTCCGGCCCCTCTGCTCTCCCTCTCCGGCCCCTCTGCTCTCCCTCTCCGGCCCCTCTGCTCTCCCTCTCCAGCCCCTCTGCTCTCTCTCTCCGGCCCCTCTGCTCTCCCTCTCCGGCCCCTCTGCTATCTCTGTCCAGCCCTTCTGCTCTCCCTCTCCGGCCCCTCTGCAATCCCTCTCCGGCCCTCTGCTCTCCCTCTCCGGCCCCTCTGCTCTCCCTCTCCGGCCCCTCTGCTCTCCCTCTCCAGCCCCTCTGCTCTCCCTCTCCGGCCGTTCTGCTCTCCCACTCCGGCCCCTCTGCTCTCCCTCTCCGGCCCATCTGCTCTCTCTCTCCCGCCCCTCTGCTATCCCTCTCCAGCCCCTCTGCTCTCTCTCTCCGGCCCATCTGCTCTCCCTCTCCAGCCCCTCTGCTCTCCCTCTCCGGCCCCTCTGCTCTCTCTCTCCCGCCCCTCTGCTCTCCCTCTCCGGCCCCTCTGCTCTCCCTCTCCAGCCCCTGTCCCCCTCTCCGGCCCCACTGCTCTCCCTCTCCGGCCCCTCTCTCCCTCTCCGGCCCCTCTGCTCTCCCTCTCCGGCCCCTCTGCTCTCCACCCCAGCCCCTCTGCTCTCCATCTCTGGCCCCTCTGCTCTCCCTCTCCAGCCCCTCTGCTCTCCCTCCCCAGCCCCTCTGCTCTCCCTCTCCAGCCCCTCTGCTCTCCCTCACCGGCCCCTCTGCTGTCCCGCTCCAGCCCCTCTGCTCTCTCTCTCCGGCCCCTCTGCTCTCCCTCTCCGGCCCATCTGCTCTCTCTCTCCGGCGCCTCTGCTCTCCCTCTCTAGCCCCTCTGCTCCACCTCTCCAGACCCTCTGCTCTCCCTCTCCGGCCCCTCTGCTCTCCCTCTCCGGCCCCGCTGCTCTCCCTCTCCGGCCCCTCTGCTTTCCCTCTCTGGCCCCTCTGCTCTCCCTCTCCAGCCCCTCTGCTCTCCCTGTCCAGCACCTCTGCTCTCCCACTCCGGCCACTCTGCTCTATCTCTCCGGCCCCTCTGCTCTCCCTCTCCGGCCCCTCTGCTCTCTCTCTCCGGCCCCTCTGCGCTCCCTCTCCGGCCCCTCTGCTCTCCCTCTCCAGCCCCTCTGCTCTCCCTCTCCGGCCCCTCTGCTCTCCCTCTCCGGCCTCCCTCTCCCCTTCCAGCCCCTCTGCTCTCCCTCTCCGGCCCCGCTGCTCTCCCTCTCCGGCCCCTCTGCTTTCCCTCTCTGGCCCCTCTGCTCTCCCTCTCCAGCCCCTCTGCTCTCCGTGTCCAGCACCTCTGCTCTCCCACTCCGGCCACTCTGCTCTATCTCTCCGGCCCCTCTGCTCTCCCTCTCCGGCCCCTCTACTCTCTATCTCCGGCCCCTCTGCTCCCCCTCTCCAGCCCCTCTGCTCTCCCTCTCCAGCCCCTCTCTCCCTCTCCGGCCCCTCTGCTATCCCTCTCCAGCCCCTCTGCTCTCTCTCTCCGGCCCCTCTCTCCCTCTCCGGCCCCTCTGCTCTCCCTCTCCGGCCCATCTGCTCTCCCTCTCCAGCCCCTCTGCTCTCCCTCTCCAGCCCCTCTGCTCTCCCTCTCCAGCCCCTCTGCTCTCTCTCTCGGGCCCCTCTGCTCTCCCTCTCCAGCCCCTCTGCTCTCTCTCTCCAGCCCTTCTGCTCACCCTCTGCAGCACCTCTGCTCTCCCTCTCCAGCCCCTCTGCTCTCTCTCTCCGGCCCCTCTGCTCTCCCTCTCCAGCCCCTCTGCTCTCCCTCTCCGGCCCCTCTGCTCTCCCTCTCCGGCCCCACTGCTCTCCAGCTCCAGCCCCTCTCTCCCTCCCCGGCCCCTCTGCTCTCCCTCTGCGGCCCCTCTGCTCTCCCTCTCCAGCCCCTCTGCTCTCCCTCTCCAGCCCCTCTCTCCCTCTCCAGCCCCTCTGCTCTCCCTCTCCAGCCCCTCTGCTCTCCCTCTCCGGCCCCTCTGCTCTCCCTCTCCTGCCCCTCTGCTCTCCCTCTCCAGCCCCTCTTCTCTCTCTCTCCGGCCCCTCTGCTCTCCCTCTCCAGCCCCTCTGCTCTCCCTCTCCAGCCCCTCTGCTCTCCCTCTCCGGCCCTGCTGCTCTCCCTCTCCGGCCCCTCTGCTCTCCCTCTCCGGCCCCTCTGCTCTCCCGCTCTAGCCCCTCTGCTCTCCCTCTCTGGCCCCTCTGCTCTCCCTCTCCGGCCCCTCTGCTCTCCCTCTCCAGCCCCTCTGCTCTCCCTCTCCGGCCCCTCTGCTCTCCCTCTCCGGCCCCTCTGCTCTCCCTCTCCGGCCCATCTGCTCTCTCTTTCCCGCCCCTCTGCTATCCCTCTCCAGCCCCTCTGCTCTCCCTCTCCAGGCCCTCTACTCTCCCTCTCCGGCACCTCTGCTCTCTCTCTCTCCGGCCCCTCAGCTCTCCCTCTCCGGCCCCTCTGCTCTCCCTCTCCTGCCCCTGTCCCCCTCTCCGGCCCCTCTGCTCTCCCTCTCCAGCCCCTCTCTCCCTCTCCGGCCCCTCTGCTCTCCCTCTCCGGCCCCCCTGCTCTCCCTCTCCAGCCCCTCTGCTCTCCATCTCTGGCCCCTCTGCTCTCCCTCTCCAGCCCCTCTGCTCTCCCTCCCAGCCCCTCTGCTCTCCCTCTCCAGCCCCTCTGCTCTCCCTCTCGGCCCCTCTACTCTCCTCTCCGGCCCTCTGCTCTCCCTCTCCGGCCCCTCTGCTCTCCCTCTCCGGCCCCTCTGCTCTCCCTCTCCGTTCCCTCTGCTCTCTCCTCTCTCCCGGCCCCTCTGCTCTTCCTCTCCGGCCACTCTCTCCCCCTCTCCAGCCCCTCTGCTCTCCCTCTCCGGCCCTCTGCTCTCCCTC
The DNA here is from genome assembly GCF_052327205.1 of Somniosus microcephalus. Classification (NCBI taxonomy): domain Eukaryota; kingdom Metazoa; phylum Chordata; class Chondrichthyes; order Squaliformes; family Somniosidae; genus Somniosus; species Somniosus microcephalus. The sequence continues at coordinate 795,270 of NW_028225217.1, forward strand.
TCCGGCCCTTCTGCTCACCCTCTCCAGCACCTCTGCTCTCCCTCTCCAGCCCCTCTGCTCTCTCTCTCCGGCACCTCTGCTCTCCCTCTCCGCCCCTCTGCTCTCTCTCTCCGGCGCCTCTGCTCTCCCTCTCTAGCCCCTCTGCTGCCCTCTCCAGACCCACTGCTCTCCCTCTCCGGCCCCTCTGCTCTCCCTCTCCGGCCCCTCTGCTCTACCACTCTCCGGCCCCTCTGCTTTCCCTCTCTGGCCCCTCTACTCTCCCTCTCCAGCCCCTCTGCTCTCCCTGTCCAGCCCCTCTGCTCTCCCTCTCCGGCCACTCTGCTCTCTCTCTCCGGCCCCTCTGCTCTACCCTCTCCGGCCCCTCTGCTCTCTCTCTCCGTCCCCCTCTGCGCTCACTCTCCGGCCCTCTGCTCTCCCTCTCCAGCCCCTCTGCTCTCCCTCTCCGGCCCCTCTGCTCTCCCTCTCCGGCCTCTCTCTCCCCTTCCAGCCCCTCTGCTCTCCCTCTCCGGCCCCTCTGCTCTCCCTCTCCGGCCCCTCTGCTCTCCCTCTCTGGCCCCTGTGCTCTCCCTCTCCGGCCCCTCTGCTCTCCCTCTCCGGCCCCTCTGCTCTCCCTCTCCGTTCCCTCTGCTCTCCCTCTCTCTCCGGCCCCTCTGCTCTCCCTCTCCGGCCACTCTCTCCCCCTCTCCAGCCCCTCTGCTCTCCCTCTCCGGCCCCTCTGCTCTCCCTCTCCGGCCCTTCTGCTCACCCTCTCCAGCACCTCTGCTCTCCCTCTCCAGCCCCTCTGCTCTCTCTCTCCGGCCCCTCTGCTCTCCCTCTCCGGCCCCTCTGCTCTCTCTCTCCGGCGCCTCCGCTCTCCCTCTCTAGCCCCTCTGCTCCCCCTCTCCAGACCCACTGCTCTCCCTCTCCGGCCCCTCTGCTCTCCCTCTCCGGCCCCTCTGCTCTCCCTCTCCGGCCCCTCTGCTTTCCCTCTCTGGCCCCTCTGCTCTCCCTCTCCGGCCCCTCTGCTCTCCCTGTCCAGCCCCTCTGCTCTCCCTCTCCGGTCCCTCTGCTCTCCCTCTCCGGCCCCTCTGCTCTCCGTCTCCGGCCCATCTGCTCTCTCTCTCCCGCCCCTCTGCTATCCCTCTCCAGCCCCTCTGCTCTCCCTCTCCGGCCCCTCTGCTCTCTCTCTCCGGCCCCTCTGCTCTCCCTCTCCGGCCCCTCTTCTCTCCCTCTCCAGCCCCTGTCCCCCTCTCCGGCCCCTCTGCTCTCCCTCTCCGGCCCCTCTGCTCTCCCTCTCCAGCCCCTCTGCTCTCCCTCTCCGGCCCCTCTGCTCTCCCTCTCCGGCCCCTCTGCTCTCCCTCTCCGGCCCTGCTGCTCTCCCGCTCCGGCCCCTCTGCTCTCCCTCTCCGGCCCCTCTGCTCTCCCGCTCTAGCCTCTCTGCTCTCCCTCTCTGGCCCCTCTGCTCTCCCTCTCCGGCCCTCTGCTCTCCCTCTCCAGCCCTCTGCTCTCCCTCTCCGGCCCCTCTGCTCTCCCTCTCCGGCCCCTCTGCTCTCCCTCTCCGGCCCATCTGCTCTCTCTCTCCCGCCCCTCTGCTATCCCTCTCCAGCCCCTCTGCTCTCCCTCTCCAGGCCCTCTGCTCTCCCTCTCCGGCCCCTCTGCTCTCTCTCTCTCCGGCCCCTCTGCTCTCCCTCTCCGGCCCCTCTGCTCTCCCTCTCCAGCCCCTGTCCCCCTCTCCGGCCCCTCTGCTCTCCCTCTCCAGCCCCTCTCTCCTCTCCGGCCCCTCTGCTCTCCCTCTCCGGCCCCCCTGCTCTCCCTCTCCAGCCCCTCTGCTCTCCATCTCTGGCCCCTCTGCTCTCCCTCTTCAGCCCCTCTGCTATCCCTCTCCAGCCCCTCTGCTCTCCCTCTCCGGCCCCTCTGCTCTCTCTCTCCGGCCCCTCTGCTCTCCCTCTCCGGCCCCTCTGCTCTCCCTCTCCAGCCCCTGTCCCCCTCTCCGGCCCCTCTGCTCTCCCTCTCCAGCCCCACTCTCCCTCTCCGTCCCCTCTGCTCTCCCTCTCCGGCCCCTCTGCTCTCCCTCTCCAGCCCCTCTGCTCTCCATCTCTGGCCCCTCTGCTCTCATCTCCAGCCCCTCTGCTCTCCCTCCCCAGCCCCTCTGCTCTCCCTCTCCAGCCCCTCTGCTCTCCCTCTCCGGCCCCTCTGCTCTCCCTCTCCGGCCCCTCTGCTCTCCCTCTCCGGCCCCTCTGCTCTCCCTCTCCGGCCCTGCTGCTCTCCCTCTCCGACCCCTCTGCTCTCCCTCTCCGGCCCCTCTGCTCTCCCGCTCTAGCCCCTCTGCTCTCCCTCTCTGGCACCTCTGCTCTCCCTCTCCGGCCCCTCTGCTCTCCCTCTCCAGCCCCTCTGCTCTCCCTCTCCGGCCCCTCTGCTCTCCCTCTCCGGCCCCTCTGCTCTCCCTCTCCGGCCCATCTGCTCTCTCTCTCCCGCCCCTCTGCTATCCCTCTCCAGCCCCTCTGCTCTCCCTCTCCAGGCCCTCTGCTCTCCCTCTCCGGCCCCTCTGCTCTCTCTCTCTCCGGCCCCTCTGCTCTCCCTCTCCGGCCCCCCTGCTCTCCCTCTCCAGCCCCTGTCCCCCTCTCCGGCCCCTCTGCTCTCCCTCTCCAGCCCCTCTCTCCCTCTCCGGCCCCTCTGCTCTCCCTCTCCGGCCCCCCTGCTCTCCCTCTCCAGCCCCTCTGCTCTCCATCTCTGGCCTTCTGCTCTCCCTCTCCAGCCCCTCTGCTCTCCCTCCCCAGCCCCTCTGCTCTCCCTCTCCAGCCCCTCTGCTCTCCCTCTCCGGCCCCTCCACTCTCCCTCTCCGGCCCCTCTGCTCTCCCTCTCCGGCCCCTCTGCTCTCCCTCTCCGGCCCCTCTGCTCTCCCTCTCCGGCCCCTCTGCTCTCCCTCTCCGTTCCCTCTGCTCTCCCTCTCTCTCCGGCCCCCTCTGCTCTTCCTCTCCGGCCACTCTCTCCCCCTCTCCAGCCCCTCTGCTCTCCCTCTCCGGCCCCTCTGCTCTCCCTCTCCGGCCCTTCTGCTCACCCTCTCCAGCACCTCTGCTCTCCCTCTCCAGCCCCTCTGCTCTCTCTCTCCGGCACCTCTGCTCTCCCTCTCCGGCCCCTCTGCTCTCTCTCTCCGGCGCCTCTGCTCTCCCTCTCTCGCCCCTCTGCTCCCCCTCTCCAGACCCACTGCTCTCCCTCTCCGGCCCCTCTGCTCTCCCTCTCCGGCCCCTCTGCTCTACCACTCTCCGGCCCCTCTGCTTTCCCTCTCTGGCCCCTCTACTCTCTCTCTCCGGCCCCTCTGCTCTCCCTCTCCGGCCCCTCTGCTCTCTCTCTCCGGCCCCTCTGCGCTCCCTCTCCGGCCCCTCTGCTCTCCCTCTCCAGCCCCTCTGCTCTCCCTCTCCGGCCCCTCTGCTCTCCCTCTCCGGCCTCTCTCTCCCCTTCCAGCCCCTCTGCTCTCCCTCTCCGGCCCCTCTGCTCTCCCTCTCCGGCCCCTCTGCTCTCCCTCTCTGGCCCCTGTGCTCTCCCTCTCCGGCCCCTCTGCTCTCCCTCTCCGGCCCCTCTGCTCTCCCTCTCCGTTCCCTCTGCTCTCCCTCTCTCTCCGGCCCCTCTGCTCTCCCTCTCCGGCCACTCTCTCCCCCTCTCCAGCCCCTCTGCTCTCCCTCTCCGGTCCCTCTTCACACTTCTGACAGACCATCAGCCGTTGGTATCCATTTTTAACCCTAAGAAGGGTGTTTCGGTGATGACAGCACAGAGACTCCAGAGATGGTCCCTTTTCCTATGGGCACATCAATATCAAAAAGAATTCAAAGGTACAAAGCAGCATGCCAATGCTGATGGGCTGTCGCGCCTGCCACTACCTGAAGAAGAAGAGACGATGAAAGTTGACTCTGTTGAGTTATTTCATTCGACCATCATCGAGTGTTTACCAGTCACCAATGCAAGTATTGAAAGAGAAACCAGGAACGACCTGACACTGTCCCGAGTCTACGAGGTGACAGTGAAGGGATGGCCAACACATGGTGATCCTCTGTTACCGGCATTCTTGGCAAGGCGAGACCAGCTGTCCGTCTGCCATGGTACTTTGATGTACGGGACAAGAGTGATTATTCCTCCCACGTTAAGGGAAAGAGTTCTAAAGGAACTGCATGAAGGTCATCTGGGGGGAGTTAAGATGAAAAGTCTTGCTAGGGCTTATGTGTGGTGGCCGGGTATTGACCAACAGGTAGAGGAGTTGACGAAAAGCTGCGCTGGGTGACAAAAAGTGCAAAATGCCCCTCCGATCGCACCGCTACACCCATGGGAATGGCCTTCAGCCCCATGGCAACATGTACATATTGACTTTGCTGGTCCATTCATGGACTCCATATTCCTAATTGCGGTGGACGCACATTCCAAATGGCCAGAAGTGATCAAGATGAATACCACTACTTCAGAAAAGACAATTGCGGTGTTAAGAACAATATTCGCAAGGAACGGATGGCCAGAACAGATATGTTCGGACAACAGACCACAGTTCGTGTCGGAAGAATTCCAAAAATTCTTAAAGAAGAATGGGGTGAAACATTATACCTCTGCCCCATATCATCCGGCGACAAACGGGTTGGCCGAGAGATTTGTCCAAACATTCAAAAAGGCCATAAAAGCCATGAACAATGATCAGATTCCGTTACAACACAAGGTGGACAATTTCCTAATGGCATATCGAAACGCCGCTCATGCAGTGACTAACCAAAGTCCTGCCATGATGTTTTATAACAGGAGGTTGCGGTCCAGGTTGGACTTGTTAAAACCAAATGTGCGGAGGGAAGTGGAAAACAAACAGTTCTGGCATATTAATAACAAGACCACTCGAAGTTTTAACGTAGGACAACCAGTGTTGGCAAGGGACTACGGAAACGAAAAATGGCAGTCCGGAGCAATTCGGGCCAGACAAGGGCCTCTGATGTACTCAATAGATATTGGTAACAATGTGATAAGGCGTCATGCGGATCAACTGGTAGAATCGAGAGCAAGGATCGAACCCATGGTTGCGACAGAGACAACTGTGGAAGACGTTAATGAACCTGAAGCATCTACCTCGGCAGGGAATGTACCTGATGATGACGTCCAATACATAGGAAACCAACTAGAGGAGTCACCTCAGCAACAAGAACCAGAGACCACTGAAAGGCGTTATCCAACCCGAATAAGAAGGCCTCCTGAGAGACTGAACCTTTGAACTGTTTATACCTGAAGTTATATATGTATAGATGTTATTATGTTATGTTAAATGGGGATATGACTGTTAAGCTAAAAAGGGAGGATTATGGTGTATGTAACCTGTTCCACCTTAAGAGAACTTAAGCCTGTTCCACCTTAAGAGATGTACTACTTTCTCTGGCTGCTGTATACGTAATACCGGTGGTGACCACCGTTATATAAGTACTGTGTAGTGATATTGCTGTTAGTATAGCCCGGACCTCCAACTAGTAAAGACCTGTTGAAACGTTATTCTTGTAGTCTGTGTCAGTATTTAATCTTAAATACAACTAGAACACACAGACTTAACAAATACAGCCCCTCAAACTAATACTCTTCCTGAAACTAATACAGCCATTCAATCTAATACAGTCCCTCAAACTAATACAGTCCCTCAAAATAGTAAAGACCCTCAAATTAATAAATTCACTCAACTTAATACAGCACCTCAACTAATACAGTCCCTCAACCTAAGACAGCTTCACAAACTAATACAGACCCCATAACTAATAAAACTCCTCAAACTAATGCAGTCCCTCAAAATAATACCGGCCCTCAAAATAATATGGCCGCTCTAACTAATAGAGAGCCTCAATCTAACACAGACCCAAAAACTAATAAAATTCCTCAAACTAATACAGTCCCTCAAAATAATTCAGCCCCTCGGACTAATACAGTACCTCAAACTTATAAAGCCCCTCAAACTAAAACAGTCCCTCACACTAATACAGACCCTCAAAATAATACTGCCCGTCAAACTAATACAGCCCCTCAAACTTATTCAGACCCTCAAACTAATACAATCCCTCAAACAATACTGCCCCACAAACTAATACAGTACCTCAAAATAATGCAGCCCATCAACTGATACAGTTCCTCAAACTAATACAGAGAGATAAAATAATACAGTCCCTCGAACGAATACAGCCCCACAAACTAATACAGACCCGCAAACCAATAAACCCCCAAACTAATACAGCCCCTCAAACTAATACAGCCCCTCAAACAAATAGAGCAACTCACACTAACACAGCCACTAAAAGTAATATAGCCATTCAAACTAATACAGCCCATCAAACTAACACAGCCCCTCAAATAATACAGTCCCTCAAACTAATACAGTACCTCACGACAATACAGCCCCTAAAAGTTATACAGCCTCTCAAACTAATGCAGCCCCTCAAATATTTCAGTCAATAAAACTGATACAGTCCCTCAAATTAATACAGCCCCTCAAACAAAAACCGCCCCTCAAACTAATACAGACCTTCAATTAGTACAGCCCCTCAAACTAATACCTCACCTCAATCTAGTACAGCCCCTCAAACTAATACAGCAACACACGCTGATACATCCTCTAAAACTTATACAGCCCCTCAAACTAATACAGCCCCTGATACTAAAACAGCTCCTAAAACTAACAAAACCCCTGAAACTAATACAGCCCCTAGAACTAATGCAGCCCCTCAACCTAATACAGTCCCTCAAACTAATACAGTCCTTCAAACTAACACTGACCCTGCACTCTTACAGTCCCACAAACTAATACAGACCCTCAAACTAATGCAGTCCCTCAAACTAATACAGCCCCTCAAACTAAAACAGCACCTCAAACTAATTCAGAACCTCAAATTAATACAGTCCCTCAAACTAAGACAGCCCCTCAAGCTAATACATGTAACTCCTTCACGGTTCTCTAGATATATGTGAGATGTGGTCTCTGTTGTAGACAGTTTTCTATAGTCCAGTAAGGAGATCACTACTACAATGGCTTAGTTCTAATTATCTTACTTTATAGTTTTAACGTCAGATAGTATAAGAAGATTACAGGTCAATGAACTAAATTAGACATTTGCATATATTAGAATGAATCTAGACATAGTAAACATACATTCTCCATTTACATGGATTCAAAGGATAATCTGTCCCTGTGTCCAAAATGGGTTTTCTGTCTTCTGGAACAAAGTTTTCCCGGTTTCTCGTTTTTTCCTTCTTCTTCTCTGCAGGGTTCTCCTACTAGGTGTCGGCTCATTATCCGCTGGCAGATCCAGATGCACTTGCTTTCCCAATGGCAGGATATGATTCCGGTGCAGTATTTCTATGGATCCATTCCCACCTGCAGGTTTTTGCCGAAACACAGGTAGTTGTGACATTTGACTTTCAACAATGTAAGGTGTAGAAGCCCAGTGGTCTGCTAATTTATGTTTCCCTTGAAGTCCTAGGTTCCGTATGAGAACACGGTCACCAGGCATGAGTTGGGAAAAACGGATCTTCTGGTCATACCTCTGCTTATTTCCTTTATTCTGTTTGGCAGAAACAGACTCAGCAAGTTCATAAGCAGCTTGCAATTCCTTTCTCATGTCAGATACATACTTGAGGTAAGTTCTCTGTGATGTGCCATCACTGGATACTCCGAAGCCCAAATCCACCGGCATCCTCACTTCATGTCCAAACATGAGGTAGTGCGGTGAAAAACCAGTAGCATCATTTCGGGTACAATTATAAGAATGAACAAGATGTCCAATGTGCCGACTCTACTTGTTCTTTCGCTTTGAATCCAGCGTTCCAAGCATGTCTAACAAATTACGGTTAAACCGCTCAGGTTCAGGATCTCCCTGAGGATGGTATGGATTTGTTCTTGACTTCTCAATCCCGAGCATGGACAACAACTCATGTATAAGTCTACTTTCAAAGTCTCTAACTTGATCACTGTGTATTCGCTTTGGCAGTCCATAGTGGATGAATTATTTCTCCCACAACACTTTGGCAACGGTGGATGCTTTCTGATCCTTTGTGGGAAAAGCTTGGGCATCGCGAGTATAATGATCTGTAATGACCAAGACATTTGCGGTATTGCTGGAATCGGGTTCGATGGACAGAAAATCCATTCAGACAAGGTCAAGAGGTCCATCACTTCGCATGTGAAACAGAGGATCAACTCTTTTAGGTAAAGTCTTTCTCTGGACACAACGTGCACAGGACTTGCAGAACTCCTCAACCACAGACTTCATACGCGGCCAGTAGAATCTGTCCTTGACCAACCCATAGGCCTTATCTACTCCCAGATGACCTGCGTCATCATGCAAAGACTTCATCACTATTTCCCTGTACTTTTCAGGCAGGACCAACTGTGAATGGCATGGTTTAGTGGGTGGGTGAGTGATTCTACACAACACTCCCTCTCTAATTTCCAAGTGGTCCCATTCTCTTAGGAGCAGACGACAGTCAGGATGTTTTGATTTGTCGATCTGTGTAATATCACCCAGACGGAGAGCTGAAAACACCTCATCAATACAGGGATCCTCCTGGTCTTTGGCTATTTCAGATGAACACAACATGGGTAAGTTTTATACATCCAAACTGGAAAGGTTGCAAAATGCCTGGGGAACAGCATGCATTGACGCTCCCAAGTGATCAATCTCTCGGGCATGAAATGAATTCTTTGGTCCAGATACCACGGACATCTGACACATTACTTTCACATTTGCTGAAGCAACATCTTTCCACTCTGGTTTCTGGTAGTGCGGCAACGAGACAGAGCATCTGCGTCAATGTTCTGGTTCCCAGGTCTGTACCTGAGACTAAAGTCGTAAGCAGATAGTGCAGCAAGCCAGCGGTGGCCGGTGGCATCAAGTTTTGCCGAAGTCAACGCATAGGTTCATGGATTATTGTCTGTCATCACTTCAAACTTCGCTCCATACAGATAATCCTGCAGCTTATCCACCACCCCCCACTTCAGCACCAAGAATTCTAGCTTATGAGTTGGGTAGTTATGCTCTGATGGCATAAGACTGCGACTGATGAACGCTGCAGGTCTCAGCCCTGCTCCTTGGTCCTGATACAACACACCACCCAACCCTTCTTGACTGGCATCCACGTGTAGCACATATGGCAGCTGTGGGTTTGCAAAAGCCAACACGGGGGCTTGAGTAAGAATTTGCTTTAAGGTGTTGAAGGCCTCTTCGCATTTCTCATCCCATCTAACACCAAAAGGCTGAGAGGGTTTGAAGTAGTCCTTGTTCTCTTTACCTTTAGCCTTTTTCTTCCTCTCGGCTGGTGGGAGGTACCCAGCCAGCAGCTGATTCAGAGGATGGGCCACTTTGGAGTAATGCTGCACAAAGCGCCTGTAATATCCGCAGAACCCAAGAAATGACCACAAGGCAGTAACTGTGTTCGGTTTGGGCCATGTGGTAACAGCTTCGATCTTGGATGGATCTGTGGCAACTCCATCCTGTGATACAATATGCCCCACATAGGACACGGATGTTTGGCAAAACTGACACTTGTCCAATGATAGCTTGAGACCTTCATCCTCCGGGCGACCAAGCACATTCAGCAACCGAGATTCGTGTTCTTCAAGGGTTGCCCCAAACACAATGATATCATCCAAGTACACCAATACTTCGAGCATGTTCATGTCCCCAACTGTTTGTTCCATTATTCTTTGAAAAGTTGCTGGAGCACCTGAAACTCCCCGTGGCATCCTTTCAAATTGGTAGAACCCAACTGGACATAAAAAGGCTGTCTTTTCTTTGTCCGATTCACTCATCGGTATTTGGTAGTATCCACTTCTGAGATCCAACACACTGGACCACTTGCTTCCATTAAGACAAGCCAGTGCATCCTCAATTCTTGGAACGGTGTATTGGTCGGGAACAGTACGTCTGTTAAGCGTCCTAAAGTCCACACACATCCGAATCTTTCCGTTCTTTTTCCTCACCACCACTATAGGAGATGCATAAGGACTCCTGGACTCGGTAAAGATCTCAGCTTCTTTTAACTGCGACAGGTGCTATCTCACTGCTTCGATGTCAGCTGGTGCCAGCCGTCGAGACCTCTCCCGAAAGGGTTTATCCTCGGTAATTCTGATAGAATGGCGAGTACTCTTACTACAACCAACATCAAACTCATGAGTAGAGAAAACTCCTCTCCGCTCCATCATCTTCCTGACTAATCGGTCCTTCCATTCTTTAGGAACGAATGAATCACCAAAGTTGAAGGAGGAGGGTGTCAGATCTCCGGTTGAGTTAACTTTGGACTCTTCCTTCACATGTGACGACATTACATTTACAGGAAACAGGTGCGCAATCGGCATTCCTTTCCTCAATGTGATTCCTTTGCCTGACATATTCCTCACGGTCACTGTAACTCTCCTTGACATCAGAGCTGTCGGGGTCTGCAACTCTGGTCTCACCAGAATCTCATTTGGAAACCGTGACACTTCTGCAGGATTATCAGGTGGCTCTATCAGAATGGCTTCAGTACCTGGCGTTCCAGGGAATTTTGGTATCCCAGGTATTCTAGCCACTCCTCCAGGACGCAGGGTGATAGGTTTGGCTCGAACGTACCACACAGTTCCTCTTTTGCTATCATCTACGTCAGAAGAAAGTTCAGGCAGTTTCTCAAAAGCCTTTTTGAAAACAGGGTGAATGTGTCTGGTGCTCAAGAAGTTTTCACCTCCCTGCTCTTTGCAGCTTGTCAGGAGTCGTCTCACTATGCGTGTATTACTGCCAACCAGTATGGAAACATCACCTTTTACCATGGGGTCAGGGCAAACCAACACAAGTGCATCAATGGTCTCAGTGGTCCCTACATCAGCTTCCAAGAACTCCAACCTCAGCGACAAATAGCCATCATATGGGTAATCAGCAGGACTAAGGCCCCAGATCTGCAGAAGACTGATTGGGGTTAATGGCAAATGCGTCAGGTATCGGTCATGGAAGGATCTGTACAGTATGGTAACCTGAGAACCCGTGTCGAGGATAGCTTTAGTATAAATTCCTTCAATCTGTATTGATACAGCAGAACTCAGCCCTACTAAACCTTCAGGTATGATGTCTTTCATATCCCCTCGTCTATCTTTGCATTATGTCGTTCCGTTACTGTGCCCCTTTGTAGTTTCCCGACTTCTTGGTAAGTTTTATGAGATGGTAATTTACTTTTTTTTAGATTTTCCTTAGCTCTACATTCTCGCTTGAAATGTCCATCCTTTCCACAGTTATAACAAAAGACTCAAGGTCTATCTCCTTCATGGGGATATCCTTTAGAGGAATCATTCATTTTGCTGCTAGACTTCGCAGGGTGTTCAACCTTTTGCACCCGTGCGTCATCCCTTTCTCTGTTGGGCTTAGACCGAAAATATGCCATCTCGGCTCTCATGACATTTATTTCCTTCTTCAGCTGTTCCATCTCAGGGTTGACATCACCCTTAGGAGTAGGAACTGTAACAGGAGTCACAAGCTTGGACATCACAGCACTCTTTGCTACATTCCGGGCCTGAAGCATATCCTCCTCCTCTCTGACTTCCCTTAGCAGCTCAGTGAAGGTAGGTGGATCTCGCAACTTATGGGTCATGCGTATGCGAAGAGCAGTCACGTCTTCGAGCAATGCACTTCACACAACCTGTTCAATGCGGAATCGATTCATTTCAGGCAACTCAATCCCTCTTTTCCGTAACATACAATGCAGCAGTTTGTCTATTCTCAGCAGATAACTGGACAGCTTCTCTCCCTCACACTGGAATGTGCTTCTGAATCTGACCATCAAATCTGAAATGGTTTCAATAGTTCCAAAGGCAGTTTCTAGAGCCTGCATGTAGTCAAAGGAAATAGCAGAGCTGTTCTGCGCCTTAAGAATCTTACAATATCAGCAGCAGGACCACTAAGGCTTTCTACTATTCTCTGCCTCTTCACATGGTCACTGCACTGCCATTCCTCTAGCAGAGGCAGGGTCTGCTCAGCCCAGGGGTCGTACTCCTCTTCCCCACTGGGAGTTGGTCTCACTCCTGAGAAGATACGGACCTTACGGTATCCCTGAGCCTCGAGGGGCAGATTGGAGCATTTATCCACCAGAGAACTAATGGCACTGACCAACTGAGTGTTCATATCCTGGGTCGAAGGACCTATCAGACTTTTGACATCAGCAACATTCTTTCTTTCTTGTCTCAATAATGACAACAACTTGGTCTGAAACCCTTCTTCTTCCTTAGCAGTGATAGGGACAAACTGAACTGGCCAGGGACCAGCCTCTTCAGAAAGCCCAACTGCCCCAGGTAAACCATGACCTCTCAGGTTCTCTGATGTCTGGATCAACACAAACTGCTTCTTGGTCGCTGTATCTAAGCAGCGCTCAACTATCCTAACCTTTCCAAAGGCTTTGACACAATTCAGAGCCCTTAGCAAGAAATCATCAGGGTCATCATTAGCAACACCATTCAGCACAAAGGCATGGGTAGTAGCTATCTGCTTCCGTTTGCACCAAGCTTCACCCTCAATAACATCCATCTTTTATGTTCAAACAGCCCAGTAGAAACCACAAACCACTCTCTTAGCAATGAGCATTCAATACTGCTGGTTTACTAACATAAATAGACCACAATCCCGGACGAGCCCCCAAAATGTAACCCCTTCAAGGTTCTCTAGATATATGTGAGATGTGGTCTCTGTTGTAGACAGTATTCTATAGTCCAGTAAGGAGATCACTACTACAATGGCTTAGTTCTAATTATCTTACTTTATAGTTTTAACGTCAGACAGTATAAGAAGATTACAGGTCAATGAACTAAATTAGACATTTCCATACATTAGAATGAATCTAGACATAATAAACATACATTCTCCATTTACATGGATTCAAAGGAGAATCTGTCCCTGTGTCCAAATTCGAGTGCACTCTTTTGTTGGCATGCTTAATTTGGAGCTCATGGTATGTATAATGTCTGCAAGACTTACGACTCCAAACACCTTCGTTGAATTCTCTTCACGATCACTGAATCCCACTTTGAGTTCTGGATGCAGAACTACTAATACGAAGGGCGGCGGCCGAGTTTGGAAGCCCGGGACGGGATGCGGCAGCCATTTGCCTCCTGAGCCCTCTTTTCAGAGCTCCTGCCCTCTTTTCAGAGCTCCTGCCCTCTTTTCTTCCAGTCGCTCGCGTTTCCCGCTCGAAAAACCCGACCCCACCCTTTCCTCCTGGGGTTTCTGCCTGGAGACTGCGCAGCTTCACTGTCTGCAACAGTTGATATTGGTGCAGAATTATGGAAAGTCTGCTCTTAGTCACATTGTGTCCTTAAATGTTCTTGCCGAAACTTCGCATGGGCAACTTTAACCCAGGGATTTATAACAATGATAATACAGTGTCTAAGTTAAAGATTGATAACCATACTTAGAGTACATAACATTTCCAGTGGGTATTACATACAGTACCTCAAAATAATACAGCCCATCAAACTAATATAGTCCCTGTAACAAATACAGACACTAAAACGAATACAGCCCCTCAAACTAATACAGTCCCTCAGCCTAATAGAGCCCCTCAAATTAATACAGACCCAAAATCTAATAAAACTCCTCAAACCAATACATTGCATCAAACAAATACAGACCCTGAGTCTTTTACAGTCCCACAAACTAATACAGACCCTCAAACTAATACAGTCCCTCAAACTAATACAGCCCCTCAATCTAATACAGTCCCTCAAACTAATACAGTCCCTCAAAATAGTAAAGACCCTCAAATTAATAAATTCAATCAACTTAATACAGCACATCAAACTAATACAGTCCCTCAACCTAATACAGCTTCACAAACTAATACAGACCCCAAAACTAATAAAACTCCTCAAACTAATACAGTCCCTCAAAATAATACAAGCCCTCAAAATAATACGGCCGCTCTAACTAATACAGAGCCTCAATCTAACACAGACCCAAAAACTAATAAAACTCCTCAAACTAATACAGTCCCTCAAAATAATTCAGCCCCTCAGACTAATACAGTACCTCAAACTTATAAAGCACCTCAAACTAAAACAGTCCCTCAAACTAATACAGACCCTCAAAATAATACTGCCCGTCAAACTAATACAGCCCCTCAAACTTATTCAGACACTCAAACTAATTCAGTCCCTCAAACAATACTGCCCCACAAACTAATACAGTACCTCCAAATAATACAGTCCATCAAGCTCATACAGTTCCTCTAACTAATACAGACAGTCAATATAATGCTGCCCCTCGAACTAATACAACCCCACAAACTAATACAGACCCGCAAACCAATAAACCCCCAAACTGATACAGCCCCTCAAAGGATTTGGACCATGGAGTGGACCCCCTCCACCTTCAACGGAGCCTGGGCCTCTCCTGGAAACTGGAAACAGACATCTTCCCATTCCTGGTGTCCCGTGAAGAAAGGCCATTCACACGGAGAGGTGTGCTGTCCACATTCAACAGTTTGTAGTACCCTCTGGGGTTCGTAGCTCCCATAACAATGCAAGGAAAGGCATTAATACAGTAACTCTCATCTGATCAGAGTGAGTGGGATGCTCCACTCCTCCCAGAAAAAGAAGCAAAATGGAACCTATGGAAGGAGCCCTTGAAGGCTCTCGAAGACCTGCAAAAGAAAGGATGCACGTGGGTGTTTAACCCCCTGCATTCATCGCACATGGGTGGGTCATGGGAGAGGCTCATCGGTGTTGCCAGGCGTATTCTGGACGCTATGCTGTTTCGGACGGGACCCACTCGTCTCACACACGACGTCTTGAGCACTCTCATGGCTGAAGTCATGGCGATCATGAATGCAAGACCCCTGGTGCCGGTGTCCACCGACTTAGGCATGCCTGCAGTCCTCAACCCAGTGATGCTCCTGACTCAAAAGATGAGTGCTATTTCAGTCCCCTCTGGAAACGTCGACATGTCTGAGCTGCACGGGAAGCAGTGGAAGCAAGTCCAGTGTCTTGAAGAGACGGAGAGGAGAGGATTTGTCCACCCTACAGAGCCGTAGGAAATGGACAGAAGACAAGCTAAATGTCAAAGTGGGAGATGTTGTCTTGCTGAAAGACAGCTACGCGCACAGAAATGAATGGCCAGTGGGACTGGTTGTCAAAACTCTGCCGAGCAGGGACAAGAGGGTCCGCAAGGTGGAGGTGAAGATTGTCAAGGACGCGACCGTCAAAGTGTTTCTGAAGCCAGTCTCAGAGATCGTAGTCCTCCTTTCTGAAGAAACCTAGAGAAAGGATTCTGAGTATGTTTGCAGCCAAAGGACGTTTTCTTTAGGTTTTATTTTGTATCTGTAGTGGTACAATGGAATTGTACCAAACGGGGAGTGTCCTGCCTTCAAGCGGAATTTATGTTAGTTTTCAATTTAATTCAGGGGTTTAATTAATTTGGGTCGATTCCCATTGTGTGCCGCCAACTAGTGGATATTTGGTACCTAGCAAGTGCAGTAAAGCGCAGTAAAGTGCGGTAAAGTAAGTGCTGTAAAGTAAATTGCTGTATATCACAAGACCTGCAGCTCAGCACATGGTGTTGGAAGTTATTTTCCTGTTACGTTTCGGTCTTGGGCACTATGGCCTAGAAATTCAGTATTAGCACATTTTGGGGTGGTAAAGTGGGGCGGCCACTAAAGTTTGCGCCCGGCGCAAAGTCGAGCCCCCTTCGCCGATATTCAGTCGCATCACCCTAAGAGGTTGCTGCTGCGCTAAACCAAGCGATGCACGACCATCATTCGGCGCTAAGCCGGTGGCCCGGGGCGCTAACACCGGAAGTTGGGCGCAGGGCAGGTGCGGCGAGCTGCTGATTGACGGCAGACACTCTGGCTCCGGTGAGCTCTTAAAGGGGGAGGGTGGATTTGTTTTTTTGAACGGCCGCTGTATTTGTGTTTTTGAGGCGGGCTTCTCTCCATCAGTCTGTTATGTGGTACCGGACGATGACCACCACCACCACCACCACCACTACCACGAATCTACCTTTGTCGCTCACAAAGAAGGAGCAGGAGTGCCCTTTAATTTGCGCTCCCCGCGGCCCGCATCGGCTGAGCACCGTTCGACTCAACAGTCGCTAGGGCCACCTGGCACACAATGGGCTGGCGCGACTGAAGATCCTTGGGGGCGCACAAAGGGCGATGCACGACGTTGCACGAGGAAATGACGTCATGATCTGTGCGCGCAGCTGAGCGCGCGCAAAGACTTTGCGCCGGCGCTAAATGTCTACTGAAGTTGGGGCGAGGAGCAGATCGCACTGCGTCCGGGCACTAAGTGCCTAGCGCTCGACATCTACTCCTCCTAAGGTGCTAACGGCTGGCGCAACCAACTGAATTTCTAGGCCTATATGTCTGTAACGAATTGAGAATGTTATAGATGATTAGTGTACACTATATTTTGCAGAAAATGTTTACTTTTGCAACCTTTTTCTGTAAGCAAACCTACACAGCTAGCAGTGAATTGCTCGCTCTCTGTGTCTAGCCAATTAACTTGTAGCTGTATTTTGATGCAATATTTACAGGGCTAATTTAAAGTGAATGTAAGAGAATGCCTTTCAGTTTGCTAAATGTATATTCACAGTAAGCTGCGTTTTCACGTGTTTTGGTAAGTTACATGCCAAGCGTACTGTGTTGCTCATGCTTACCCATGTTTGTGTATGCATATCAGTTATGTGTTTGTGTACTAATGTATGCTTCCACTTCTGTATTGTATTTCTGTTTCACAGTAAGAATCTTCCAGAAAAGTTTACAAGAAAAGTCAAGCCTTGTGATTTTTATGGGAAAATATCAAGTTGTTAGATACCTGTCTAGCTCTGCATAGGAAGGCGCTGCAAGGGCAGAATATTGACTAAAATTTATTTGTGCAACAATGAAATGCTCCAATGAGTTTGTTTTACAAAGTTAAGATTCAGCTTTAAGGTTATGTTGGCTATGATGCCTGATAGGAAATCAATTTGAACTCTTCAAAACACTTGTTTTAAATTGGGTTACTGTTAAAAAAAACTCTTACTGCCTTAGACATTTTTTAAAAAGGCGAAGTTACAAATTAAATTAATGTGAACGTTTGAAAAGCACACCTAACGCTCCCTACCCGCCTCGAAATTAAAATTTCGGTCTCAATTACTGCAATTTCTGGAACTACAATTGGAATTATATCTTTTCCCAACCATTAAGTTTTTTCCAAGTCAGAAGTAATCATAAATTTTAATTTGTGTTGAGAGAAAAAATCTACGGTAATTTATGCTGGAATAAAGAAGGAGAATAGGGAACGAATCTATTCCTTTTCTACTGTCACAGCGTGTAGGAGATATTTTGTTTTCAACCAATGTCTCTTTATAAAAGCCTGTTGGAATGGTTAGGAGCCCACAAGCTGGGGGAAGCGCTGTTCTCTTTTCACTTTTTGCTAAGAGTGTTAAATATGTCTTTTATTGAAAAAACTTTTTTCTGCAGTTAGATTCAACATTTTACCTGTTATTTGTTAAAATAGCTGAAGGCAGACAAGGAATGATGACATAATTTACTTGTTTATATCAACAGGTTTTATGCTGTTTTAATTATTATATTTTCTATTGTGTTTATTTAATAATATATTGACCTGAATTAAATTGGAATTATTCAGATTAACTCACCTATTACACTGTGAAAACCAATGTCTTGCTGTGACCACAGACATTCTGGTTGTTGTAAGTTGTGTGAAAGTCTCTAGTTCCAGACAAAAGTCTATTAAAAATAACTGGAAATTTTGAATTTTTGACCAGCGCCAAGGAAACAAAGAGTAGTGATGATTCTGACTTTTTAATCATTTTGATGGGATGGGTGAACAAAGCGGAATGCTGCTGCTACCGAGCAGTATGGTGATGGTCGGGAGACCCCCCGCAGTAGGATTGAACTGCAGAAATGTTTCACAATATCTTTAATTTTTATTGTGGTGTTTTAACGATTTTTGCTGTTTTAACTGATTTTCATTTGATAGGGATCGATAAAGCAATTCTAACATGTTTATGCCTTCCTGGTTCACGTTGTAAAAATTCGAAATAAAGGAAAATCTGAAATTCGATTCTGCAGTTTGATTTTATCAGGACATTTTGAGCAAGTTTGAAAAAGTTCAATGACTGAAAACAATAACATTATGTTTGGTTCTTTTTGGATTCGGAAAGTTTTATTTAAATTTAGATGAAGTTATGCAACGGTCTCTGACAATGTTTCTCTCCACCTTCTTATAAACCTACAACGGAGTTAACCCTTTCCACTGACAGCTGTCTTTTTAATACACCGGGCATCTCATATTTCATTGCTGAATGTACATTTATATATTGGGCATTAGTAAATATTAAATTCATTATTTAAATGGTTATTTCCCAACCTTGACAGAAGTAAATTATAAACTGATAAACTAACCCCTTGGGCTTGTAAGCCGAACCACATTGGTTCTCTGTTTCTCTTTTCTTATAAACAGGAGAATGCCGTTTCCTGGACCAGATGGAGGTTGATGACATCGCAAAAGATCCACCTGATTTAACAATTTGAGACCTTATCTGCATTAAACGGCACAGAATGGTAATGATCTCGAATATAGATCTTGCCTTTCAAAGACTCGGCCTTTACCAGTCAAACCATTTATTATCTTCTGCGTCAGAGTGCTCTGGAGGGGGCTTTTATGGAAGTTACCTTCAAAGTAACTGCAAACAATTCTGTCTCTAACGTAAAACCATTCATCCTGGGCATCACGTGTTTCTGGATTTGGAATTAATAAGAAAAATTGATATGTGTTTACCTGAAGTTTAACGGGACATTCACATTTATATTGAATGGAAAGAGTGGAATGCAGCCCAGTTGTTTCCTCTATATCAAGGAAGATTTTTTTTGAGCTAATAAAATTGAATATTGCAAAGATCTGTCAGTCAAACATAACTGCTCTTTGAAATTGGAATCATTTCCAAAAGATAAAATGGAACGAGGCATAACATATCAGGTAATTTGGAAAATAGAGGGTCCAACAATATGTTTGGTTAAGTAAAATGTAACCAAACGAAACAGTAAAACTTTGGACAAGGTTTGACCAATATCTCAATGATCTTATGATCATAATATATTGGACGGTACATTTCCTGGCAGGCTCATGAATCAGATGAAATGTTAATCACTGTGTAAAATTGAATGAGAGGAATTGGTTGAGGCTATATGTTAAAAAAAAGGAAAATGAATTTCTGAGGTGAATTGGAATAAGTCACCTGAATGCAATTCACCACAGATATCCAACAGATATTACTGCGAAATTCAGGGAACGTTAGGAATGTATAGTCAAGAATACTAAACTGACAGCTTTCTCTTGGAGATAGTTGACTCGTTGCTTCTGAAAAATAAGCAAACTGCATTTGATAACCTGGCCACTACAAGAGACATCTGGACCATACATGTCTACGACTTTCTCCTACTACTGTTCGGTATTTGAGAATTAAAACAACAATGACAGGTAAGTTTGTGATCACTAAAAGTGGTCTTTATTCACTTTACAATTTAAAAATAAAAGCTTACATAGAAGCACCATCGGCGATGCCTATGCCCGCAGTATATTAATTCACTCTGGCAATGAATGTGGCCACAGTTGAGTACATAAATGTACATCCATAATATGTGCATATATGCCCACACTTTAATAAATCCATACTTAGATGTACCCCCAGCAATATATCACCCTGGCTATATATATGTGCACACTTTATTCGAACGTTCATAAAAGTATCCCTGCAATTTATATGCCCACAGTAACCATATATAAAATTACCCCCAACAATATATCCCCAGCAATATATCCACTGCATATCTGACTTTCATAAATAAATACATACACTCCTCCACGTGTGATCAGTCTGGAAATGGTTCTCATCAACTTGCCATTTCAACAGCCCGCTTTGCCCGTCTAATGTTTTCGCTTCTGTTTTTTTCCTGTATAGAGCCCTCCGGCATAGGCTCCCTGGTATTTCTCCATCTGCCTGCCTCTGATAGCCCAGTTTCAATCCCAACCATCCCTGATTGGAGTTCTTTCTGCATGACATGTTCATATTCTTGTGATGTGTGTGTGGACGTGACTTCCTCTTCATCTGGTGTTTCTCTTTCCTGTACATGTGTTCTTCCAAACAGAGGACATTATGCTGACCACCTGCATTTTGAATCCGTACAGACAAAGGATCCCATGCTGACATCTGCCATTTTTAATCCATCAGTTATCATCTCAAAATTCGCTCACAATTTCGATCTCCACTCCGTAGCAGCGGTTTTGTTACGTGTATTGCAGCTTACAAGTTGTAGATGAGCAAAGATCTCCAGACACCTCCGATCTTTTGATAAATTCACCTGAAAGCCCAGGAACGGTTTTAATCAGATTTTACATATCGCTTGATATTGCAAATGTGATTTCTTCTGTGGAAATCAATTAGAATGCGGAAACACGGTGAATTTGCACTGCAGAACTGATATCAGACATGCTCAGTTATGGATATGAAATGGATAATGTAGCTCAGCATATTCAGATTTAATGAAAATCTTCAAGGCACAGTCATATACGCCGACTTCGAAGCAATACAGAACGATTAAAACACGTTGGTAACTGTAAGGGACTAAAATTAAAATTAAGCAGAATGATGTTAAAATTAGGATATCCTTACAGTTAGTTTCAAGGCACCCATTAACTTTTGAACAAAGAAACCTTGTAGGGCGGCTGAAAACAAAGATAAGGGAGGCCTAACCCTTGTCTCTATCTGGACAAGGGGCCTTGGTTGTATTGAAAGCAGCTACAAGCTGAAAATTGGAGACAAGGAGGCCATATCTTATAGCCTCCAAAATATGGATCTAAGTAAGATGTGACTTAAATGAGGAAGAATAGGACACAAAATATGTTGGGTTTGGACATCAAGCTCTATCTTGTAATCCCGATTCAGTGATAAACCGAGGAATAGCCTCTCAAAAACATATTTTCAATGTTATTGCAGAAAGAGTCATAAGCCAGACTCTCTAGGAAGATTGAGAGTCCCACAGAGACCAGGAAGATACCCCTGAATCCGGGTGGATGGGAAATACCCTGACCCAAAGAGTAAATTGGTTACGGATGTTGAGGCATCATATAGAATTGGGAAGGGAAGTCATGCACTGTGATGATGGGGGTGGGACGAATGGAGTCATCATTCTGGCACTGACAAACTAACCATGTACCCAAAAATGACACACCATCTAAAGGAATGAACTGTCCAGTCCAGCAATAATAAACATATGTTAATAGTCTAGATGTAATGGAATCAGGAACAGCATTATGTTACGTTGCGCCGCATGAAATCATACCTATTGTGATAAATAGAAGCTTTGTGAAGATTTGTGAAGGGAGTTGTTCACAATTAAATAAAAAATGGTGGTAGAATTAGTGAAGGAATTGTGAGTTTAAATAGAAAACAGGAACCATGTGCTGTGGAAGATAAGGAAGATAAGGAGAATCAGTTACAATCTCTAAGAAAGCGAGGGTTGACAGAATGACTAGTAATAGAAGCCACGACAGGGTTAGCAGGACTAAACAGAGAGACATAGATAGCTTCTGGGAAGGTGATGATGTAATGAAGCACTAGAAGAAATTGTTGTCTACGGAAGAATTGATGCGAGAGCTTGGGAATTCAAGGGTAATACGAGCAACTAATGAGTCGAACTAATATCAGGACCTTTCTAGAAGTGGCATGTGCAGCCTGCATGTGACATTTGTGACAAATGTTTTACAGAAGGGAGTGGACGAAAGAGAGTCCAGTCGAGTCATTTTGTGTATTCATGAACACCAACTGAGTAAAATGCTTCAAAGAAATCGCGGATATAGCAAATAATATGATGGTTCAGCTAGGAATAGCTTTATTAGTCGCTCGAAATAAAGTCCGGGACGAGGATATCACAGCAGTGGTACTAGTACTACCATTGTTAGCAAAGAATTAGAGGTAACCTTTGAAAGTGTACCAGCTAGAGTCTTCCGGAGTGATTGAAGGCTCTGGCATAGGACGATACATAAACAATATGAAGAATACCCATGGCATCTCATAAAGAACGGTGGAACTTAGACAGCACTGGGCATATAATGCTGCACCCTAACAGGGACCACTGAGCGCACTTGACCCAGCAAAGGCTCTCGGCCCTGACTGCATCGCGCCTGTCGTGCAGAATACTTGTGCTCCTTTACTAGCCGCACCTCTAGCCAAGCTGTTCCAGTACAGCTACAACAATAGCATCTACCCGACAATTGGAAAACTGCCCAGGTATGTCCCTTACACTAAAAGCAGAACAAATCCCATCCAGCCAATTACCGCATCATCAATTTTCCCTGAATCATCAGCAAACTGACATGCTCAGTTTTGGGTTCTGCCAGGACCACCCGGCTCCAGACCTCAGTAGAGCCTTGTTCCGAACATGCACAAAAGAATTGAAATACAGTGGTGAGGTGCAATCAAGGAACCCATTAAAATTGAAGTCAATGCGAATCAGGTGGGAAACTTTCCACTGGCTGGAGTCATGCCTAGCATAAAGGAAGATGTTTGTGGTCTTTGGAAGCCAATCATCTCAGTCGTTGGACAGTGCTGCAGGAGCTCCACACGGCAGGGTTTTAGGTCCAACCATCTCCAGCTGCTTCATCAGTGTGCTTCCTTCCGTCAGAATTTCAGAATTGGGGATACACACTGATTTTTGGAAAGTGCTCAGTGCCATTCGCAACTCCTCAGATAATGAAGCAGTCCATGTCCGCATGCATCAAAACTTCGTAGCTTGGCTTGATAAGTGGCAAGTAACATTCACACCACATAAGTGCCAGGCAATGACTATCTCCAAGAAGTGATTATAAACAGCACCCTTCATTTTCAATGGTATTACCATCGCCTAAGCCCTAGCGTTTTCATCCTGCAGGTTACCATTGTCTTGAAGCATTATTGGAGCAGCCTCATAAGTTTGAAGCCACAAGAGTATTTCAGATGCTGGGTATTCTGTGGCGAGCGTCTCACCTCCTGAATCACCAATGCCTTTCCATGATCTACAAGGCACAAGTAAGGAGTGTGATGAAATAGTTTTCACTTGCCTGGATGACTGCAACTAAAACAAAACTCAAGAAATTTGTCACCATCCAGGACAAAGCAGCTCGCTTGACCAGCACCCATCCACCACATTAAATATTCCCTCCCTCCACCACCAGCGTACAGTGGCTGCAGTGTGCACCAACTACAACATGAACCGCAGCAAATCGCCAAGGCTTCTTCGACAGCACTGCCCAAACCCGGGACCTCTACCACCAGGAAGGAGAAGTGCAGCATGTGCATGGGAACATCATCACCCACAAGTTCCCATCCAAGTTACGCACCACCCTGACAGGGAAGTATATCACCATTCCTTCATCATTGCTGGGTAAAATCTTGGAACTCCCTCCATAACAGCACAGTGGGAGTAAATTCACCACGCCGACTGCAGCTCACCACCAACTTCTCAAGAGTAATTAGGGATGGGCAATAAATGCTGGCCTTTCCAGCGAAGCCCACAGCCCATCAACGAATAAGTAATGTCGCTGAACTTGGAATCGCTGCCCAGATAAGCTGAGCAATGAAAGTTGAATTCTCCACAGATCCCCAACTGGCTGGTGCACCAAAGCATTTGGATCGCAGGCACCGAAATTGCAGCCAAAAGCAGCAGCAATCTAAGGTGAGCAGTAAGGCGATGAATCAGAAATCGCTGATGGGGTTTCGAAACCCGCCGACTACAGGTGAGTTTGTCTGGTCTGAAAAAGTTCGATTTTTGCACCATTCCAATTGTTCCAATTTGGTTTCTGTTCCGAGACACTTGCCAAACGGCTGCATTCATGTGATGTCCCTGGCAAGCACTTCACTGCAATATGAGAGCAGGGCATCACGAAATAGCTCGGCCATAACAAATACCTTAAATTTCTTAGAACCTCACAAACTGGTCCTGCAACATAGTGGGTCTGATTGTAATGGAGGAAAACAATTTTAGGGCAATGAATGGGCAATGTGGAGAATTAAACACAAAACCTCGAATAAATAGGAAATGGAGACAAGACACTGCACAAAAGAAGTCACTTCACTCAAGCCAACAATATTGACAGTCTGTGGTTTCGTATTAGAGAATATAAAATCATACCAGTCGGGATATTGACAATAAGGGCCGAGTTCTAATCAGGAAAGAAGCAGATATTGATATGGTTCAGAGTCTTTAATAGACACAGCTGCACAAGTAACTTGAATTACAAGGAACATCGATAAGTTGATTTGGACTATTGATCAAAAGTGGAATGTGGCTGGGGCTAAGATGAGGCCTTTAGTCTTGCCAATGTTTGATTGGAGAAAATTGTGGCTCATCCAAATAGAATGTGGGACAAGTAGTCTGACAACACAGGTAGCGGGCTCTAGAGAGTGAATGGAGTGTTAAAACTTGTACTGACAACTTACATATAAAAGCAGATCCCATATATATGGAAGAAGCATGTAGAGGAGGAACAAGAGACGGGAACGATAGATACCTGGGTGGCATCATAGGGAACGGTGCTGTGGGCCGGAGATGATTGTGAGAGAAACCTTTGCTGGAGATATGGTATCTTATATGGGATGTTGGGCTTCATAAATAGGGGCATTGAGTACAATAGTAGAGAGGTTATGCTGAAACTTTATAAATTGATAGTTAGGCCACAACTTGAGTATTGCATCCAGTCCTGGTCACCACACTTAGGAAGGATGTGAAGGGACTTGAGCGGGCGCTGAGGAGATATACCAAAATGGTTCCGGCGATGGGGCATCTTAGCTACAAGGACAGGTTGTAGCAGTTGGATTTGTTTTCATTTGTGCAAAGGAGGTGGAGGGGTGATTTGATAGAAGTGTACAATAACATGACGGGTTTGGATGGGCTAGTCGGGCATAGGCTGTTCCCAGTAGTTAATGGTACAGGGACTAGGGGACACAGACTTAAGGTTTTGGGCAAGAGTTACAGCGGGGATGTGAGGAAAAACCTTTTTTCGCAGCAAGTGTTGAGGTCCTGGAACTCGCTGCCGACAGAAGTGATGGAAGCGGAGATACTCAATATTTTCAAGGGGAGACTGCATCGGCATTTGAGAGAAATAAAGTACCAGGGCTACGGGGATAGAGCGGGGGAATGGGATTGACTCGATTGCTGTGCAGAGGGCCGGTATGGGCTCGATGGTCCAAAGGACCCCCTTCTGTGTTGTTACATCTCTCTATTCCCTGTTTCCGATCAGATAGATAATCATGGAAACCAGCAAGTCAAGCCCTACCAAAGAGAGGCCAGTGTCCGAGGAATGAAAAGGAGACAGATTGGAGGAGAGGACGGAGAGTCTGGAGCTGATAAACTCCTGATTGATGGTTTTAATGCCGATGGGCTGAGGCAGGGGCAGAGGCCAGCGTTATTATGGGGGCGGAATTAGGTGTCTCTTCTGATTGAGAGGATACGAGCTCGGTAGCATAGCACAGGACAAATAGGGGTCAGAGGTTACATATTCAGCCTGAGACAACAGCCAGGAGGGGGAATGGAATCGTTGAAAAGGGTTAGCAGATTGTGGTGGGGCCAATAGTGGAGGGTCGGTCTTCACCGTGTAGGAGCAAATCGCAGCTCATGCAAAACAGACTGTTGCAGTCTGATAACACAGAGGTAGTGGAGTGTAGACAGAGATGGTGGAGAGCTGGAGCTGGGCCTTGTCAGCAGACATGTGGACGCTGACCCCATGTCTGTAGCTTATGTCACAAAAGGCAGCATGTAGATGAGGAAGAGGCGGGGCAAGAATGGAAAGTTCAGAGACTCGAGAGTTAACGCTGCTGGTATAGAAAGTTAAGACGTTGCTGGAGATGCTCTGGCTATGGTCAGTTTGGTAAGACTGGAACCGAGAGAGGCAGTCCCAACAAAAGAAGCCAGAGGCAGAGGTATCCAAGACCACGGGTGGGTTAACTGCAGGGTAGGATGAGAGGGTGGAATTGGCGAGGGGTGAGGCCATGGAGGATTTAAACTCCAAGATCAGAATTTTAAATGTAAACCTTCGAGGTGGGGTTTCTGGGAGACACTGGAGCTCAGTGAGACCGAGAGCAATGGGCGAGTGGGACTTGGGCAGTGCTGGACACTGACAGCAGAATTTAGGACTGGTTGGCATTGATAAAAGGTACAGGTTGGATGGCTGGCCAGGAGAGAATTGGAGGAATGTAGTCAGGAGGTGGCACTGTTCTAACTTTATGGGATCTGTTAACCCATGTAGAATAAATGGTAAACATCTGCAGTAAAATAGCGGAGATAGGAATGTCAATGAGGCACGTTCACTTTCCGTCCCCTAATATCACGCACAGTAATTTCTAGGCTTCAATAGTGAACATCATCTTTAACTGTCCTTGTGCTAGGGACTGATGCATCAAACTATTAATTGTGAATCTACAGGGACAGCTTTAAAGGGGCCTGCTTGTGTATCTGGATTCTTTATACACTGCGGAGAAATAAATAACATTTATAAATGAATCAGTAGGAGTGAACATGCTCAATACAATTACATGATAACTGTAAATGGAGCCGCCCCTTTTGTTGGGTCAGTCCTGAATGAGCACAGCTTTCAGCCTCATTCCCCAGCGAGGTCTGATGAGGATAATGCCCTTGACTTTGAGTTGTTTGTGATTCATCCACCACATTATTTGCTTCAGACTCATAGGTCTTGATGTAATGTATTTGTTCATGTGTCTGTAACTAATAGCAATGATCAGGGGTATAAAAGTGTCAGTGGAGACTTATCTCCTGTATAAATCAGGGCCCATTGCATAGTATCAGCTCAGAGTGCCTGCCGGAACTGTGGGTTCCACTCCCACAAAAGTCACCCCTTCTCACAGAAATGGGATATCCAGTAGTCTATCAGATAGAAGACATTTACTATCCTGTTATTGCAGCCGTTGGAGTTTCTGGTGAGCTGTTATCCTAGCTCGTTATGGTTAAATCTGTGGCAACTGTGCTGCTGGACTTGGCCATTGATTTCTAGAAGCATGTGTTACACGATCACCTGTCCTGCTCCATCAGTTGAATGAGGGATTGTACAATTTTTCTGAAGTCTTGTAATAGCTGCGTTATATCCATAATGATATTTGTTTACCCAGCCCTGGTAGTGTTCCAGGTTTATTTTCTGCACTGCCTGTATTGGAGACAGAGGTAAAAGCAGGAATCAGACAATCAGAAGTAGTTCACAGTTTCACGATGTGGAAGTAATCTGTCCTGAAATATTTTTTTCATGAATGTGTTTCCAGTGATTGATAATGAGGCAGCTCACGGTCTCAGTGTTCCAAGGAGGCGGTGTAATGTCCTCCCCACAATTACATGGTTCTGTTTAACTGGGATTTCAATGTATGTAATGTCTTTCACTGTTGTGTAATATTATTTTGCAGTGTCTGTATCTGACGCCGTTTCAGAGGTCTGGCGACTGAACTGAGTTTGCTCCTCACTCTTTAACATCTCCTTCGCTGCTTCAATGCGGATGGATTCACTGACTGTCGTTGGACTTCATTGTAAAATTTAATGTTTTGGGGTTATGCTGTGTCAGTTTGCAATGTATCTGTTGGAAGCAGGAGCACTTCTATTGATCATGGAGATTATAAGGAGCAGTGGTGGTGTTGGCGTTTTGTTAATTCAACAATCGCGCCATCTAATGTTGTACTTTATAATTACAGGAGAAGGGGCATCAATTATTGCCGGGTCTATCTGGAAGAGACATTATGTTCTGTTTATTGCAGGCATTACAGATGAGGTGAAGGCGAACAAGTGGAGACTTCGGTGATCTGCAGAAATATTAAACTATTCACGGAGTCTACAACATTGAACAAACTGACTCAGAGAATAAGATCATTGAACATGGGAATGTTGAACAGAATTCAGGCGCAAGATGTAGGATTAATTCGGATTTGAAAAGGGGCATTGAGAGAGACAGCAGAGATATTGCAGGGAGATAGAGTGGAGCAATCAACAAACAGACTTAGAAGGAAAACGCCGGGTAGAATGAAGGGAGAGAGACAGCGACAGCAGTGTGAATAATTAATCGGAATGAACAGCTGAAACTTATTCTGGAAACACACAGCAGTTCAGGCAGCATCGTAGAGAGAGATGCAGAGTTAACATTTCAGGTCGATAACAGGTCATCAGAACTGAGTGTTTCCAGCATTTCTGTTGCTGTTTCAGATTTCCCGCATTCGTACTATTTTGCTATTGTCCTCAAGCTTATTAACTGTATAAATGAAAATATAATTGATTGGTATTGAAAAATAGAATCAGGCATTTGTTGATCGTCATGAGGATACTCCATTTTAAAAACTCGGCTTGATCATAATTAACTAAAAGCGAGGCTGGTTAAATTATTACATTTTTAGTGTCATTTTAATTGAATATGCTAAGTAAATTTATAGAACACATTATGTCTCCAACGAGTTAGTATGTGACATCAATAATCACATATATTAATGGGAGAATGTATGAATTGAGTTGTGTTACTTCGATCTATGTATTAGATTTCCTCTAACACTCTGCTGCACTCTCCCTGCGAATCACATCCTCTCC
Organism: Somniosus microcephalus; assembly: GCF_052327205.1. Lineage (NCBI taxonomy): Eukaryota > Metazoa > Chordata > Chondrichthyes > Squaliformes > Somniosidae > Somniosus > Somniosus microcephalus. The sequence continues at coordinate 823,863 of NW_028225217.1, forward strand.
TTCCCTGGCAGTGAATCTTCTGTCTCCTCTTCCATTGTTTCAGATTATCCGCTTTCCTAAACCTTCAGCCCCTGACTCCCCTCCAACTCCCACATGTCCTTTTCCTTGTCTTCCTCCCACTCTCACTCACTGGCTCGCCCTCCAGCTGCCTCTTTCAATCCGATCCGAAGCCTCAAACTCAGCAGCTCTCGGCCATTACCGTAATGTGCCAGCCCCTGTCGGCTCTGTTAATCAAGAGCAACAGATCAGCAGCACCTCCCTCTGTCCCCGCACCTTCCAGGCTTTCAGTCAGGAGCCCAAAAACCGGATTTAACACTTTGGATTCCGGATCTGTAAAATCCCTTCTCCCTTCCCCACCAGCACTCTACCCTTGACTCGACCCTTCCAGTGGATCCGGCGCTCACTTTATTCACTTTCTGCATCGATTTCCCAATGTATTATCGATAATCATGTTTAAAAACATTTCACTGCCCGAAAGCGCTGCCCAGGTCAATGAACCGGTATCCACCGCTCGATGCAGCAACAAAGCTGGAATGTTCACCCAGAGCCCGTCAAACTGCTGCTTTGGCTCCAGGTCTGATCAGTAATTTATCCGCTTCCCTTTTCTCTCTCTTACAGTTAACCTGGTGGCGATTGTGATCCTGTCCCGAGGAAAGTGCGGTCTCACCAAATGCATCACTCGCTACCTGGTGGGAATGGCCGTGGCCGATCTCCTGGTCGTCATCTCTGATCCCATATTGAGTTGGATTGGTCAGATCTATTTCCCAGATATATTCCTGCACATTACTTCCGTGTGTAGTCTCATTTACCTCCTGATTTCTGCGTCCACGGTGGTTTCTGTGTGGCTCACAGTCGCTTTCACCTTTGATCGATTTGTGGCCATTTGTTGTGAGCAGCTGAAAACAAAATATTGCACCGAGAAAACGGCGGCTGTGGTTATCGGAACAGTGAGTGTGCTGGGCTGTTTAGAGTCTGTCCCCTGGTACTTTGCATATGAACCTAAGCATATAATTGATGATGTTCCCTGGGGTTGTAACCCTAAACTGAGCTTCTTTACTTCCCCATTATGGGGAGTCTATGAGTTGTTTCACCTGATTTTAACCCCTTGTGTCCCGTTCTTTCTGATTTTGCTGCTCAATGCTCTGACGGTCAGACGTATTTTAGCGGCCAGTAGAGTCCGCAGGCGACTGCGGGGCCGCAGCGATGGAGAGAATCACAAGGACCCAGAGATGGAGAATCGAAGGAAATCCATCGTTTTACTCTTCAGTTTATCTGGCAGTTTTATATTGTTATGGGTGGTCCTGGTTTTCTATAAACTTTATGCGCGAATTGCAGATATTCGGCTTTATTACTCCACCACTGACCCTCATTACATCACAGAACACACAGCAACAATGCTGCAGCTTCTGAGTTCCTGCACCAACACGTGTATTTACGCTGTGACCCAGACTAAATTCAGAGAGGAGCTGAGGAATGCAGTGAAATACCCACTCAATCTAATTATTAAATTAGTTAAGTCATAGCTGAAGGCTTTCAAGCACTAGAACACAATCCCATTTCATCCCCCATTTACCCCATTTCACACTGGGCAGAAATATAATTTTACATTAGCAGCAGAGAGCCCAGACATTATCTTAAATGTGATATTACATTGTATTGATGATCTGACATATTGAGGCGACAATAGGTCAGGTGACCTGCAGACATCACCTGAATTGTTGCTCTAAAAGGCGGCACTAAAGAGCTCAGCGGGACTTCTGGTAAATGGCCCGCCCTGCACCGGCAGCACAATGGGCAAACCCACCAATCACAGTCGCTGCTGTGGGCCTGCTCAGATTGGGAGCACTCCACATAAACGGAGAGACAGAAAGACATAGATAGATAGAGCGATAGATAGAGGACGGCAAATACAGTGAGAGAGAGAGAGTTACTTAGAGAGATGAACATACAGATAGAGGCAGGAAGCAACTGGAAATGAGAGATAGTGAGTTCGCAAGCAGAGAGAGAAACAGAGATCAGGACTATGAAGCGAAGAGAGAGGCAGAAAGGAAATTTAGAGAAACAGAAAGTGAAAGTGATTACAGAGCGTAGAGTGGCAGAGAAAACAAGTTAAAGAAAGAGACCAATCGAACTATGTAAAGAAGAAAAGAGTATGAGCTGCTGATGGTGAAATGGATAGAGAGAGAAAAGAGAGAAAACGAAACATACCAAAGGAGGGAGAGAGTGAGAAATTAATGGGTAGAAAGACTGAGAAGGCAGAGAGAGAAACCGGTAAAAGATGAGCTGGAGAAAAATAGAAAGAGAAAAATAGAATTAGAAAAAAATACAAGTGGGAACACCATCAACAGGAAAGGCACATGTGTATATTAAAGAACAAAAAACGTATAACACAGATTAAGAGAAAGAGGGAATTTGTGAGAAAGAGAAAGTTGAGTTAAATTTTTAGACACATGGAGAAATAAACTGAGAGGCAGAGGGAAAGTTATACAGGAATCAAACAGACACGCAGGGGAAATTACAAAGAGAGATATTTTAAACAAATATGTTGTTTCTGCCTTCACAGTAGAAGACACAAAAACATAAAGGAAATTGTGGGGAACAAAGGGTCTAACGAGGGTGAGGTATTTAAAGTAATTAATATTAGTAAATGAAAGGTAATAGAGAAATTAATGGGACAAAAAGATGACAAATCTTCTGGACCTGGAGGCTTATATCCTTGGGTTTAAAAATGGGAGGCTGCAGAGTTAGTTGATGCATTGGTTTTGATGTTCCAGAAATCCCTAGGTTCTAGAAAGATGCTCGAGGATTGGAAGGTAGCAAATGTAACCAAACTGTAACAAAAGGAGAGATGGAAAACAAGGATCTTAAGGCCAGTTAGCCTGACATCAATAATAGGGAAATTGCTAGAATCTGGTATTAAGGACGTTGTAACAGGGCACTTGGAAAATTAAAATGTGATAAGGCAGCTTCCACACGGTTTTATGAAAGGGAAATCTCGTTTGACAAAACTATCAGGGCTAGAAATTCAGAGAAACTGGAAGAATGGAATAGAGTCCTTACAGGAGGCGGGGTGGGAGGAAGTGTAGTCCAAGTAGCTTTGGGAGTCAGTGGGCTTGTAGTGATTTCCGCTGCCTCCAAAATGATCCCACCTCCAAACGCATCTTCCCCTCCCCTCCCCCTTAAGCATTCCATAGGGAACGCTCCCTCCGAGACACCCTGGTCCACTCCACTATCACCCCAAACAGCCCTTCCCCTTCGCCTGGCACCTTCCCGTGCAAGCGCAGGAGATGTAACACCGGCCCCTATACCTCCCCCCTTCCCACTGTCCAGGGCCCCAAACACCCCTTTCAGGTGAAACAGCGATTTACTTGTACTTCTTGCAGTCTAGTATACTGTATTTGCGGCTCACGATGTGGTCTCCTCTACATTGGGGAGACCAAACCCATATTGGGTGACTGCTTTGCGGAACACCTCCGTTCAGTCTGTAAAGGTGACCCTGAGCTTCCGGTCGCCTGTCATTTTAATTCACTGCTCCATTCCCACTCGGACCTCACCGTCCTTGGCCTCTTGTATTGTTCCATGGAAGCTCAATGTAAACTCGAGGAAGAGCTCCTCATATTCCGATTAGGCACTTGGCAGCCTTCCGGACTCAATATCGAGTTCAACAATTTCAGGTCATTACCTCGGCCCCTATTACTTTTTTACTTAAATTTTTTTCCACCCCTTTGTTTTGGGTCATCCTTTCCTCCGCCCCCTTTCCTTTTGTTTCCCTCAACCACCTGGCAGCTATCTCTTATCCTGCCAGCACACTTCACACCTAATCTCTGCCTATTACCATCTCATCTGGTTTCAAATACCTTTTATTGTCACTTTTACTTCTATTGTCTGATCGCAGCCCTGCCTTCAGTCTATTTTATTTTCTTCAGTTTTGAAGAAGGGTTTCGACCCGAAACATCAACTCAAATTTCTCTCCATGGATGTTGCCTGACCTGGTGAATTGTTCCAGCATATTCTGTTGTTATTTCGGATTTCCAGCATCTGCAGTATTTTGCTATCGAGGAGTGGGACAATTGGAGAGTTCTTCACAGGGCCGGCAGAGGCAGTATGGGCCGAACGGCCGACTTCTATGCAATAAGATTCTATGAAGACATGCAGCAGCATAGATATACAGAGTGAGATAGAGAGAGGGAAAGAGAAAGCAAAGGCTGCCATAAAAAGAGAAATGAGAAAGCGATAGACAGAAATTAAAAGAACATTGAAAAATGAGAGAGAAGCAGACTGAGATTAACAGTTATACAACAGAGAGACAGAGACGATGAAAGACAGACAGACACAAATACAAACAGGTCGGTAGAGACAGGAGTGAGATTAAAACACATAAAACACTAGATAATACTTTTCAAACTCTCATTGTAATCAGCCTGGAGTGTGGGAGTGCAGACTAGCAGAACAGCAGCAGGTGAAGCAGGCGGGCCAGTTAATGTATGTTCTGGGATAATACACTGTTGGGTTTAATTTTGACAGTTCTAAAAGTGATGCCTGGAAGCTGCATAATGAAATCACCCAGTCTGCTAAGCTGACCCTGTCCATCACTTACTGCAGTAGGTTTACCAGCTGATCTGTACAAAGTGTAACATTCCCAGTGACCTGCTGTATTCTGTAATAAATCGTAATGTACTCTTACCTTTCCGGTGTTTTAATAAACTGGACTATAACAACAAACAAAAGAAAGTCAACGTGAAATAAAACCCCAAAACTGCTGGAAATACACAACAGGTCAGAAAGAATAAGGGTAATTATTTCGGGTTTGGACAATCGTCTTCCTAATTGAAACAAGGAGACACAGATTGATAGATTAATCCATAGCTATATTTGTGTGTATGTGTGTATTGACATATGTAAAAATTACAACCCCAGGGAGAAACATCAGCAGAGTGTGTAACAGATTATTTCAGTCAATGATCCCATTCACAAAAATAGAAAAAAATAGCATCCAAAGCTCGAGCTCATCTGGATGACTAGAGATATAAACATTAAAATGAAACAGAAAGAACGAAGTTTATGCTAAACGGCAGCTTCATAATTCAATCTAGAACCAAGCAGCATACTAAAAGTAGACAGGAGAACGGGGGGTAAAAGAGAGTTTATGAAAATAAATTAGCGGCTAACATAAAAGCAGACCCAAAAATATTTTATAAACATATAGATAGTAAAAGGGTAGTGAAAAGCAGTGTTGGCTGGTTAGGGTTAAAAAAGAGGGCATGCTTTTGTGTTCACTACAGAAGAGGATGCTGACAATGTCACAGTGCTGGAGGAGGTAGTAGAGAAATGGGATCCGATAAAATATATTAAGAGAAGACAATTACAAGGTTGGCAGTGCTCAAAGTAGCAAAGTCACCCGCTCTAGATAGGATGCATCCTATGTTTCTGAGGGAAGTAAAGGTGAAACTTGTGCAGACTTTGGCCACAAGCTTCCAATCTTCCTTGGATATGGGAGTGGTGCTAGAGCATTGGAGGATTGCAATTGTTATACACATGTTTCAAAAAGGGGAGAGTGATAAACATAGTAATTGCAGTCCATGTAGCCTAACGTTAGTGGTGGGTAAGATTTAGAGACATTAATCAGTGACAAAACGCATTGGCATTTGGGAAAATATGGGTCAATAAATGAAAGACAGCAGGGATTTTTTAAAGCCATGCCGTGTTTCACTAAGTTCATTGAGGTATTTGATGAAGACACGGTAAAGGTTGATGAGGGTAGTGCGGTTGATGTTGTGTATATGGACTTCCATGAAGCAATGGATAAAATACCACATAATAGACTGTTTAGAAAAATTGAGGATAAACTTGGGAACAGGCTGCATGGATACAAAATTGATTAAGGAACAGAAAGCAAAGAGTAGTGGTGAATGGTTATTCTTCACACTGGAGGGTAGTGCGCATTGGAAGGACTAGGCAGACTAGAGAAATAGGCAGACATTTGACAAATGAAATTTAAATGGGTGACCCCCTTATCCTGAAGAGATGCACCCAAGTTCGAGATTCCCACACGAGGATTAACGCCTAAAGAGGCCAAAAATGGGGCGCTAGCCAAGTTCCGGCTGGGCGCAAGGAGCTTAGTGCCTCGCCCCATATTGAGTATCCATTTAGCGCCGGTGCTAAATCTTAGCGCCCGCTCACGGGCACAGGCAGACTATAGCGTCATTTGAGTGTGCAACGCCTTTTGGGCACCCCAGACCAGAAATTCAGTGGCGCTCCACTCCATAGGGCCTGGCGCTTACAGTGACAGCTTACCTGAAGCCTTACCCAGTCGCTCTCAGCCTGGGGGTGCGTTGTTTGAAGTGGACTGGTGTGGTTTAAAAGCGGCAGCCATTTTTGGAGCACAACTTCTTCGAGAGCAACAGAGAGTTGCTGAGCTGCACACAGAGAGCCTTTTCACCACTGAGTCCGCGCAGGCAGAGGAACTTCAGCCTTCTGACCATCACCTTGCTGTTGGTGTGCATTTACAACAGGAAAACTTCCTGTGCGCACTTATTATGAGGGCTGCATTGGAGGGGAGCGTCCTGCTGCTGAATCATCTGGAAAGGGCACAGAGACGCAGGGAGAGAGGGGCAGGCATGGCCAGACGGAAGAGGGCCAACAGACGTCGCCACACCAGATTTTACGCTGGCAGTGTTTTCCGACAGCAGTTTTCCTACATGAACATGTTGGAAGAGCAGTGTTTCAGAAGGTTGCGATTTAGAAAGGAGGTTGTGAATGTGCTGTGCGACCTGCTTCAGGCAGAACTGCAGCCTCAGATAAGGTGCAGGACATCTCTGTCGGTGGCTGTGAAGATGACTGTTGCCTTGAACTTCTACGCGAGCGGCGCTTTTCAGGCTGCATCTGGGGACATAGCCAGCATCTCGCAGTTTGTGGTGCATTGCTACATCCGTCAAGTGACTGATGCCCTGTTTAAAAGGAGGCGGCATTACATCTCCTTCAAAATGACACCGGACAAGCAGTGGGAGCGCGCAGAGGGCTTCGCTGCAATAGTAGACTTCTCCATGGTGCAGGGTGCCATTGACTGCACGCACGTGGCTTTGCGGGCACCTGCATTCAATTTGGAGGAGTTCCGCAGCCGCAAGGGGTTCCATTCCTTGAATGTGCAGCTGGTCTGTGACCACTGGCAGTTGATCCTCGCAGTGAATGCGCAGTTCCCAGGCAGCAGCCATGACGCCTTCATCCTGCGCCAGACTTCGGCAGCAGACCTTTTTGAGGCCCTGACTCACACAGGAGGCTGGCTTCTTAGGAACAAGGGCTATCCTCTGTACCAGTGGCAAATTGAGCCGCCCCCTTAATAGCTGTCCGGCGCCACTGTGTCAGGGGGAAAGTGATTATTGACAGCACCTGCACTGCGCACCATCGCCGCAAATTTGGGTTGCGCCGCCGGGTTAGCACCTTAGGAGCCTCGTGCAGCGCTTGATTTAGCGCCACAATCAACTTCAGGGGCGCAATGACCCAATATCGCACTAGGTGGCGCTAAATTGCGCCTGGCGCCAAACTTTGCACATCGCCAGGACTAGCGCCTAGAAATTGGGTTGGACGCACCAGGAATTAGCGCCTAAAGAGGGCAATAACTGGGGCGATAGCCAAATTCTGGAAAGTGTGAGGTTATGCACTTTGGCAGGAAAAATCATAGAGCAAGTTATTATCTTAATGGCAAGAAACTGGAAAGTACTGTAGTACAAAGGGATCTGGGGGTCCTGGTGCACGAAACTCAAAAAGTTAGTATGCAGGTGCAGCAAGTGATCAAGAAGGCCAATGGAATGTTGGCTTTTATTGCTAGGGGGATGGAATATAAAAACAGGGAGGTATTGCTGCAGTTGTACAAGATATTGGTGAGACCGCACCTGGAATACTGCATACAGTTTTGGTGTCCATACTTAAGAAAAGACATACTGTAAGGAATGACCCAGATTCTGCCTCGCCTCGCCAACAGGGGGCTCCATGAACTCTCATAATTGTGTCCTTCTTTATTCATTATTGTATTCACCTGTGCATTGTTAGATGCCTACTATTTAAGTGGTGTTCACTTTATGTTCATTGCTCAGTCTTGAGTTGCACTGCCTGGTGATACCTCTTGCTGGCCTGCTGGCTTGTATTCTGTGCTGTTGTTATTTTGTTTATGTCAAGTAAAGTCTACCTTTGTTTTACAACCTAACCTTCGTCTCAGTTTGCCTTACTGCAGTTGGGTCCACCGAGTTCCGGTCCTTACAGCAAGACTGAGCCAAAACATGGTCCCAGCAGAGAAGGACCAATGGCTAAGACAAATTTCTGAACAACTACAACTGATCTTGAGCGAACTGTGGTGCCTCGCCACGGCATTCTCCCGAAGCCAGAATCAGCTGGAGGCCCTCGTCATTGCTTTCCATCGGAGCCAGAACCAGAATCAGGTGATCCAAGCTGCTCCAGCACCGTTACCCGCTCCTACGGTTGCGCCTTTCCCTCTGAAAGAACCCCGATTACCTGCACCCGAGCGCTACGATGGTAATCCAGGAGGATGTCGAGGTTTCCTAACCCAGTGTTCCCTGGCTTTCCAACTGCAGGGTTCATTATTTCCCAGTGACTGTTCCCGAGTGGCCTACATCATTTCGCTACTCACCGTCAAGGCACTTACCTGGGCTACGGCCGTCTGGGAACAGCAAACTCTGGCATGTTCAAACTACCAACTTTTCTCGGAAGAAATGAGAAGGGTTTTTGATCACCCTGTCAGTGGGAGAGAGGCATCTAACAAACTGCTTCGGCTTCGCCAGGGGGTTCGTAGCGTTGCGGACTACGCAATTGAGTTTGGCACTCTCGCTGCAGAGAGCCAATGGGATTCGCAGGCGCTCATCGCTACTTTTTGCCACGGTCTCACGGATGAGATCAAGGACAAACTGGCATCCAGAGATCCGGTGAGTGATTTGGAGTCTCTCTTTGATATCTCCATTCGTGTGGATAATCGTCTCCGTGAGAGGCGAAGAGAACGCCACTCCTTTTGCACCCCGCTTCCAGAGACCAGAGCCTTTCCTGCTTTGAAGCCATCTGAGAACCTTCGAGCCATCCCGAGTCCATCTTTGACCGATCCAGAGGAGCCCATGCGGGTGGGAGTAACCCGCCTCTCGCAGCCCCAACGTGATTGCCGAATGAGAGAGGGATCTTGCCTCTATTGTGGGGAAACTGGCCACTTTCGCTCTTCCTGTCCAGAGTTGGTGGGAACAGCCAGGGCTCGGCCAGGACGGAGGGACCTGAGACGAGCGTAACCATCCCTTCCGACACCACTGTTTCTAGGGTTTTGCTGGCATCCTCCCTTTTCTGGGGCAATCAACAACATGATCTTAAGGCCCTGGTGGATTCGGGGTCTGATGGTAACTTCATAGATCTGGGGTTAGCTAAAGATCTCAAGATTCCCCTGACCCATCCTGATCACCCCCTCACTGTTGTTGCCCTGGATGGAAGACCCCTGGGTTCTGGAACCATTCACCATCATACTGCCCCCCTGTGTTTGGGCATGGAAGGACAACATTTCGAGACCATCCAATTCTCCCTTATCCAGTCTTCCCAGTTTCCATTAATTCTGGGTTATCCTTGGTGGGCCTGCCATAATCCTCGCTTGGATTGGGCTACCGGCCGGCTTACGGAATGGGGCTCCGCGTGCCATACTACCTGTCTTCGTGCCAAGTCTCCTTCCCAGCCCCAGGAGTCCCCATCACGCTCTGAATTGTCCCAAGTGCCACCTGAGTATGAGAATCTAAAGGAGGTCTTCAGTAAGGCTCGAGCCACATCACTTCCCCCTCATAGGCCATATGACTGTGCCGTTGACCTCCTGCCTGGGACATGCCCACCTAGGGGTAGGATCTTTTCCCTATCTGCTCCTGAGACCACCGCGATGGAGGAGTACATCCGTGACGCCTTCGCCGCTGGCTTCATCCGTCCGTCCACCTCTCCTGCTGGTGCTGGTTTTTTCTTCGTGAGTAAGAAAAATGGAGGTCTCCGTCCCTGAATCGACTACCGTGGCCTTAACCGGATTACTATAAAGAACCGTTATCCTCTTCCACTCATGTCGACGGCCTTCGAGCTACTTCAGGGAACCACGGCCTTCACAAAATTGGGCCTCCGCAACGCCTACAACCTCATCCGCGTCCGCGAAGGGGACGAGTGGAAGACGGCGTTCAACACACCTACTGGGCACTACGAGTACCTGGTTATGCCTTTTGGATTGACCAACGCTCCTGCTGTGTTCCACGCGCTCATCAACGACGTTCTCCGAGACATGCTGAATCGCTTTGTTTTTGTCTACCTGGATGACATTCTCATTTTCTCCAAAACTCTTCACGATCATGTCCAGCATGTAAGACAAGTCCTGCAACTTTTGTTTAACAACCTCTTGTTTGTCAAGGTGGAGAAGTGTGAATTTCACCTTTCCACGGTTTCATTTCTGGGCTTGTTCATCTCCAGCGGCAACATCCAAATGGACCCTGGCAAGACCCAAGCTGTCCGAGATTGGCCACCACCCACCTCTCTCAAACAGGTGCAACGTTTCTTGGGGTTTGCTAACTTCTATCGGAGATTCATCATAAACTTCGGCACCATTGCTGCCCCTCTTAACACCCTCACCAAGACTGCCTCTACCCGGTTCAGTTGGTCCGTTGAGGCTGCGCAGTCTTTCGAGGATCTCAAGCGGCGCTTCACGTCTGCTCCTGTCCTCGTGATTCCGGATCCCTCACTCCCCTTCATTGTCGAGGTGGATGCTTCAGATATAGGAGTGGGCGCCGTTTTATCCCAATGGTCTAACGACAACAAATTGCACCCTTGCACCTTTTTCTCTCGCCGACTCACTTCCGCTGAACGAAACTACGATATTGGGAACAGGGAATTACTTGCAGTTAAGTTGGCACTGGAGGAGTGGAGACATTGGTTGGAGGGGTCTAAACACCCGTTCATTGTCTGGACTGACCATAAGAATCTGGCCTATATCCAGGAGGCCAAACGACTTAACTCTCGTCAAGCTCGCTGGGCACTGTTTTTAAATCGTTTTGACTTCGTCCTGTCATATCGTCCAGGTTCCAAGAATCTCAAGACTGTTGCTCTCTCCAGGCAATTTGATCCACCCGAGCGGGAGAGACAACCAGAACCTATTATTTCTACTTCTCGAGTTGTAGCACTGGTTTGCTGGGGGATCGAGACGCTCGTCAGAAAGGCGCAACAGAGGGAGGCAGACCCTGGCAACGGCCCACCCGGTCGCCTTTTTGTCCCCAACACGACTCGCTCACAAGTCCTGCAGGGGGGCATTCGTCGCGGCTCACCGGTCATCCAGGCGCATCCAGGACACTGGAGTTTCTTCGCAGAAGGTTCTGGTGGCCCACCATGGAGAAGGACGTAAAGGCGATCGTGGCAGCTTGTGCCATTTGTGCACGAAACAAGAACCATCGATCTCGCCCCCAGGGTTTGCTGCATCCTCTCCCCATTCCCACTCGCCCCTGGTCACACCTCTAGGTGGATTTCATCACAGGCCTTCCACCATCTCAAGGCAACACTGTCATTCTGGTCTTCGTAGATCGCTTCTCCAAAGCCTGTCGTTTTCTGCCCTTGCCCAAGCTTCCCTCAGCCCAAGAGACAGCCGAGCTCATGGTCCAGCATGTTTTCAGGTTGTTCGGTTTACCCCTTGACATGGTTTCTGACCGTGGTCCACAATTCGCCTCCCGGTTTTGGAGTGCCTTCTACAAGCTCATTGGAGCTACTGTCAGTCTTTTCTCGGGTTCCACCCTGAGTCGAACGGTCAAACAGAACGGATCAACCAAGACCTGGAGACGACCCTGAGGTTTCTCGTGTCCGCTAACCCTGCGACCTGGAGTCGTCACATCATCTGGGCTGAGTACGCGCACAACACGTTGCGCTGCTCCCCTACAGGACTATCGCCGTTCGAGTGCCACTGCTCCAAGAGCAGGAGCTCGAGGTGGGGGTTCCGTCCGCGGAGAAGTTTGTCCAGCGTTGTCGGTGGACCTGGAGGAGAGCGCGGCTGGCCTTACAACGAGCTTCTCGACAATGGCAGATCCAGGCCAACAAGCGGCGCAGACCGGCTCCTTCATTCCGTCCTGGTCAGAGGGTTTGGCTTTCTACGCAGGATCTCCCGCTGCGAGTGGAGTCCCGCAAGCTGGCGCCCCATTTCATCGGTCCCTCCATGGTGTTGAGGAACGTCAACCCAGAGTCCTACCGTCTCCAGCTGCCCCGCTCCATTCGGATTCATCCTACCTTCCATGTCTCCCGGCTTCGGCCAGTGGCCAGCAGTTCCCTAGCACCCGCCACGAGGCCTCCTCCTGCTCCCCGCATCATCGACGGCCAGCCTGCTTACACGGTCCGTCGCCTGATGGACTCTCGCCGGGTTCGCGGGGGCCTCCAGTTGCTAGTGGACTGGGAGGGATATGGTCCGGAGGAACGCTCTTGGGTCCCGGACCGGGACGTCCGGGATCGCGATTTAGTACGGAATTTTTTTCGTCCTCACCATGGACATTCTGGGGGAACGTCAGGGGCCGTTCCTAGGAGGGCGGTCCTGTAAGGAATGACCCAGATTCTGCCTCGCCTCGCCAACAGGGGGCTCCATGAATTCTCTTAATTGTGTCCTTCTTTATTCATTATTGTATTCACCTGTGCATTGTTAGATGCCTACTATTTAAATGGTGTTCACTTTATGTTCATTGCTCAGTCTTGAGTTGCACTGCCTGGTGATACCTCTTGCTGGCCTGCTGGCTTGTATTCTGTGCTGTTGTTATTTTGTTTATGTCAAGTAAAGTCTACCTTTGTTTTACAACCTAACCTTCGTCTCAGTTTGCCTTACTGCAGTTGGGTCCACCGAGTTCCGGTCCTTACACATACTTGCTCTCGAGTCAGTACAAAGAAGGTTCACTCGGTTAATCCCGGGGATGAGGGGGTGGTCATATGAGGAGAGGTTGAGCAGATTGGGACTCTACTCATTGGAGTTCAGTAGAATGAGAGGCCATCTTATTGAAACATATAAGATTGTGAAGGGGCTTGATCGGGTGGATGCGGTGAGGATGTTCCCAATGATGGGTGAAACTAGAACTAGGGGGCATAATCTTAAAATAAGGGGCTGCTCTTTCAAAACTGAGATGAGGAGAAACATCTTCACTCAGAGGGTGGTGAGTTTGTGGAATTTGCTGCCCCAGAAAGCTGTGGAAGCTACATCATTAAATAAATTTAAAACAGAAATAGATAGTTTCCTAGAAGTAAAGGGAATTAAGGGTTACGGGGAGCGGGCAGGAAATTGGACATGAGTCTAGGTTAGGAATGGTCATGGCCCTATGGGTAGTGGAGTGGGCCCAAGGGCCGTGTAGCCTGCTTCTGCTCCTACTGTGTTCTAATTCTGTGTTAGATTTCAGGAGATGGTTTTATTCCTGTTTCTGGCTGGGGTGGAGATCGCCTTTACAGAAGGTAAGTACTGTAGAAAATATAGGGACAGAGTGATCTCCTGGAAGAATTTCGATCGCCTAGATGGGTCGGAGAGGAATTTCCCAGATTTTTTTCTCCCAAATTGGCCATTGGGTTTTTATCTGGTTTTTTGCCTCTCTCGGGAGATCACATGGGTTCGGGTGGATGCAGAGTGATAGAAGATCTGAGGTTCGGATCAGATCAGCCATGATCTTATTGAATGGTGGTGCAGGCTCAAGGGGCCGATTGGCCTACTCCTGCTCCTATTTCTTATGTTTTTATGTTCTTATTCCGGTGGGGCACAAGGCGTTTAGCGCCTCGCCCCATATTGAGTATGCATTTAGCGCCGGCGCTAACGCTTAGCGCCCGCTCATGGGCGCAGGCTAATTATGATGTCACCTGAGTGTGCAACGCCTTTTCGGCGCTCCAGACGGGAAATTCAGTGGCGCCCCCCTCCGTAGCGCCTGGCGCTATTAGTGACAATTTTCCTGGGCCTTACAAAGTCGCTTTCGGGCTGGAGGAGCGTTATTTAAAGGGGACTGGTGTGGTTTAAAAACGGCACACAATTCTGGTGCACAACTTCCTCGAGAGCTACAAAGAGTTGCTGACCTGCACACAGAGTCATTTGACCACTGGGCCGACGCTGGCAGAGGAACAGCAGCCTTCTGACCATCGCCTTGCTGTTGGTGAGCTTTGACAACGGGGAACCTTCCTGTGGGCACTTATTATGGGTCCTGCATTGGAGGGGAACGTCCTGCTGCTGAATCATCTGGAAAGGGCACTGAGATGCTGGGAGAGGGGGCGGGCATGGCTAGATGGAGGAGGGCCAACAGACGTTGCCACAGCAGACATTACGCTGGCAGGGTTTTCCGACAGCAGTTTTCCAACATGAAAATGCTGGAGGAGCAGTGTGTCAGAAGGCTGCGATTTAGAAAGGAGGTGGAGACTGAGCTGTACCAGCTGCTTCAGCCAGATCTGCAGCCGGTCTGATACCCCCATGCCTGTGAAGGGCAAGATGCATGTAACTAGCAGGCATGGCCATTGTAAATGAAGAAAGTGTTTCATTACACAAAATGTGGTTCCTTCAAACATGAGAAAGCTATGGCAACAGAAAGCAAAACTAATACTTTAGCACATAAATGGCTCTCACACCCGGGAGACTGTCCAAAACATAAATCCCATTCCGACCATCTTCCTTGGCCTTGATTCCACTTCACCAACCAAAGCATCCAATGCCCCATCAGTGAGGCTTTCCGCCCTCTGCCTCACCCTTTCCATTTCTTGCTAGGCTGGTGCGCCACAGGTAGGCTCCCACCGCTTTGAAGGCCTACAAGGCAGTGAGTGTGTCTGGTGATGCCAGTTGACCTGCCTCTTTAAGAGCTGGCCGGCGCCAGTGTGTCTGAGGGAAAGTGATTATTGAAAGCACCTGCGCTGCGCCCCGCCACAGATATATTGGGTAGCGCCTCCACGTTAGTGCCTTAAGAGTCGCGTGCAGCGCCTGATTTACCGCTGCAAACACCATCAGCGGCGCAACGACACAATATCGCGCCAGGTGGCGCTAAGTCGCAGCTGGTGGTACTCTTAGCGCTTCACCAGATCTAACGCCCCAAACGGGGCTATACCGAATTTCTAGGCCTATATATTTGAGTAAGATCACCTCTCATTATTCTAAACTGCAATGTGTATGGGCCCAACCTGTTTAACCTTTCTTCATAAGACAACACCTTCATCTCCGGAATTAACCTAGTGAACATTCTCTGAACTGCCTCCAATGCAAATATATCACTCCCTAAATAAGGAGACCATAACTGAACGCAGTACTCCAGGTGTGGTCCCACCAGCGCCCTGTAGAGTAGAAGCAAGTCTTTCCTAATGTTATACTCCATCGCCTTGCAATAAAGGCCAACATTTCATTAGACTTCCTAACTACTTGCTGCACCTGCAGGCTAGCTTTTTGTATTACATCTACGAGGCCGATCAGATCCCTCTATACTACAGCATTATGAAGTCTCTCTCCATTTATATAATAATTTGTAGTTTTATGTTTCCTACCAATGTTGAGAACCTCGCATTTTCCCACATGATACTCCATCTGCCAAATGTTTGCACACTTAACCTAGAAATTCGGTTGGTAGCACCAGCAATTAGCACCTAAAGAGCCCGAGAATTGGGGCGTTACCAAATTTTCAGGCGGGCGCAGTCAATATAGTGCCACCTCCCATATTGAGTATCATTTTAGCACCGCCGCTAACTCTTTTTGGTCGCCCGCGGACGCAGGCAGATCATGACGTCATTTCAGTGTGCAATGCCTTTTTGGTGCCCCAGACCGGATATTCGGTGTCACCCGCAACCTTTTCGCCTGGCGGTATTAGTGACAGTTGGATGGAGCGTTCCCAGGCCATTCTCGGACTCGGGGGGTGCTTTTTAAAGGGACAGCACTTGTATAAAAGCTGCAGCCATTTGGCCTGGCCATTCTGATCGTGGCTGGAGAGAGTTGCTGACCTTCTGTTGGACAGTAATTTTCTCATTGAGCCTTCGGAGGCACTGGCACTGGCAGCTTGAGGGCCCAGCTCCCGAGCTGGTGATGCAGCATCTGAAAGCAGCGAGGTGGAAGAGTGGCTTTAGCAAAAGGACAGCTTGGCAGCAAGGGATGCCAGATTGCGGCAAGGCTATGACATGGGTCCACAGTGAGAAAGCATGCTGGTGGGGGGAACAAGTGGAAGGAGACAGTTGTAATAGGTGAGAACCTTACCATCGCTGTCGACAATGGGGTTGGCAGCTGCAGTGGTCTCAGGACCACTCAGATGTCCTCCAAGAATCGGGTGGACTCTCTCCTCGAGATCCGTGAGAGTGACCGCTTGTGGAGATCCTCCTCCAGTGCGAAGCTGGTCTTCGCCAATCCTCGCCAGCTTGGACTGCAGAGGAAATAAGGTGAAGTTATGTTACATGATGCCCTGAGTGATTATCTCATGCCCTCCATGGTGCAAGAGCCCTTACATGACGCCTTGAGTCAAATGCGCATGTGTGTGCCCAGAAAGGGCCATGGGTGCTTGCTGGCAGATGGCCAATGGGGCACAGCCCACACTGTAGCCATAAAGTCAGGTGCAAATAAAGGGATGCAGAAGTTTGCAGAAACAACACTCACCCCACGACCCGAGTGATGTCGTTGAATTTATTTCTGCATTGGACAGGGCTCCTGGTCACCATGCTGCTGGAGTTGACCCTCTGGCATACATCCCTCCAAGCTCGTCGTTAGTCCTTATGATTCGGCCTCGTGCCATTGTCTGGGTAGAGAACATCTCGCCGGCGCTCCACTGCAGCCACCAATTGCTCCAGAGCCTCATTGGTGAAGTGCTCTGCTCTCTGTCTCACCTTCTCCATCTGGTCCAAGTTTTTAGCGCCAGAGAAGGGCCTACGCCGATTCTGAGGCCTGCAAGGCGAAGTGTGTGAATGCTGAAGCTGACTGACCCACCCCTTTAAGAGCTGTCCGGCGCCTGGAAGTCTCGTGGTCATCAGTAATAGAGAGCACCTGCGCTGCGCCTGTCCGCTCCGATATTGGGTTGCGCCGGAAGATTAGCACCTTAGGAGTCCCGTGTAATGCCTGAATTCGCGCCTCAATCCCCTTTAGGAGCGATGCAACCCAGAAGTTGATTGCAGCGCTAAAGCAGGTGCTGCACGAGGCTCCTAAGGTGCTAACGTGGCGGCGCAACCCAATTTCATGGCGGCGGGGCGTAGTGCAGGTTCTGGCAATAATCACTTTCCCCGAGACACACTGGCACCGCACAGCTCTTAAAGGGTTGGCTCAGTTAGCCACGGGCACAGAGGATAGCCCTTGTGCCCGATAAGCCAGAATTCTGGCGCAGGAGGAAGGCATCGTGGCTGCTGCCTGGGAACTGCACATTCACTGCGAGGATCAGCTGTCGGTGGCCACAGACCAGCTGCACATTCAAGGAATGTAACCACTTGCGGTTGCAGAACTCCTCTGGATTGAAGGCAGGTGCCCGCAAAGGCACGTGCGTGCAGTCAAAGACTCCAGAAATCAAAGAATTCAAATAAATCAGAGTGTGACGTCACCAGGGAGCAGGTAAATGATTGGTTGGTGAGTATTTCTCTTTTTTAAACTTTAACTCTGTAGTTTATAGTTACTAAGGTCTTTTCTGGTGTAGCAGGGACTGTTGCTAGACCGTACAAGTGCCTTAGAGCTATCTTTAATTGGTGATAGCGAATTAATTTAAATTAATTAAAGGGTAAGTCATGCCAGGAGAGCCCAGCCCCGTGTTATGCTCCTCTTGCTCTATGTGGGAATTCAGGGAAACTGCCGGTGTCCCTGATGACCTCGTGTGCCGGATATGCATCCAGCTGCGGCTACTAGCAGACCGCATTGCAGCGCTGGAGCTGCGGGTAGATGGGTTGTGGAGCATTCACGATGCTGAGAGGGTCGTGGATAACACGTTTAGTGAGTTTGTCACAACGCAGGTAAGGGCTGCACAGGAAGAAAGGAAATGGGTGACCACAAGGTGGAGCAATAGAAGCAGGCAGTTAGTGCAGGAGACCCCTGTGGCCATTCCCCTCTCATACAGGTATACCGATTTGGATACTGCTGAGGGGGATGACTCACCAGAGGCAGGCAGCAGCAGCCAACTTCCTGGCACTGGGGGTGCTCCTGCTGCCCAGGAAGGGAGGAAAAAGAGTGGGAGAGCAATAGTGGTAGGGGATTGTATAGTAAGGGGAACAGATAGGCGTTTCTGTGGCCGTAGACTTGAATCCAGGTTGGTTTGTTGCCTCCCTGGTGCCAGGGTCAAGGATGTCACTCATCGGCTGCAGGGCACTCTGGAGGGGGGGTGAACAGCCAGAGGTCATGGTCCACACTGGTACCAACGACATAGGTAAAAAGAGGGATGAGGTCCTGCAGCAAGAATTTAGGGAGCTAGGTAGAAGATTAAAGAGCAGGACCTCAAAGGGTGTAATCTCTGGATTACTCCCGGTGCCACGTGCTAGAGAGTATAGGAATAGCAAGATAGAACAGATGAATGCGTGGCTAAAGGGATGGTGCAGGAGGGAGGGCTTTAGTTTCCTGGATCACTGGGTCTGCTTCTGGGAAAGGTGGGACTTGTACAAGTCGGACGGTTTACACCTGAACCAGAGGGGGACCAATATCCTTGCGGGGAGGTTTGCTAGCACTGCTGGGGGGGGTTTAAACTAACTTGACAGGGGGATGGGATACAGAGTGCAGCTATAGTAGGGGGTGATTTACAGCCAAATACGGAAGAAAAAACAAGTCAGCTGGGAAGGCAGGGCAAATATGTGAAGGCAAAAGGGAATATGGCAAGGCTGGAAGGCATTTATTTTAAGGCAAGGAGTCTTGCAAATAAGGTGGATGAACTGAAGTTGTTGTTGAACACATGGGAGTACGATATTGTTGCTATCACGGAGACATGGTTGAGGGAGGGTCAGGACTGGCAGCTCAATATTCCGGGGTATAGAATCTTCAGGCGAGACAGAGGGGGTTGTAAAAGGGGAGGGGGTGTTGCAATATTAATTAAGGAGTCAATTATTGCTGTAAGGAGGGATGATATATTAGCGGGTTCCTCTAATGAGGCCATATGGGTAGAACTTAAAAACAAAAAGGGAGCAAGCACTTTGCTGGGAGCGTACTATAGGCCCCCAAACAGTCAGGGGGAGATAGAGGAACAGATATGTAGGCAAATCTCAGAGAAGTGCGAAAATAATAGGGTAATAATAGTGGGGGATTTCAACTTCCCCAATATTAATTGGGATAGTCAGATTGTGAAAGGCTTAGAGGGCGCAGAATGCTTAAAGTGCATCCAGGAGGGCTTTTTGAGCCAACATTTAGAAAGTCCTACAAGAGAGGGGGCGGTACTGGACCTAATTCTAGGGAATGTAGCCGGGCAAGTGGTGGAAGCGTCAGTAGGGGAGCATTTTGGCGACAGTGATCATAATTCGGTGAGATTTAAGGTGGCCATGGAAAAAGACAAAGGCGGCCCGGAAATAAGGGTTCTAAATTGGGGGAAGGTCGATTTTAATATGATAAGGCAGGATCTGGCCAAAGTGGACTGGGAGCAGCTACTTATCGGAAAATCCACATCAAAGCAGTGGGAGACTTTCAGAAGGGAAATAGAGAGAGTACAACACCAACATGTTCCCGTAAAGGTCAAGGGTGGGACCAACAAGCAAAGGGAACCTTGGATGACAAGGGATATACAAAAATGCATTAGGAAAAAAAGGGGGGCTTTTGGCAGTTACAAAAGACTAAAGACGGAGGAAGCCCTAGAGAAGTATAAAAGGTGCAGGGGCATATTTAAAAAAGAAATAAGGAGAGCGAGGATGGGCCATGAAATAACACTGGCGAGCAAAATAAAGGAAAATCCTAAGCTGTTTCATAAGTATATTAAGGGCAAGAGGATAACCAGGGAAAGGGTAGGGCCCATTAGGGACCAAAGTGGCAATCTGATGTAGGCGGGGTTTTAAATGAATTTTTTGCATCTGTGTTCACTATGGAGAAAGACGATGTAGACATAGAAATCGGGCAAGGGATGTGTGACATACTTGAACATATTAGCATCGAGAGGGAGGAGGTACTAGCGGTCTTAACAGGCCAAAAAGTGGATAAATCCCCAGGCCCGGACGAGATGTATCCCAGGCTGTTGTGTGAGGCAAAGGAGGAGATTGCAGGGGCTCTGACACAAATTTTCAGAACCTCTCTGGCCACAGGGGATGTGCCAGAGGACTGGAGAACAGCTAACGTAGTACCATTATTCAAGAAGGGTAGCAGGGATAAACCAGGTAATTACAGGCCAGTGAGCCTAGCATCTGTGGTAGGGAAATTATTGGAAAAAATTCTGAGGGACTAAATTAGTCTCCACTTGGAGAGGCAAGGATTAATCGGGATAGTCAGCATGGCTTTGTCAAGGGTAAATCATGTCTGACCAATCGGATTGAATTTTTCGAGGGGGTGACTAGGTGTGTGGATGAGGGAAATGCTGTGGATGTGGCTTACATGGACTTCAGTAAAGCTTTTGACAAAGTCCCGCATAGGAGACTGGTCAAGAAGGTAAGAGCCCATGGGATCCAGGGTGCATTGGCGCACTTGATCCTAAACTGGCTGAGTGGCAGGAGGCAGAGGGTGATGGTCGAAGGTTGCTTTTGTGACTGGAAGCCTGTGTCCAGTGGGGTACCTCAGGGATCGGTGCTGGGTCCCTTGCTATTTGTGATCGACATAAATGAATTGGAGGAGAATGTAAAAGGTATGATCAGTAAGTTCGCAGATGACACGAAAATTGGTGGGGTGGTAAATTGCGAGGAGGAAAGCCTCAGGCTACAGGACGATATAAACGGGTTGGTCAGATGGGCGGAAATGTGACAAATGGAATTTAACCCTGAAAAGTGCGAGGTGATGCATTTTGGATGGACAAATAAGGCAAGGGAATACACAATGAGTGGTGGGACCCTAGGAAGTACAGAGGGTCAGAGGGACCTTGGTGTACATGTACATAGATCCCTGAAGGCAGCGGAACAGGTAGATAAGATGGTTAAAAAGGCATATGGGATACTTGCCTTCATTAGCCGAGGCATAGAATATAAGAGCAGGGAGGTTATGATGGAGCTATACAAAACGCTGTTGAGGCCACAGCTGGAGTATTGTGTGCAGTTCTGGTCGCCTCACTATAGGAAGGATGTGAATGCTTTGGAGAGGGTGCAGAGAAGATTCACCAGGATGTTACCTGGGATGGAGCGCCTCAGCTATGAAGAAAGACTAAACAGGTTGGGGTTGTATTCCTTGGAGCAAAGAAGGCTGAGGGGGGACCTGATTGAGGTGTACAAAATGATGAGGGGCATAGATAGGGTAGATAAAGAGGAACTTTTCCCCTTAGTAGGGGGGTCAATAACAAGGGGGCATAGATTCAAGGTAAGGGGCAGGAGCTTTAGAGGGGATTTGAGGAGGAACTTTTTCACCCAGGGGGTGGTTGGAATCTGGAACTCACTACCTGAAAGGGTGGTAGAGGCAGGAACCCTCACAACATTCAAGAAGCATTTGGATGAGCACTTGAAATGCCATTGCGTACCAGGCTATGGACCAAATGCTGGAAAATGTGATTAAACTGGACAGGGATTGATGGATGGCGCAGACACGATGGGCCGAAGGGCCTCTTTCTGTGCTGTATAACTCTATGATCCTATGACTCTATGACTCCCTGCACCATGGGAAGTCCGCTATTGCTGCTATGCCCTCTGTGCACTCCCGCTGCTTGTCCGGGGTCACTGGGAAGGAGAGGTACTGCCGCTTCCTTTTCAACAGGGCTTCAGTCACTTGACGGATGCAGCAATGCAGCGCAAACTGCGAGATGCTGGCTATGTCCCCAGATGCAGCCTGAAGAGAGCTGCTCGTGTAGAAGTTCAGGGCAACAGTCATCTTCACAGCCACCGACAGAGATGTCCTGCACCTTATCTGATGCTGCAGATCTGTCCGAAGCAGGTGGCACAGCTCAGTCACCATCGCCTTTCTAAATCACAGGCTTCTGATACATTGCTCCTCCGAAATGTTTATGTCGGAAAACTGCTGTCAGAAAACCCTGCCAGTGTAAGATCTGGTGCAGCGACGTCTGCTGGCCCTCCTCCGTCTGGCCATGCCTGCCCCTCTCTCCCTGCATATCTTTGCCCTTTCCAGATGATTCAGCAGCAGGAAGTTCCCCTCCAATGCAGCCCCCATAATAAGTGTGCACAGGAAGTTTACCTTTGTAAATGCTCACCAACAGCAAGGCGACGTTCAGATGGCTGAAATTCCTCTGCCTGCACGGACTCAGTGGTCAAAATGCTCTCTGTGTGCAGCTCAGCAACTCATTGTAACTCTCGAAGAAGTTGTGCTCCAAAAATGGCTGCCGCGTTTAAACCACACCAGTCCCCTTTAAATAAAGCCCCTCCAGCCCGAGAGCGACTTGGTAAGGTTCCAGGTAAGCTGTCACTAATAGCACCAGGCGCTACGGTGGGGGGGGGGCACTGAATTTCCAGTCTGGTGCGCCCAAAAGGTGTTGCACACTCAAATGACGTCATAATCAGCCTGCGCCCATGAGCGGGTGCTAAGAGTTAGCGCACGTGCTAAAACCATGCTTAATATGGGGCGAGGCACCAGGCTCCCTGCACCCGCCCGGAAATTGGCTAACACCCCATTTTTTGGTCTATTTAGGCGTTAATCGGTGGCGCTTGCAATCGAATTTCTTTATTGTGAACATTTTAGGCCCCAGTACTGATCCCTGTGGCTCCCCACTAATTACAGTTTTAAACCGGAAAATGACCCATTGACCCCGACTCTTTTGTTTCCTGTTAGTTGGGAGGAATTTGGTTGTTAACGCCACCAATTAGCGCCTAAAGAGGCTGAGAAGTGGGGTGCTGGACAATTTCCGGCCGGGCGCAGCGAACCTAGCACCTCGCCCCATATTGGGCATACATTTAGCGCCGGCGGTAAATCATCGTCCGCTCACGGGCGCAGGCAGATCATGACGTCATTTGACTGTGCAATGCCTTTTGGGTGCCCCGGACCGGAATTCAGTGGTGCCCCCCTCCGTACCACCTGGTGCTAATAAGGACAGCTTACCTGGAGTCTTCCCCAGTCGTCACAGTCTGGAGGGGCGTTATTTAAAGGGGACTGGTGTGGTTTGAAAGCGGCAGCCATTTTTGGAGCACAACTTCTTCGAGAGTTACAAAGAGTTGCTGAGCTGCACACAGAGAGCCATTTGACCATTGAGCCCGCGCAAGCAGAGGAACTTCAGCCTTCTGACCATCGCCTTGCTGTTGGTGAGCATTTACAATGGGAAAACATCCTGTGCGCACTTATTATGGGGGCTGCATTGGAGGTGAACTTCCTGCTGCTGAATCATCTGGAAAGGGCAAAGAGATGCAGGGAGAGAGGGGCAGGCATGGCCAGACGGAGGAGGGCCAACAGCCGACGCCACACCAGACCTTACGCTGGCAGGTTTTTCCGACAGCAGTTTTCCTACATGAACATGTTGGAGGAGCCGTGTATCGGAAGGCAGCGATTTCGAGAGGAAGTGGTGACTGAGCTGTGCCACCTGCTTCAGACTGATCTGCAGCCTCAGATAAGGTGCAGGACATCTCTGCGGTGGCTGTGAAGATGACTGTTGCCCTGAACTTCTACACGAGCGGCTCTTTTCAGGCTGCATCTGGGGACATATCCAGCATCTCGCAGTTCGCAGTGCATTGCTGCATCCGTCAAGTGACTGATGCCCTGTGTAAAAGGAGGCGGCAGAACATCACCTTCCCAATGACCCCAGACAAGCAGTGGGAGGGTGCAGAGGGCGTCGCAGCAATGGCGGTCTTCCCCATGGTGCAGGGTGCAATTGACTGCACACGCGTGGCTTTGCGGGCACCTGCATTCAACTCGGAGGAGTTCTGCAGCCGCAAGCGGTTCCATTCCTTGACTGTGCAGCTGGAATGTGACCACTGACAGCTGCTCCTCGCAGTGAATGTGCAGTTCCCAGGCAGTAACCACGATTCATTCATCCTGTGCCAGACCAATTCGAGGCCCTGACTCACCCAGGAGGCTGGCTTCTCGGGGACAAGACCTAACCTCTGTGCCAGTGGCTAATTGAGCCGCCCCTTTAAGAGCTGTCCAGCGCCAGTGTGTCTCGGGGAAAGTGATTATTGACAGCACCTGCACTGCGCCCCGCCGCCGCAAAATTGGGCTTGTTCCACCGGGTTAGCGCCTTAGGAGCCTCGTGCAGCGCCTGATTTAACACCGCAATCACCTTCAGGGGTGCAACGACCCAATATCTCGCTAGGTGGTGCTAAGTTTCACCTGGCGCTAGAAGTTGCACATCGCCAAGACTAGCGTCCCAAACGCGGCTATACTGACTTTATTGCACTAAGAATATCGTGCAGCGCCTGATTTAGCGCCGTAATCACCTTCAGGGGCGCTACGGCCCAATATCACGCTAGGTGGCGCTAAATTGCACCTGGCGCTAAACTGCGCATCGCCAGGACTAGCGCCCCAAACGGGGCTATACCGAATTTCTCAAACCGGAGTGGAACAATTCGGTTCCAATTTGAAATTATTGTTTTAGATAACTGATCTCTCCCCTCCATGGAGCTGCATTCGTGTTTTCCGAATGCAATGAGTGGCGAAGGGGTAGGTTTTTGCTGTTTGTTGAAGATGTTTGGTTATAAGCATATGAGGTGCTACAGCGAAGGGTCACGAGATTGATTCCTGGGATGAGAGGGCTGTCCTATGATGAGAGATTGTGTAGAATGGGCCTATACTCACTGCAGTTTAGAAGATTGAGAGTTGATCTCATTGAAACGTTCAGGATTCTGAAGGGGATTGCCAGGGTTAGATGCTGAGAGGTTGTTTCCTCTGGTTGGAGTCTCTTGAACTAGGGGGCATCGTCTCAGGATCAGGGGTAGGCAAATTAAGTCTGAGATTAGAAGGATATTCTTCACTCAGAGGGTTGTGTATCTTTGGCATTCTCTGCCCCAGAGGCCTGCCAATGCTGAGTCTTTGAAAATAATCAAGACTGAGGTAGATGGATTTTTAGACTCCAGGGGAATCAATGCATATGGAGATCAGGCGGGATAGTGCTATTGAGGTCGATGATCAGCCATGATGTTATTGAATGGTGGAGCTGGCTCGAGGGGCCGTATGTCCTACTCCTGCTCCTATTTCTTATGTGCTTATTTTCATATATAAGGTGAAATGTATTGATAATGCTTTGTTTCCTATTGAACTGCACCAACAGAAACAGATGTTTACTAATCAATGAAAGGTAAACAGCAGGACAGCAGTGTTATAATATTGAAATCCTTTTTATAATGACTTATTCTTACTCTATGTATAGTTACTGTAAACACTTTAACTGTTTTGGTGCTGATTAATCCCCTTCACCCAACACGGCCCTGAGAATCTGTGGGTCATCAGCGCTGAATTTCATTATGTTATCGTTAGACGGGATTAATATTGGGCTGTGGTTATTGATTGTTCCACTTCTGTAACTGATTAAAGTTTAACGAACCAGTTCTTATCTCTGATTCAGAGTCTCGACACAGGTAAACTGCACCGATCGCTGGCCTTCGCTCAGTGAGGTGAGTCCCTGCGAGGAGGGACACATATCACTGATTAACATGGATATCAGGTTTTCATAATACAGAGATCAGTCCCGGGGGCAGCAAATAATAGCATTAATACATTGATCATAATGTAATATATAGGGCAATGCTTCAATAAATAAAACATGTCAATATCCACAATGATTAAATGAACTGATGAATGTGATTATTTGTACTCAAGTTACGGAGAATGCCGTAGAATTTACAGCACACAACAGGCCATTCGGCCCTACAAGGTTATGCCACTGTTTATGCTCCACAGGAGCCTGCTCCCACACCTCTTCATCTCACCCTATCAGTATAACCTTCTATTGCTTTCTATCTCGTGTACTTCTCTCGTTTCCCCTTAAATGCATCTCTGCTATTCGCCTCAAGTACT
Source organism: Somniosus microcephalus (assembly GCF_052327205.1). Taxonomy (NCBI): domain Eukaryota; kingdom Metazoa; phylum Chordata; class Chondrichthyes; order Squaliformes; family Somniosidae; genus Somniosus; species Somniosus microcephalus. The sequence continues at coordinate 849,841 of NW_028225217.1, forward strand.
CCAAGTTGTACCGAGTTCCACATTCTAACCAATTCCAATTCCAATTAAAATGCTTTATTGGCATGAAAGTTTACAGAGAACCATATTGCCAAAGCTTACATAGCAAAAAGGTACAGTTTTCCAACATTCTGTAGGTGTCAATCGATTTGACATTTGTTGGGTACATACAATATTACTTTTAAACAATATTAATTTTAAACAGTCTTTGTACTTCATTTGGTACGTTCAATATTAATTTTAAACAGTCTTAATTTTAAACAGTCCTCAGGTTGTGACATGTTGTTACATATTTGGCCCCAAGGTATGGTCTGTCTCCTTCTCCTAGGACTAATCTCAATTTTGACAGATCATCCAATTCCTTGAAATCTGGGGTTGTTTGGCTTAGCTTGTTGAATAATATGTTTCTTGATGTGTTGAATTTTTCGCATTTTAGGAGGAAATGCATTTCTGTTTCATCCTCGCCAGCCAGACATTGATCGCATATTCTATTCTCTCTAGGCTGCCAGGATTTCTTGTATCTGCCTTTTTCAATTTCCAGTTGGTGGTCGCTTAGTCTGTACCTGGTGAGGGTCTGTCTCTGTTTTGTGTCTTTGATGGTCGTGAGGTAGTCTGCCAGTTTATATTCTCTTTTTAGGGCCCGGTAACATTCTAATCTGCTTTGGCTTTCGGTTATTTTGTTCCAATGTTCCAGGTAGGTTTCTTTGCATTTTTTAATGATTTGGTTCACTCGGATTGGTGTTTGGACGGCTGTGTTGGTCTGGGGCTGGTCAGGGTCCGGCTGAGTACTTAGTTTCCGTAGCAGCTGACTCAGGGGACTCTTTTCTGGGTTTAGCTCTTGGGTCTGAAAGGCTTTGAAATGAAGGGTGTCTGGGGAGCTAGATTTGAGGTGATTTAGGAAGTTTAGTGCTCGTTTTTGGATGTTTATTATCAGTGGGTATCTGCCTAGTTCGGCTCTGCATGCATAACCAATCTCTGAGTAATGCAATTTCTGCTCAATTCCGTATTGGAATTATTAGTGACTATCTTTAATCGATCATTTCCAATTTTGCACTCACGTCACAAGCATAAACATCTACCCTATGCTAACGTTTCCAAATTTAATGGCCTCTATTAGGCCACCCTACATCCTTACCTTTTGTAAAGAATGAGCCCCAGCCTGATCAATCTTTCCTGATGGTTATAATGTCCCCGTTCTGGTGTCATCCATGTCAAAAAATTGCACTTTCTCCTGTGTCTTAATATCCTTTATGTAAATGGAGATCAGAATTGCGCACAGTACCCTAAGTGTGGTATAACCAAGGATTCTATATAAGTTTAAACTAACCTCTTTTCTTTACGATTGTATTCCTCTAGAAATGAGCCCTAGTGCTTTGTTTGCATGTTTATGGCCTTGTTAACATGCATTGCTACTTTAAATGATTTGCAAATCGGTACCCCTCTACCCCATTCCCACTCTGAGTTTCCAAGGAGTATTTGGGAACCTTATTTTTCCGACCAAAATGCAGTAACTCTCACTTAGCTATATTGAGATTAATTTTCCATTTGAACGCCCCTTCTGCAACTTTATTAATGTCTTTAGGTATTGTGTTGCATTCTTCCTGTGTATTAACTATTCCCAATTTGGATTAATCTGCAAATTTTTAATTGGTGCTTCTGCTTCCCGAATCAATAGCGTTTATGTAAATGTTGAACAACAGTGGTCGCAACGCCGATCCTTGTGGAACATCACTACTCAACATCCACCTATCTGAGTAAATAGCTGTTTCCTCTACTCCCTATTTTTTGTTCTTGCAGCCATCTTGCAATCCATTCTGTGCTTGTCTCCTAACTCCACTTGCTCCGTTATTCAGTCCAGTATGTGGTACCTGAAATCAAATCAAATCAAATCAAATCAACTTTTATTGTCATTGTAAGTGCACAAGTGCAGTACAACGAAATGTAGGCTTGCGGCTCCCGAGAGTGTACATTTAGATTAAGACACTTAAACATTCAACATACATTTGGCTTGTAGTATATTAAAATAAACATAACCATAACCATAATAAACTGCATTGGCAGATGTGCAGGCTTTAGAGTTTATTTGTGGAGTTCAGTAGGATGACAGCCCTGGGAAAGAAGCTGTTCCTAAATCTGGTTGTACGGGTGCGAATGCATCTGTAGCATCTCCCAGATGGCAGGAGGGTGAACAGACTGTGGCTGGGGTGGGTAGGGTCTTTGATGATGGACCGTGACCTCTGTAGACAGCATTTCTGATATATGTAAATATCAGAGAGCTTATCGAATGGCTTTAAAAAAATCAAAGTATATTACTTCTACTACATTTCCCTAAACTACTCTTTCTGGTACTTATTCAAATAATTCACGAAGGTTACTCCAGCAAGACATTCCAAAGGGGGTGCAGGAACAGAGGGACTTGGGGGTGCATGTATAAAAATCGTTGAAGGTGGCAGGGCTGGTTGACAAAGCATTGAAAATGCTTACGGGAATCTGAGATCATAAATAGATGCATAGAGTACAAAAGCAAGGAAGTTATGATAAACATTTATAAAACATTCTTTAGGCCACAAGTGGAGTATTGTGTCCAATTCTGGGCATGGCACTTTCGGAAAGGCATGAAGGCCTTAGAGAGGGTGCAGAAAAGATTTACAAGAATGGTTCCAGGGATGAGCAGCTTCAGTTACATAAATATACTAGAGAAGCTGGGGTGGCTCTCGTTAGAGCAGAGAAGGTTGAGAGGAGATTTGATAGATATGATCAAAATCAAAAGGGGTCTAGACAGAGTAGACAGAGTAGATAGAGAGAAGCTTTTCCCATCGGTGTAACGGTCGAGAACCGGAGAAGACTGGTTTTAGGTGATGTGCTGAAGATCCAAAGGCGACATGAGGAAAAGCATTTTAAGGCAATGAGTGGTTATGATCTGGAATTCACTGTATGAAAGGGTGGTGGAGGCAGATTCAATCGTGGCTTTCAAAAGGGAATGGAAGGAAAGGAATTGCAGAGCTACGGAGAAAGGGCGGGGGATTGAGACTAGCTGAAGTGCAAGTGCAGAGAGAGAGCACGGCCTCGACGGACCGATTGGCCTCCTTCTGTGCTGTAACCATTCTATGATTCCCTTTTGGAATACCTGCTGACTACTTGTTATTATATTTTGTGTTTCTGGATGTTTATCTGCTGCATCTTTGTGTAAGGATTCCATTATTTTTCCTTCCATCGATTTATACCAACTGGTCTGTAGATCCTTGGAATTGTTCTATCTTCCATTTTAAATACAGGAATAACATGTAAATGGTGAACCACAGTGGTCTTCCCTTCCCTTCTTCGACTTCTCGACCTTCATTTCAGGATCTAGGCCATCCACAATTATCTACTATAAGCCCACCAACTTCTACAGGAATCTTGAGTACACTTCCTCCCACCAGGCTTCATGGAAGGGCTCTATTCTATTCTCAAAGATTCACCACCACCGTTGAACATGTTCTGACGATGCCGCCTTCCACACCAGTGCTTCTGAGTTATCTTCATATTTCCTCAGTCGAGTATTCACCTCCATTATGATTGACAGAGCCCTCGGCCATGTCAATCCTGCATTGCTCCCATCGCCCCTTGCCCTCCCTGCTAGAACCCAGATAGTGTTCCCATGTCCTCGGCTTCCACTGCCCCAGCCTTCACATTCAACAGATCATCCGCTGCCATTACCGTCATGACCAGCTAAGGCCTCCACCAAACATATCTTTACCTGCCCTCCAATCCCCCAGCGCTCGCAAGACCCTGGTGCACTCTTCTGTCACCCCTAAAAGCAATCACCTTCCCTGGCACCTTCCTTTGGAAGCGTAGGAGATGCAACAGCTCCCCTTTCCCCTCTTTCCATCCCGCCAGCCAAGGCCCCAAACATTCCATTAACGTGTAAGCTTTGTTTACTTGTACTTCTTCCAATTTAGTATAACATATTCGCTGCCCACGATCCAGTCTCCTGTACATTGTGTGGACTATACGCAGGTTGGGTGATTGCTTTGCTGAACGCCTCCCTTCAGTCCGCAGGTGTGACCCTGAGCTTCAGGTCACTTGCAACATTAATTCTGTATCTCATGCCCACTCTGAACTCACTTTTCTCTGCCTGGTGCACTGTTCCCCTTTTAAACTCAATGTGGAACAGCACCATATCTTTCAGTTCGGCAGTTTATTGCCTTCCGGACGCAACACTAAGTTTATAAATTCAGATCATAACCTCCACTCATGTTTCCTTGGACGACATGTGCTGGTAATGGAATATGGCTCCAGCAGAGCCACTGAGAGTGGAGCAGGTGAGGGCTGGGGCTTGGGATGGTGATCCCTGTACACGACCAGCGGTCTGGACCAAACTCCTGGGGTCTGCCCAACTTACTCTGCCACATGTTCCCTACTAGCCCTCCCCCTTGTTATTCTGCTGTAACAATTTACACCTCCTCTGCACCCATCTTCTGTTTCTCTAATTGTCCCATTTGCCTTGCACCATCGTCCCTTTTGTCATTCAATCAACTTGCCCTCCAGCCAATCACAGACATTGTTCTTTCCTTAAAGAACCACACTTTTCTCTGACTCTATCATTGCTTTAATACGGTTAATCTCTGATGCCTTCCAGTTCTGATGATTGGTTATCTACCTGAAATGTTCACTCTGTTTCTCTCTGCACAAATGCTAACTGACCTGCTGAGTGTTTTCAGCATTGTATGTTTATTAAATTAAATCCAGTATTAATTCAAAGGAGGAAGATTATAAGGTTGCCAGAAAAAGCGGTCAGCCTGAGGATTGGGATCTTTTTAGAAATCAGCAAAGGGGGACCAAGAAAGGGAGTACAAACTAGCGAAAAATATAGAAACTGATTGTAAAAGCCTCTATAGGTATGTGAAAAGGAAAAGATGGCGAAGGTAAATGTAGGTCCTGTACAGTCAGAGACAGAGAATTTATAATGCAGAATGGTGAAATGGTAGTGAAATTAAATAAATTCTATGCTCCTGTCTTCACTGAGGAAGTCACAAAAAACCTCCCAGAAATACGAGAAAACCAAGGGTGTGGCGAGAATGAGGAACTTAAAGAAATTATTATTAGTAAAAAAACAGTACTAGCAAAATTAATGTGACTAAAAGTTGATAAGACTCAAGGACCGGATGATCTACATTCTAGGGGTTTGAAAGAGGTGGCCATTGGAATAGTTGTCGCATTGGTTGTCGTCATCCAGAAGTCTATAGATTCTGGAACGTTTCCGGCAGATTGGAGGACAGCAAATGTAACCCGCTACTTAATAAAGGTGGGAGAGAGAAAACGGGGAACTACAGACCTGCTAGCCTCACATCAGTAGTTCGAAAAATGCTGGAATCTATTATAAACGATGCAATAACTGGGGACTTAGAAAGTAATAGTAAGATTGGGCAGAGTCAACATGGATTTATGAAAGGGAAGTCCTGTTTGACAAACCTATTGGAGATCATTGAGGATGTAACTTGTGGAGTAGACAAAGGAGAACCGGTAGATGTGGTGTATTTTGATTTTCAGAAGGCCTTCGATAAGGTCCCACACAAGAGGTTGGTGAACAAAATTAGGGCACATGGAATTGGGGGTAATATTCTAAAATGGATTGAGAATTGGTTAACAGATGGAAAACAAAGAGTAGGGATAAACGTGTCTTTTTCACGATGGCAGGCTGTGACTAGTGGGATACTGCAAGGATCGGTGCTTGGGTCCCAGCTATTCACAATCTCTATCAATGATTTGGATGAGGGGTCGAAATGTAACATTTCCAAATTTGGTGATGACACAAAGATAGGTGGCAGTGTCATTTGCGAAGAGGATGTGAAGAGGCTTCAATGGGGTCTCGACACGTTCAGTGAGTGGTCAAGAGCATGGCAGATGAATTATAATGTGGATAAATGTGAAGTTATCCACTCTGGTAGAAAAAACAGAAAGGCAGTATATTTCCTAAATGGTGAAAGATTGGGAAATGCAGATGCTCAAAGGGACCCTGTTGTCCTTGTACATGAGTCCCTGAAAGTGAATGTGCAGGCGCAGCAAGTCATTAGAAAGTCAAATGGTAGGCTGGCCTTCATTACAAGAGGATTTGCGTACAGGAGTAAAGATATCTTTCCAATTATATAGGAAATCCGAAATAACAAAAGAAAATGCTAGAAAAACTCAGCAGGCCGAGCAACATCCGTGGAGAGAAAATAGAGACATCGTTTTGGGGCAAACCATTTGTCAGGACCAGAAAAGCACCGGAAATGAAATAGATTAAGAGGCCAGGCTGGGAGTGAACAAATGAGAAGTGAAGAGACATTAAGAGGTATTCAAACCGAGACGAGATGGTGATAGGGCAAGTTGAGCGGAGCGTTATTCTGTCAGAAAGGGGCTAAGGGAGTGCTATTTAAAGGTGACCGCTTCCTGCCTTCTTTTGTCAGTGACATCTTTACATTCTGAGAGAGAGAGAGAGAGAGAGAGAGAGAGAGAGAGAGAGACTTCTGGAGTAATTTAATGCTGTGTGAAGGAGTTTTGAGTACTGAGCAGCACTTTGCAGTTTTATTTTGATTGGCCCTTTCTTGCTTCACCAGCGCTCAGAGGTCGCCTCGCTCCTCGGCCTTTGCCCCTTAAGACTGGTGTGAAGCACCTGCTTTAGCGCTCAAATCAATTCCAGGGGCAATAAAAGCCATGTTTGCTGTCAGAGGCGATAATTAGCGCCAGGCGCTAAACTTTGCGCATGGCCGATAATGGCGCCCCATACGGTGCGATACTGAATTTTTCCAACATGGCTTTGAGGCCAGTGAATGGAACTGAGGCAGAACAGCAGCCATGATCTCAATGATTGGAGAAACAGGCTCGAAGGGCCGAACGGCCTACTCCTGCACCTATTTCTTATGTTTATATCAGATTTATATCAGCCTCAGTATATTGCATTTGCTCATATAAATTCGCATGGATATTAACAGAGGCGGGTTATGTATGATGGCTGGAGTGTATGGGGTGGATGCAGAATATCAGACAGGATACCTGGAAGTCCAGGTATTCTCGAACGTTGGGTTGTCTTAACTCCATAGCGTACGTCCTTTGTCCTTTACTGGTTCCCCACCCTCGAAGTCAGCCTGATTGTTAATCGGGCTTCCAGTCAGACGGGGTGGGGACGCTCCGGAGCAGGACCAGGTAGGTCCGATGGATGAAACTGGGTTGGATGGGGCGTCTGATCCCACGGTGTGTCCGATCATGGTTTCGGGGTTCTGACCAGTCCCGGGGGTGTGACTGATCCCGGGGGCCTGACTGCTTCTGCGGGCTTGACCGGTACCGGGGGGGTGTGTCCAATCCCCAGTTTTGGGAAATCCAACCCCGACTGCCCGGTTCTATCCATGGGGGTTCGGGGAAGTTTAGATCTTGGGGTTTGGGGGCGGAAATCATTCCCGGGGCCCAGGGTGCCTGGCCAGCCATAGTTTAACAGGTTAAATCAGAAACTGCCTACCTCATTAAAATATTCACCTTGCCAACCCGCTTTCTTTGTGCGGTTCACTGCCCGCCCCCTGTCCCGTGTCCCTTTAACTCGGAAGTGGGCGGGTTGGGGTCAGGAAGATATTGTCCAATTCTGACCCGACCCCAACCCACCTGTTTTTGGGGGTGTTAAAGTCCAGCCCTTACTGTCTGGGCCCAGACACGGAGAATGTGTGGTCAGTAATTTCCTGTCTCTTTTCCCTTCTGTGTTTTATAGTGAATTTGCTGGCGATTGTGATCCTGTCCCGGGGAAAATACGGCCTCTCTACCGGCACCACTCGTTACCTGGTGGGCATGGCAGCGGTGGATCTCATGATCATTGGAACTGAGATCTTACTGTTCCGTATCAATCTGTATTATTTCCCAGTGAGTTTCCTGGATATCACCCCTGTGTGTCGTGTTATCACTGTCCTGTCTCATGTAGCCGCAGACTGTTCATTCTGGTTCACCGTCACTTTCACCTTTGATCGATTTTTGGCCATTTGTTGCCAGAAGCTGAAAACTAAATATTGCACCGAGAAAACTGTGGCTCTGATTCTGGCAACAACCGGCATTCTGCTCTGTTTAAAAAACGTCCCCTTCTACTTTATATATCATCCCAGGAGGATAATCGACAATGTGCTGTGGGACTGTGTCGCAATCATTATTGATCAGACCAGGAGGATAATCGACAATGTGCTGTGGGACTGTGTCGCAATCATTATTGATCATCCCAGGAGGATAATTGACAATGTACTGTGGGACTGTGTCGCAATCATTATTGATCATCCCAGGAGGATAATCGACAATGTGCTGTGGGACTGTGTCGCAATCATTATTGATCAGACCAGGAGGATAATCGACAATGTGCTGTGGGAATGTGTCGCAATCATTATTGATCATCCCAGGACGATAATCGACAGTGTACTTTGGGACTGTGTCACATTCATTTGCTATTATACTGAGCCCGGGTGGGTGGGATTTGATTGGTTTAATACGGTTTTAAACCCAATGCTCCCATTCGCTTTAATTCTGTTTCTCAACACTCTGACATTCAGACACATTTTAGTGGCTGGTCGGGTCCGTAAAGGACCGAGGGGTGAGAGCAAGGGAGAGATTGGCAGAGACCCAGAGATGGAGAGCAGAAAGAAGTCTGTGAGTTTACTCTTCACCATATCCACCAGCTTCATACTGCTGTGGCTGGTCTATTTTACTTTTTTCTTATATTATACCATTACAGGAACCATGTATTACACTGATTCTTTATTTATCTTTCAACGAGTTGGTTTTATGCTGCAGAATTTAAGTTGCTGCACAAACACATTTATTTATGGGGTGACCCAGTCCAAGTTCAGAGAGCAGGTGAAGAAGACGGTGAAATATCCGCTTACCTCAATTATTCAATTCATTATTAATCAGAAACAACTGAGCACAGCCCAGGGGTGGCTCCCAGTGTTTCCAGTCCAGGAATGTAATATTCATCCCCAGACTGCCATCCACTGAATTGCACCAGCAATCGCTGGAGATCTGAAGATACAGACAGCGGCGGGGTGACCACTCTGTTTAGTACTCGGCACTGTTTCTGACTGACATTTCCCAAATTTTCTTTCGGGACTGGACCACAAGTTTGCTGCTTTCACCCTGAGCTCTTATGTAAAGTGTCCCTTCAGCTATTGAGGGCAGCGATTCATTCGCAGCTTCCAGAGTAAGAACCTAGTCAGTAGATAGGCAGACGGAGCTGAGCTGCAGTTCAGGCGATTATATTACATGGCATCAAAAGCACAGAAACAGGCCATTCGGCCCAATCAGTCTGTGCTGGTGAATATGCTCCACACCAGTCTCCTCTCATTGCATCTACCTCATCTCAGCCTCTCAGAATTTGTTTCTATCCCCTTTCTAGCATTTACTCGTCTAGTTTCATTCTGAAAGAATGTAAAGTATTTTCCTCAACCACTGCCTGTGCTAGTATGTTCCACACTCTAACCACTGTCTGAGTAAAGACATTGCTCCTTATTTCCCTATTGAATTTATTAGTAACTATTTTGTATTTATGACCCCAAGTGTTGGATTCTCCCACAAGTGCAAACAATCCCTCCACATCAACCCTGTCCAACCCATTCATCATTTTCAAGATCTCTATCAGGCCTCATCAACGTCCTCTCTATTCTATAGCAGAAAGCCCCAACCTGTTAAATTTTCCTGATAGCTGCAATCTTTCAGTTCTGGTGCCATCCAACTAAATATTTGTAAGATTGAAGCTATTGGCCCCCTTCACAAACTCCGTTGCCAAGCCATCGACTCCATCCCTCTCTTGAGCACCAGTGTGCTATTTGCAACCTTGGTGTCGTGTTTGTCCACCGGATGATCTTCCGAACAGATATTCACTCCATCACCAGGGCGGCTTACTTCCACCTCGGTAACATTGCCGAACTTTGCCCCTGCCTCAGCTCATCTGCTGCTCAAACCATCATTAATGCCTTTGGTAGCTCTAATTTTGATTGCACCAACTTTCTCCTGGACGGCTTCCCATCTCCCACCCTCCATAACTTGAGCTCATCCAATGCTCTGCTGCCGTAACCTAACCCACACCAAATCCCGGTAAACCACCACCACTGTGCTCGCTGACCTACAGTAACTCCCGTTCCGGCAATACCTCCATTTAAAAATTATCATCCTTGCTTTGAAATCCCTACATGGCTTCGCCCTCCCTAACTCCACAAGCTTCAGCAGCCCCTCTATAATCCCGAGGTCTCTGTGCTCCTCTAATTCTGGCATCTTGCTCATCCCCGATTATAACCGCTCCACCATTGGCTACTGTGTTTTCAGCTGCCTGGGGCCTAATCTCAGGATCCCCTCCCACAACCTCTCTGCTTCTCTAAATCTCCCTCCTCCTTTAAGAATCTGCTTAAAACTGACCTCTTTGACTATACTTTTGGTCATCTTTCCTAATATCTCCTTATGTGGCTCAGGGTCAGGTTTTGTTCAATAACTCTCCCATGAATCGCTTGGGTCATTTTACTATGTTAAAGGCGCTATATAAATATATGTTGTTGTTCTTGTACGTATATTTTGCATTTTCTCCAGTTCTTCTGTGTCCTTTTTATATTATGGAGAACATAACTATGCACCGTTCCCTAAGTGTGACCTGACCCGGGTCCTACACATGTTTAATAAAATTTACAAAGTTTTTACAGCACAGAGACAGACCATTCGACAAAAAATGTCCATGTTGGTGTGCTTGCGCCATAGGAGCCTCCACCCACCCTCCTTCATCTAACCCAGTAAAAATATCCTTCAATTCCTTTGCCCCCATGTGCTTGTCTAGCTCCCCTTTAATTGTGTCGATGTTATTCGCATCAACCGCTCCTCGTGGTAGCGAGCTCCACATTCTGACCATTCACTTGGTGAAAAGGTTTCTCCTGAATTCCCCATTACATTTATTAATGACTGTCTTAAGTCTATGACCCCAAGTTCTGGTCTCTTCTGCAAGTGCAAACACCGTCTCTAATCTACCCTATGAAACTCTTTCACAATCTCAAAAAAATCTATCTGATTATCCCTCAGTCTTCACTTTCCTAAAGAAAGGAGCCCCGGCCTGTTCAGTCTTTCCTGACAGGTATAACGTCTCAGTTCTGGTATCATTCTAGTAAATACTGTTTGTACCTTTGCCAGTTCCTCTATGTCCTTTTTATAAGATGGAGACCATGTTCTCAGCACACGAAGTTTGGTAAAACCAATGTTCCATACAAGCTTAACATAACTTCTATTCTTTACAATGCTATCCCTCTAGAAATGATTCCCAGTGCTTTCTTTGTTTTTATGGCTTTAGCAACCGGCATTGCAACATTTATTGATTGATGTAACTGTACCCTACATCCCTCTGTTCCTCAACCCCGTTTAGAACTTATTTTCCAAGGAGTATGTGACCTCCGTATTCTTCCTAATGAAATGTGCTACCTCACATTTCACTATATAAGGTTCATTTGCAAGTTGCATTCACATTCTGCCAGTTTAATAACGTGTTCGTGTATTCTGTCGCAGTCCTCCTCTGTATTAAGTGTAAACCCCCATTTGGGTGGCATCCATAATGTTTGAAATTGCGCTTCCGATTCCTGAATCCTAATTGTTTAAGTAAATGGTGAACAAAAGTGTTCCCAGCACCGATCATTGTGAAACACGACTTCCCACCATTGGCCAACTTCCCTTCTTTTGACTTCTATCGCCTTAAAAATAAACCCCAATTCATTGTTAGCATTTTAATTGCTTTGCTCTCCAGTGATACTGTTTTTAATTATTTGTTCACCTTTCCCACAGAGCCCTTTGCTCCTCTGCCACGTTCAGCTTCTTATTTTCTGAGGTATCGGTGATTATACAATCATGGAATGATACAGCACAGAAGGAGGCCATTCGGCCCACCGTGCCTGTGCTGGCTCTTTGGTAGAGCTGTCCAATTAATCGCACTCCTCTGCTCTATCCCCAGTATTTTATTTTATCTCAAGCACTTTTTCCAAATGCCCTTTTAAAGTTACTATTGAATCTGTTTCCACCACCCTTCCAGGCAGTCCATCCCCGATCACAACAACTCGCTGTGTAATACAAAAGCTTCCTCATGTTGTCTCAGGTTCTTTTGCCAATCACAGTAAATCTATGCCCTCTGGTTACCGAACCCACTGCCACTGGAAACCGTTGCTCCTTAATTACTCTATTAAATGAATTTAGGCTTTTTAACACCTCGAGCAAGCATCCTCTTAACCTTCTCTGCTGTAATCAGAACAACCCCAGCTTTTCCAGTCTCTCCACATAACTGAAGTCCCTTTACCCTGGTACCATTCTAGTAAATCTCTTCTACACACGCTCCACGGCCTTGACATTTTCCTAAAGTGTGGTGCCCAGAATTGGACACAATACTCCACCTGAAGCCAAATCACTGCTTTATAAAGTTTTCTCATAACTTTCTTGATTTTGTACTCTATTGCTTATTAATAAAGCGAAGGATCCCATATGCTTTATTAACATACTTCTCAAATTTTCCAGCCGCCTTCAAAGATAAATGTAGATACATGCCAAGGTCCCTCTGTTCTGCAAGCCCTTTAAGATTGTACCATTTAGTTCACATTGCCTCTTCTCATTCTTCACTTCACAATTGTCTGTGCTAAATAGCATCTGCCAAGTGTCTGCCTAACTGAATCAGACTTTGGGCTTTGTTGTAACCAAAGGAATTTAATTCGGAAAGAAACGCCGTCAGAGAAGTGTAGGATCATGTCAGGGTCGTATCTGAAGCTCTAAAACCCTGCAGCCTGAGGCGCAGTTTATAAGGGTAAAGACCCAGCTAAATATTCTTGGCATTTAGATTCATGCTTTCGGCTCCAATTATATTTTATTTTCTTATTGCAAAATATGCCAGTAAACTGAGTAAGGAGATAACATTCTATACAGGAATGAGGGTCAGTTAGAAGGTGTTGCGTGAATGACTTTTCTGCCGAAAGTCAGCCATGAACATATTGAATGGTGGAGCAGGCTCTAAGGGTCGAATGGCCTACTCCTGCTCCTATTTCTTATATTCTCTTGTTGACAAGTCAGTCCACACCCTCTTGAAGTATGTTGCTATGCTCCTCATTGTGTGCTACATTTCCGAGTTTCAATGCCCTGTATGCCCAACTCTAGGTCATTGAAACATAACAAAGAGTGCGCTGGTCCGAATAGCGACCCCTGCGGCACACCACTGTATACTTCCCTCCCGTCTGGATAACAACTGGTGACAACTACTATCTGCTTTCTGACCCTTAGCCCATTTGATATCCATGCTGCCCTGTCCCAATAATCCCATGAACTACAATGTTATGACAAGGTTTATCACGTGGTACTTTGTCAAAGTCCACATACACAGCATTAATCACACTACCCTCATGATGCTTATATTTTCCTACCAAAGTGCATCGCTTCGCATTCATCTATGTTCAAGTTCATGTGTCACTTAACTGCGCAGTCTGTACGTTTTCTAATGTCGATTGTGAGATGCCATCTAGAGAAATGTCTTTACAATATTGGAAGCAAAGCATCAGTGTATTGATTAAAAAACAATAATAATTACTAAAGGCAGACATCTACAACTGTATGTGGGTTTCGAATTATACCAGGAAATCTGAGGATTTATTGCAGAGTACACTCCTGGCTTGTCACATTCTACCACATATTTTGAAGAAGAGGTTGGTGAAGATAGTATTTATTTCAAATAACAGATCTGCTCTGTAAGCTTCAGCCTTACTTCGTGACTTTCGACATCGATTTATGCATCGAACATCCTAAACTTCTCCCCACCCCAAATATTATCCTGAGCTCCTCGCCACCGCACCTCCGCCCCACTCCACCAAATATCCTCAGCTCCTCCCTACCCCAACGAATATCTTCAGCTCCTCCCCACAAAAACTAATATGCTCAGCTCCTCCCCAACCACCTAATATCCTCAGCTGCTCTACATCCCACCTAATATACTCAGCTCCTCTCCACCCCATGTAATATCCTCAGCTCCTCCCCAACACACCTAATATTCTCAGCACCTCCCAACCGCATCTAATATCCTCAGCTGCTCACCACCACACCTAATATACTCAGCTTCTCCACACCCCAACAATATCCTCAGCTCCACCACAACCACCTAATATACTCAGCTCCTCTCCACCCCATCTAATACCCTCTGCTCCTCCCCACCCCACCTAATATCCTCAGCTCCTCCCCACCCCACCTAATATCCTCAGTTCCTCCACACCACAAATAATTTCCTCAGCTCCACCCTACCAGACCTAATATCCTCAGCTCCTCCCCATTATTATCCTCCGCTCCTCCACACCCCACCTAATATATTGAGCTCCTCCCCACCCCAGCTAATATCCTCAGCTCCTCCCCACCGCAGCTGACATCCTCACCTCCTCTCCACTCTACCTAATATCCCCAGCTCCTCCCCACACCAACTAAGATCCTCAGCTCCTCCCTGCCACCTAATATCCTCAGCTCCTCCCCACCCCACCTAATATCCTCCGCTCCTCCTGAACCCAACAATACGCTCAGCTCCTCTCCACCACACCTAATATGCTCAGTTCCTCCTGAACCCACCTGTTTTCCTGAACTCCTCCACACCCGACCTAATATTATCAGCTCCTCCCCACCAATGTTCCCTCGACTTTTTTTGTGTTGAGTGGCCATGAACTCCTTTGAGCATGACCTTTTCTTCCGTGGGCAAATTTTACAACAAAAGCTTTACAGCAACTTTTAGAAAAGGAACTTTTACAACAACGACAGCAACAACAACCAGTTAAATCCTATATACAGTATTGAGATATTGCCACCCCCTCAGCTCAAATCATCAATCAGAAAAGGTCCTGCAAGTTTAACATAACCTCCTTGCTTTTGAAAAATATTCCTCTAGAAATGAGCCCATGTGTTATTTGCACTTTGAGCTTTTTAACCTGCGTTGCTACTTCTGATGATTTGTGAATCTATACCCTTAGATTCCTTTGCACATCTACCCCATTTAGACTTTTATTTTCCAAGGAATAGCTAGGGTCCTGATTCCTGCCATCAAAATGCACCACCTCAGACTTACCCATATTGAAATTAATTTGTAATTTACATGCCCATTCTGCAAGTATATTTACTGTAAAATTAATTAAAAGCTTTTAGTTCGTCATATACAAACTCTATTTAAATAAGTACTTGGCCGAATTGACTGGGATATAAAAGAACTACAGAAAATACATTAACAATTCAGAAACGTCACTCAGTTACGCATCGACAAACAATTCAAAAGCCCAAGCTCAGCTGAATGAGGCATACCTATACGTGCAAGTTGTATTAATTTTAAAGTTCTCAACGTATTAGCCCATCCCTCGTTTCAATATAGCAATGATTGCACAAGCAGCAGGAGCAGCGGCTTTCCTATGGCGCTGACTTGCTGTACATCCAGATATGTAATCAGAATATTAATTACAATGCAGCCAGACAACAAATATAAAGTGCTGCAATTCTTTAGTTCACAGTATTAAAAAGAATTGAACCAAAACGGGTATCCGTATTTCCAACTTCAATCACTTCCATTAATAAACGTGGTCATGTTGAACCAGCACACCCACCATGTATAATATCAGAAATGCAGCACTGATTCACAAATGCAGAAAAACACATACACAATTTGCGTCACTGAATTAAAAACAAAAGCAGGAAAAGTTATGATTAACATAATTAAATATTCATCATTCTCCCTGGACCAGAGAAACAATCAGACGGACTTGGTAGTATTTACTAATATGTAACAGGTGCAGAGGCAGGGAATGTGGGGGAGGGGAGAAAGGAACTAAATGGACAGTCTGTGCTAGGATTAGGAAGGCAAATGGTAGGCAAGAGGATTTGTGTACAGGATTAAAGAAGTCTCACTCCAATTATGTTGGGCTTTGGTGAGAACACACCTGGAGTACTGTGTACAATGTTGTTCTCCTTTCCTAAGGAAGTATATACTTGCCATAGAGGGCTCGCAACGTAGGTTCACTAAATTGATTCCTGGGATGGTGTGACTATCGCATGAGAAGAGATTGAGTAAACTAGGCCTGTATTCTCCGAATCTCGTTTAAGCATGCAAAATAAGCCTCCATTTCACAATGGACGTACAATCCCTCTACACCTCCGTTCCCCACCAGGACGGCCTAAGGATGCTCTGCTTCTTCCTTGAACAGAGACTTAACCAGTCCCCATCCACCACTATCCTCCGCCGCCTGGCTGAACTTGTTCTCACTTTGAACAACTTCTTCTCTGACTCCACTCACTTCCTCCAAATTAAAGGTTTTGCTATGGGAACACGCATAGGTCCCAGGCATGCCTGTCTATTCATGGGATATATGGGACATTCTATGTTCCAGTCGTACTCAAGTCTCCTCCCTCACCTCTTATTCCAGTACTTCGATGATGGTATTGGTGCCGCTTCCGGCTCTTGCCCTGAACTAGATAATTTCATTCACTTCACTTCCAATTTCCACCCTTCCCTCAGCCTCACGTGGTCCATCATCGACTTTTCTCTTCCCTTCCTCGACTTCTCTGTCTCCATCTCTGGGGTTAGGCTATTGACAAAAATTCACTACAGGCCCACTGACTCCTACAACTACCTGGATTACACTTCCTCCCACCCCGCTTCCTGTAAAGATTCTGCTCCATTCTCCATCTGTGCCACATCTGCTCTGACGATGCCACCTTCCATACCAGTACTTCCAACATGTCTTCCTTTTTCCTCAGCCGAGGATTCCCCTCTACTGTGGTTGACACGGCCCTTGATCATGTCCGTTATATTTCCCGCATGTCTCATCTTACCCCTTCCCCTCCCTCCCAGAAAAACAATATAGTTCCCCTTGTCCTCACCTTTCACCTCACCAGACTTCACATTCAATGGATCATCCTCCACCATTTCTGTCACATCCAACGTGATCCCACCACCAAATACATCTTCCCCTCACCTCCCCTTTCAGCATTCTGAAGGGACCGCTCCCTCCGTGATACATTGGTCCAGTTCTCTATCACCCCCAGCACCCCTTCCCCTTTGCCCGGCACCTTCCTGTACAAGCACAGAAGATGCAACAGCTGCCCATTTACGTCCTCCCTTACCACTATCCAGGGCCCCAAACACCCCTTCCAGGTGAAACAGCGAATTACTTGTACTTCTTGCAATTTAGTATACTGTATTCGCTGCTGATGATGTGGTCTCCTCTACATTGGGGAGACCAAACGCAGATTGGGTCACTGCTTAGCAGAACACCTCCTTTCAGTTTGTAAGGGGGAACCCGAGCTTCCAGTCACCTGTCACTTTAATTATCCGCTTCACTCCCACTCTGATCTCTCTGTCCTCGGCCTCTTACATTGTTCCAATGAAGCTCAACGTAATCTCGAGGAAAAGCATCTCATCTTTCGATTAGCCACATTACAGCCTTCTGGACTTATCATCGAGTTCAACAATGTCAAACTATAACCCCTGCAACTATTTTTCATGATGTATGATTTTGCCATTCCTATTTGCAACATTTTATCTTTCCTGCTTCTTACCTCAGCGCAGTGTATTCCTTCAACTCCTTCCTCCTCTCCCACCACCACGCCATCCTGTCTCTGCAACTACTTAATATATGTTACATCTCCAGCTTTTTCCAGTTCTGATGAAGGGTCACAGACCTGAAATGTTAACTCTGTTTCTCTCTCCGCGAATGCTGCCTGGCCTGCTGAGTATTTCCAGCGTTTTCTGATGTAATTTCAGGTTTTCAGCTTCCACAGTATTTTGCTATTGGGAATGGAGCCTGTGACATTCAAGCTCTGTCTGTGGTGCTCAGTAACTCACTGAGTGAGAGAGGTCAGCTCACTCAGCACAGGCCGGGGATCGAGCCTGTAGAGCTTCCTGCTCGGTTTGTGGGGCTCCGTGCCACACCTGGTGAGAGAGTTCAGCTCATTCAGCACAGGCCGGAGATAGTGCCTGGGATCTTGCTGCTCTCTTTGTGTTGCTCATTTCCAATCCCAGCACAGGCTGGGGATGGAGCCGGTGTACTTTATGCTCCGTGTGTAGGGCTCAGTGCCACACTGGGTGTGAGAGGGCAGTTCACTGAGCACAGGTCGATCAAGAAGACTGGGATCTTCCTCCGCTCCATGTGTGTGTTGCTCAGAAACACACCGGTAGAGAGAAGGCAGCTCACTGAGCATTGGCCTGGTATGGAGCAGAGATATTCCTGCTCTGTGTGAGTTTTTCAGTACCACACCCGGGTGAGAGAGGGCTGCTCACTCAGCACAGGTCGAGCAAGGAGACAGGGATCTTCCTGTGATCTGTGTGTGTGGTGCTCAGTACCAGACCGGATGACAGAGGGCAGCTCACTCAGCACAGGCCGGGGATGGAGCCTGAGATCGAACTGCTCTGTGAGTGAGTCTCATTACCACACCCGGGTAAGAGAGGACAGCTCACTCAGCACAGGCCGAGCATGGTGTCTGGGACCTTCCGGCTCTGTGTGTGGTACCCAGTACGACACCATGTGTGAGAGGGCAGCTCACTGAGCACAGACCAGCGATGGAGCCTGGGATCTCCCTGCACTTTTTGTGTAGCTCAGTGCCACACCCGGGTCAGAGCTGCTCAATCAGCACGGGCCGGGGGCGGAGTCTGTGATCATTCCGCTATGTGTGTGAGGCCCAGTACCACAGCGGGTGAGAGAGATCAGCTCACTCAGCACAGGTCGAGCATGGAAACTGGGATCTTCCTGCTCTGCGTGTGGGGCTCGGTACCACACTGGGTGAGAAACATAGAAACATAGAAGAGAGGAGCAGGAGTAGGCTATTCGGCCCTTCGAGCCTGCTCCGCCATTCAACGAGATCATGGCTGATCATCCAAACCCTAGCACCCGGTCCCTACACCGACAGCCATCCCACCCAAGCCCTATCCCCGTAACCCGTAACCCCAAGTATTTAATCCCCCCTAACACTAAGGGCCAGTTTTTATCATGGCCAATCAACCTAACCCGCACATCTTTGGACTGTGGGAGGAAACCAGAGCATCCGGAGAAAACCCACACAAACACGGGGAGAATGTGCAAACTCCACACAGACAGACACCCGAGGCCAGATTTGAACCCGGGATACTGGCGCTGTGATGCAACAGTGCTAACCACTATGCCACCGTGCTGCCCGGAGAGGGTAGCTCACGCAGCAGAGGTCGAGCATGCAAACTGCGATCTTCCTGCTCTGGGTGTGTGGGGCTCATTAACATACTGCTTGAAAGCAGCTCACACAGCAATTGCCAGGGTTGGAGCCTGGGATCTTCCTGCTCTGCGTGTGGGGCTCAGTACCACACTGGGTGAGAGAGGTCAGCGCACTCAGCAGAGGTCGAGCAAAGAGACAGGGATATTCGTGTGCTCTGTGTGTGTGGTGCTCAGTACACACCAGATGAGAGAGGGCAGCTCAATCATGGAAGCCCGCGGACGGAGCCTGCAATCTTCCGGCTGTGTGTTGGGCTCAGTGCCAAACCGGGTGATGGAGGTCAGCTCGCACACCGGGTGATGGAGGTCAGCTCGCACAGGAATGGCCGGTCATGGAGTCAGGGATCTTCCTGCTCTGTGTGTGGGGCTCAGTACCAAACTGCGTAAGACAGGGCAGCAAACTGAGCACAGGCCAGGGATGGAGCGTGAGATTTCCCTGCGCTGTGTGTATGGTGCTCAGTACCACACAGGGTGAGAGAGCGCAGGTCTCTCAGCACAGGCCAGGAATGTAGCCTGGGATCATCCTGCTCTGTGTGTGGGGCTCAATATCATACCTGGGTGAGAGCAGCTCACACTGCACAGGCCGGGGATGGAAGCTGGGTACTTCCTGCTCTGTTTGTGTGCTGCTCAGTACCACACAGGGTGAGAGAGTTCGGCTCACTCAGCACAGGCCGGGCATGGAACCTGGGATCTTCCTGCTCGGTTAGTGTGGCTCAGTACCACACAGGGTGAGAGAGTTCAGCTCACTCAGCACAGGCCGGGGATAGTGCCTGGGATCTTCCTACTCTGCTTGTGGGGCTCAGTACCACACCGGGTGAGAGAGTTCAGCTCACTCAGCACAGGCCGGGGATAGTGCCTGGGATCTTGCTGCTCTGTTTATGTGGCTCAGTACCACACCGGGTGAGAGAGTTCAGCTCACTCAGCACAGGCCGGGCATGGAACCTGGGATCTTGCTGCTCTGTTTGTGGGACTCAGTACTACAGCGGGTGAGAGAGTTCAGCTCACTCAGCACAGGCCGGGGATAGTGCCTGGGATCTTCCTGCTCGGTTTATGTGGCTCAGTACCACACAGGGTGAGAGAGTTCAGCTCACTCAGCACAGGCCGGGGATAGTGCCTGGGATCATCCTGCTCGGTTTGTGGGGCTCAGTACCACACCGGGTGAGAGAGTTCAGCTCACTCAGCACAGGCCGGCGATAGTGCCTGGGATCTTCCTGCTCGGTTTGTGGGGCTCAGTACCACACCGGGTGAGAGAGGTCAGCTCACTCAGCACAGGCTGGGGATAGTGCCTGGGATCTTCCTGCTCGGTTTGTGTGGCTCAGTACCACAAAGGGTGAGAGAGGTCAGCTAACTCAGCACAGGCCAGGGATAGTGCCTGGGATCTTCCTGCTCGGTTTGTGTGGCTCAGTACCACAAAGGGTGAGAGAGGTAAGCTCACTCAGCACAGGCCGGGGACAGTGCCTGGGATCTTCCTGCACTGTTTGTGTGACTCAGTACCACACCAGGTGAGAGAGGCCAGCTCACTCAGCACAGGCTGGGGATGGAGCCTGGGATCTTCCTGCTCGGTTTGTGTGGCTCAGTGCCACACCTGGTGGGAGAGGTAAGCTCACTCAGCACAGGCCGGGAATGGAACCTGTGATCTTTTTGCTCTGTGTGTGGGGCTCAGTACCACACTGCTTGAGAGGGGACAGTTCACTCAGCACAGGTCGAGCAAAGAGACTGGGATCTCCCATTGCTCTGTCATATAAACATAGAAGATAGGAGCAGGAGTAGGCCATTCGGCCCCTGGAGCCTTCTCTGCCATTCAATGAGATCATGGTTGATCATCCAAATTCAGTACCATGCCCCTGCCTTCTCCCCATATCCCTTGATCCATTTAGCCTTAAGTAGTATATCTATCTCCTTCTTGAGTATTTAATGAATTGGTCTCCACTGCTTCCTGTGGTAGAGAATTCCACAGGTTCACCACACTCTGGGTGAAGATATTCCTCCTCATCACTGTCCTAAATGGCTTACCCCTTATCCTTAGACTGTGACCCCTGGTTCTGGACTCCCCGCCATCGGGAGCAGCCTTCCTGCATCTAGTCTGTCTAATCATGTTAGAATTTTATAGGTTTCCATGAGATCCCCTCTCATTCTTCTAAACTCCAGCGAGTATAAGCCCTATCGACCCAATCTCTCCTCATGCGTCATTCCTGCCACCCCAGGTATCAGTCTGCTGAATCTTCGGTGCACTCCCTCCATGGCAATAACATCCTTCCTCAGAAAAGGCGACCAGAACTGCATACTATACACAAGATGTGGTCTCACCAAGGCTCTGTACAACTGCAGCAAGACATCGTTGTTCCTGTACTCCAACGCTCTCGCTACGAAGGCCAACATGCCATTAGCCTTCTTAAACGCCTGCTGCACCTGCATGCTTACATTCAGCGACTGGTGCACAAGGACACCCAGATCTCGTTGCACTTCCCCTTCTTCCAATTTATTGGCATTCTACAATAATCTGCCTTCCAGCTTTTGCCACAAAAGTGGATAACATCGCATTTATCCACATTATAATGATGCATATGCCATGCATCTTCCCAATTACCCAACGTGTCCAAATCATACTGGAGTTTCTCGGCATCCTCCTCACAGCACATACGCCCACCCAGCTTTGTGTCCCCTGCAAAATTGGAGATATTACGTCTAGTTCCCTCGTCTAGATCATTAATATATATTGTGAATAGCTGGGGTCCTAAGACCTATCCTGTGGTACCCCACTAATCACTGCCAACCACTCGGAAAAGGACATGTTTATTCCAACTCTTTGCTTCCTGTCTGCCAACCGGTTCTCTATCCAAGTCATTACCTTGCCCCAAATCCCATGTGCCTTAACTTTACACGCCAATCTCTTATGCGGGGCCTTATCAAAAGCCTTCTGAAAGTCCAAATACACCACATCCACTGCTTCTCCCTTATCTATTTTACCAGTTATATCCTCAACAAATTCCAGTAGATTAGTCAAGCACGATTTACCTGTTGTAAATCCATGTTGACTTTGTCTGACCCTGTCACTGTTTTCCAAGTGCTCTGCTATTACACATTTTATAATGGACTCTAGCATTTTCCCCACTATAGATGTCAGGCTTACATCAGGTCTATAATTCCCCGTTTTCTCTCTACCAACTTTTTTGACGAGTGAGGTAACATTCGCTACCATCCAATCCATGGGAACTCTTCCAGAGTCTATCGAATTTTGGAAGATGACCAGCAATGCATCTACTATTTCTAGGGTCACTTCGTTAAATACCCTAGGATGTAAATTTTCAGGACCTGGGGATTTATCGGCCTTCAATACCATCAATTTTGCTAAAACAAATTTCCTACAAATGCTGATTTCTTTCAGTTCCTCCCTCTCATTAGAATCTATGTTCCCCGGCATATCAAAGACGTTATTTGTGTCCTCCTTTGTGAAGAAAGAACCAAAGTATGTATTTAACTGGTCAGCCATGTCTTTGTTCCCCATTATAAATTACTCTGATGCTGACTGCAAGGGGCCTACGCTTGACTTCACTAATCTTTTTCTCTTCACATGTCTATAATAGATTTTACCGTCAGTTTTTATGTTCCCTGAAAGCTTACTCTCATACTCTATATTCCCCCTCTTAATTAGTTCCTTTTTCCTCCTTTGCTGAATCCTAAACTGCTCCCAATCAGCAGGTTTACTGTTTTTTTCTGGCCAATTTATATGTCCTCTCTTTGGATCTTATGCTATCCATAATTTCCCTTATTAGCCACGGTTGAGTCACCTTTTTTGTTTTATTTTTATGCCAAACAGGGATGAAACAATTATGTAGTTCATCCATGTGATCCTTGAATCTTTGCCATTGCCAATCCACCCTCAACCCTTTCAGTAATATTGCCCAATCAATCACACCCAACTCGCACCTCATAACATCATAGTTTCCTTTCTTTAAATTCAGGACGCTATTCTCTGATTCAACTACTTCACTCTCCATCTTAATGAAGAATTCAATCATATTATGTTCGCTACGAACCAAGGGGCCTCGCAAAACAAGATTGCTAATTAATCGTTTCTCATTACATAATACCCAGTCAAAGATGGCCTGATCTCTGATTGGTTCCTCGGCATATTGGTCCAGGGAACCATCCCTTATACACTCCAGGGATTCCTCCTCCACAGTATTGTTACTAATGTGGTTAGCCCAATCTATATTTAGATGAAAGTCACCCATGATAGCTGCTGTGGCCATTATTGCACACTTCTCTAATTTCCCGTTTAATGCCATCCCCAACCTCCGTTTTACTGTTTGGGGACTGTATACCACTCCCACTGACGTTTTCTGCCCCTTGGTATTTCTCAGTTGCACCCATACAGATTCCACATCACCAGAGGTAATATCCTTCCTTACAATTGTGTTAATCGCCTCTTTAACCAGCAATGCTACCCCACCTCCTTTTCCTTATTGCCTATCTTCCTGAATATTGAATACCCCTGGATGTTGAGTTCCCAGCCTTGGTCACCCTGGAGCCATGTTTCTGTAAACCCAATCATAACATATTAGTTTCCCTCTATTTGTACAGCTAATTCATCCACCTTATTACTAATGCTCCTCGCATTAAGATACAAAGCCTTCAGCCTTGTTCTTTTAACGCTCTTAGACCTTTTAGAATTATTATTTACTGTGGCCATGTTTGAGTTAAACCCTTGATTTCACTGACCGGCACCTTTGTTTTTCTCCTTCCTGTCTTTTGCCTCTAACCTTGTTTCCCTTTCCTCTGTCTCCCTGCTCTGGTTTCCAACCCCCTACAATTTTCGTTTGAACCCAGAGCACTAGCAAACACTCCCCCTAGGACATCGGTCCCTGTCCTGCACAGGTGCAAACCGTCCGATTTGTACTGGTCCCACCTCCCACAGAACCGGTGCCAATGTCCAGGAATTTGAATCCCACCCTTTGCAGCATTCCTCTAGCCACGTATTCGTCTGAAATATTCTTGTATTTCTATGCTGACTAGCACGTGGCACTGGTAGCAATCCTGAGATTACTACCTTTGAGGTCCTATTTTTTAATTTACCTCCTAACTCCCTATATTCAGCATTTAGGACCTCATCCGTTTTTAACCTATATCGTTGGTATCTATATGCACCACGACAACTGGCTGTTCACCCCCCCCTTCCAAAATGTTCTGCAGCTGCTCTGAGACATCCTTGATCCTTGCACCAGGGAGGCAACACACCATCCTTGAGTCTCGTTTGCGGACGCAGAAACGCCTAGCTATTCCCCTTGCAATAGAATCCCCTATTACTATAGCTCTACCCCTCTTTTTCCACCCGTCCTGTGCAGCAGAACCACCGCTGGTGCCAGGAAGTCGGCTGCTGTTGCCTTCTCCTGGTAAGCTACCCCCCCCAACAGTAGCCAAGGAGGCATATCTGTTTCAGAGGGGGATGAACACAGGGGACTCCTGCACTACCTGCCTGCGCCTACTGCTCTCCCTCTTGGTCACCCATTCCGCTTCTGCCCATGCAACCATTTCCTGCGGTGTGACCAATAGCTTAAGCATGATATCCATGACCTCCTCAGCATTGCGAATAAATCCAGTATGTAACCAATCGCAGCTCCAGTGCCGTAATGCGGTCTGCCAGTAGCTGCAGCTGGTTACACTTCCTGCAGACATGGTCGTCAGGGACACAGGAAGTGCCCCTGTGTTCCCACATGGCGCAGGAGGAGCCTACCACAGGTACCAATTAATTTAAACTAACTTAATCAATGAAGTACCACCAATTAAATGAAATACTCAAGGGCCCTTAGTTACTAGCACTAGAAACTATGACAACACAAAAAAAAAATTAAGACCTTCTAAACTTTACAAACTATGAAGCTTATCTTTCAAATTAACCTGGCCCTACACACCCAATCAGCTGTTCCCTCCTGCTCGCGTCACGTTCCGAATCGTGACGTGGCTCTGGAATAACACCGCCGGTCTGAGATTGGTCTCAGTTCCCGACTCCAACCGCTGTAAGGGAAAGCCCGCGAAAGTGAGTTTTTATACACACCGGGCCTCGGCTCACTGGTCCCAGCTCCCGACACCAACCACTGTAAGGAAAGCCCGTGAAAGTGAGTTTTTATACTCACTGGGCCTCGGCTCACTGGTCTCAGCTCCCGACTCCAACCACTGTAAGGAAAGCCCGCAAAAGTGAGTTTTTATACTCACCAGGCCTCGGCTCACTGGTCTCAGCTCTCGACTAAAATCGCTGTAAGAAAAGCCCACGAAAGTCAGTTTTTATACTCACTGGGCCTCGGCTCACTGGTCTCTCAGCTCCCGACTCCAACCGCTGTAAGGGAAAGCCCGTGAAAATGACTTTATATCCTCACCGGTCCTCGGCTCACTGGTCTCTCAGCTCCCGACTCCAACCGCTGTAAGGGAAAGCCCACAAAAGTGAGTTTTTATCCACACTGGCCCTCGGCTCACTGGTCTCAGCAACTGACTCCAACCGCTGTAAGAAAAGACCGCGAAAGAGAGTTTTTATACTCACCGGGCCTCAGCTCACTGGTCTCAGCTCCCAACTCCAACCGCTGTAAGGGAAAGCCCGCAAAAGTGATTTTTTATACTCACCGGGCCTCGGCTCACTGGTCTCAGCTCCCGACTACAAATACTGTAAGGGAAAGCCCGCGAAAGTGAGTTTTTATCCACAGTGGGCCTCGGCTCACTGGTCTCAGCTCCCGACTCCAACCACTGTAAGAAAAGCCCGCGAGAGTGAGTTTTTATACTCACCGGGCCTCGGCTCACTGGTCTCAGCTCCCGACTCCAACCGCTGTAAGAAAAGCCCGCGAGAGTGAGTTTTTATACTCACCGGGCCTAAGAAAAGCCCGCGAGAGTGAGTTTTTATACTCACCGGGCCTCGGCTCACTGGTCTCAGCTCCCGACTCCAACCGCTGTAAGAAAAGCCCGCGAGAGTGAGTTTTTATACTCACCGGGCCTCGGCTCACTGGTCTCAGCTCCCGACTCCAACCGTTGTAAGGGAAAGCCTGCGAAAGTGAGTCTTTATACTCACCAGGCATCGGCTCACTGGTCTCAGCTCCCAACTCCAACCGCTGTGAGGGAAAGCCCGTGAAAGTGAGTTTTTATACTCACCAGGCCTCAGCTCACTGGTCCTCAGCTCTCGACTCCAACCGCTGTAAGGGAAAGCCCGCAAAAGTGAGTTTTTATACTCACCGGGCCTCGGCTCACTGGTCTCTCAGCTCCCGACTCCAACCACTGTAAGGAAAGCCAGCAAAAGTGAGTTTTTATACTCACCGGGCCTCGGCTCACTGGTCTCTCAGCTCCCGACTCCAACCACTGTAAGGAAAGCCCGCGAAAGTCAGTTTTTATACTCACTGGGCCTCGGCTCACTGGTCTCTCAGCTCTCGACTCCAACCGCTGTAAGGGAAAGCCCGTGAAGGTGAATTTTTATACTCACCGGTCCTCGGCTCAATGGTCTCTCAGCTCCCGACTCCAACCGCTGTAAGAGAAAGCCCGCGAAAGTGAGTTTTTATCCACACTGGCCCTCGGCTCACTGGTCTCAGCAACTGACTCCAACCACTAAGAAAAGACCGCAAAAGTGAGTTTTTATACTCACCGGGCCTCGGCTCACTGGTCTCAGCTCCCAACTCCAACCGCTGTAAGGGAAAGCCCGCAAAAGTGAATTTTAATACTCACCGGGCCTCGGCTCACTGGTCTCAGCTCCCGACTCCAAACACTTTAAGGGAAAGCCCGCAAAAGTGAGTTTTTTACTCACCGGGCCTCGGCTCACTGGTTTCTCAGCTCCCGACTCCAACCGCTGTAAGAAAAGCCCGTGAAAATGAATTTTTATATTCACTGGGCCTCGGCTCACTGGTCTCAGCTTCCGACTCCAACCGCTGTAAGAAAAGCCGGTGAAAGTGAATTTTTATACTCAACGGACCTCGGCTCACTGGTCAGCTCCCGACTCCAACCGCTGCAAGGGAAAGCCCGGGAAAGTGAGTTTTTATACTCACCGGGCCTCGGCTCACTGGTCCTCAGCTCTCGACTCCAACTGCTGTAAGGGAAAGCCCGCGAAAGTGAGTTTCTATACTCACCGGGCCTCGGCTCACTGGTCTCAGCTCCCGACTCCAACCACTGTAAGAAAAGCCCAGGAAAGTGAGTTTTTATACTCACCGGGCCTCGGCTCACTGGCCTCAGCTCCCGACTCCAATCACTGTAAGAAAAGCCCAGGAAAGTGAGTTTTTATACTCACCGGGCCTTGGCTCACTGGTCTCAGCTACCGACTCCAAACGCTGTAAGAAAAGTGAGCGAAAGTGAGCTTTTATACTCACCGGGCCTCGGCTCACTGGTCTCAGCTCCCGACTCCAACCGCTGTAAGGGAATGCCCGCGAAAGTGTGTTTTTATTCTCGCCATGCCTCGGCTCACTGGTTTCAGCTCCCGACTCCAACCGCTGTAAGGAAAGCCCGCGAAAGTGAGTTTTTTTACTCCCCAGGCCTTGGCTCACTGGTCTCAGCTTCTGACTCCAACCGCTGTAAGAAAAGCCCTTGAAAGTGAGATTTTATCCTCACCGGTCCTCGGCTCACTGGTCTCAGCTCTTGACTCCAACCGTTGTAAGGGAAAGCCCGCGAAAGTGAGTTTTTATACTCACCGGGCCTCGGCTCACTGGTCTCTCAGCTCCCGCCTCCAACCGCTGTAGGAAAAGCCAGTGAAAGTGAGCTTTTATACTCACCATGCCTCGGCTCACTGGTCTCAGCTCCCGACTCCAAATATTGTAAGGAAAAGCCCGCGAAAGTGAGTTTTTATCCACACTGGCCCTCGGCTCACTGGTCTCAGCAACTGACTCCAACCACTGTAAGAAAAGACCGCGAAAGTGAGTTTTTATACTCACCGGGCCTCGTCTCACTGGTCTCAGCTCCCGACTCCAACCGCTGTAAGGGGAAGCCCGCAAAAGTGAATTTTTATACTCACCGGGCCTCGGCTCACTGGTCTCAGCTCCCGACTCCAAACACTGTAAGGGAAAGCCCGCGAAAGTGAGTTATTATCCACACTGGGCCTCGGCTCACTGGTCTCAGCTCCCAAGTCCAACCGCTGTAAGAAAACCCACAAGAGTGAGTTTTTATACTCACCGGGTCTTCGCTCACTGGTCTCAGCTCCCGACTCCAACCGCTGTAAGAAAAGCCCGCGAGAGTGAGTTTTTATACTCACTGGGCCTCAGCTCACTGGTCTCAGCTCCCGGCTCCAACCATTGTAAGGGAAAGCCTGCAGAGGTGAGTTTTTATACTCGCCGGGCCTCGGCTCACTGGTCTCAGCTCCCGACTCCAACCACTGTAAGGGAAAGCCCGTGATAGTGTGTCTTTATACTCACCAGGCCTTGGCTCACTGGTCTCAGCTCCCAACATCAACCGCTGTGAGGGAAAGCCCGTGACAGTGAGTTTTTATACTCACCGGGCCTCGGCTCACTGGTCCTCAGCTCTCGACTCCAACCGCTGTGAGGGAAAGCCCGCGAAAGTGAGTTTTTATACTCACCGGGCCTCGGCTCACTGGTCTCAGCTCCCGACTCCAACCAATGTAAGAAAAGCCTGTGAAAGTGGGTTTTTATACTCACCGGGCCTCGGCTCACTGGTCTCAGCTCCCGACTCCAACCACAGCAAGAAAAACCCAGGAAAGTGAGTTTTTATACTCACCGGGCCTCGGCTCACTGGTCTCAGCTCCCGACTCCAACCGCTGTAAGGGAATGCCCGCGAAAGTGAGTTTTTATACTCGCCGGGCCTCGGCTCACTGGTTTCAGCTCCTGACTCCAACCGCTGTAAGGAAAGCCCGCGAACGTGAGTTTCTTTACTCACTGGGCCTCGGCTCACATGATCTCAGCTCCTGACTCCAACCGCTGTAAGAAAAGCCCGTGAAAGTGAGTTTTTATACTCACCGGGCCTCGGCTCACTGGTCTCAGCTCCCGACTCCAACCATTGTAAGGGAAAGCCCGCGAAAGTGAGTTTTTATACTCACCGGGCCTCGGCTCACTGGTTTCTCAGCTCCCGACTCCAACCGCTGTAAGAAAAGCCCGTGAAAGTGAGTTTTTATATTCACTGGGCCTCGGCTCACTGGTCTCAGCTCCCGACTCCAACCACTGTAAGAAAAGCCGGCGAAAGTGAATTTTTATACTCACCGGAACTCGGCTCACTGGTCTCAGCTCACGACTCCAACCGCTGTAAGGGAAAGCCCGGGAAAGTGAGTTTTTATACTCACCAGGCCTCGGCTCAATGGTCTCTCAGTTCCCGGCACCAACTGCTTAAGAGAAGCCAACGAAAGTGAGTTTTTATACTCACCGCGCCTCGGCTCACTGGTCTCCGCTCCCGACTCCAACCGCTGTAAGGGAAAGCCCACGAAAGTGAGTTTTTGTACTCACCGGACCTCGGCTCACTGGTCTCTCAGCTCCCACCTCCAACCACAGTAAGAAAGGCCCGTGAAAGTGAGTTTTTATACTCATCGTGCCTCAGCTCACTGTTCTCAGCTCCTGACTCCAATCGCTGTAAGAAAAGGCCGCGAAAGTGAGTTTTTATACTCGCCGGGCCTCGGCTCACTGGTTTCTCAGCCCCCGACTTCAACCGCTATAAGGGAAAGCCTGCAAAAGTGAGTCTTTATACTCACTGGGCCTCGGCTCACTGGTCTCAGTTCCCGACTCCAACCGCTGTATGAAAAGCATGTGAAAGTGAGTCTTTATACTCACCAGCCCTCGGCTCACTGGTCTCAGCTCCCAACTCCAACCGCTGTGAGGGAAAGCCCGTGACAGTGAGTTTTTATACTCACCGGGCCTCGGCTCACTGGTCCTCAGCTCTCGACTCCAACTGCTGTAAGGGAAAGCCCGCGAAAGTGAGTTTCTATACTCACCAGGCCTCGGCTCACTGGTCTCAGCTCCCGACTCCAACCACTGTAAGAAAAGCCCAGGAAACTGTGTTTTTATACTCACTGGGCCTCGGCTCACTGGCCTCAGCTCCCGACTCCAACCACTGTAAGAAAAGCCCAGGAAAGTGAGTTTTTATACTCACCGGGCCTTGGCTCACTGGTCTCAGCTACCGACTCCAAACGCTTTAAGAAGAGCCCGCAAAAGTGAGCTTTTATACTCACCGGGCCTCGGCTCACTGGTCTCAGCTCCCGACTCCAACCGCTGTAAGGGAATGCCCGCGAAAGTGAGTTTTTATACTCGCCGGGCCTCGGCTCACTGGTTTCAGCTCCCGACTCCAACCGCTGTAAGGAAAGCCCACGAAAGTGAGTTTTTTTACTCCCCGGGCCTTGGCTCACTGGTCTCAGCTTCTGACTCCAACCGCTGTAAGAAAAGCCCTTGAAAGTGAGTTTTTATACTCACCGGGCCTCGGCTCACTGGTCTCAGCTCCCGACTCCAACCGTTGTAAGGGAAAGCCCGCGAATGTGAGTTTTTATACTCACCGGGCCTCGGCTCACTGGTCTCTCAGCTCCCGCCTCCAACCGCTGTAAGGGAAAGCCCGTGAAAGTGAGTTTCTATACGCCCTGGGCCTCGGCTCACTGGTCTCTCAGCTCCCGTCTCCAACCACATTAAGAAAGGCCCGTGAAAGTGAGTTTTTATACTCATCGAGCCTCAGCTCACTGGTCTCTCAGCTCCCGACTCCAACCACTGTAAGAAAAGCCCGTGAAAGTGAGTTTTTATACTCGCCGGGCCTCGGCTCACTGGCCTCTCAGCTCCCGGCTCCAACCGCTGTAAGAAAAGCCCGCGAAAGTGAGTTATTATACTCACCAGGCCTCGGCTCACTGGTCTCTCAGCTCCTGACTCCAACCGCTGTCAGAAAAGCCCGCGAAAGTGAGTTATTATACTCACTGGGCCTTGGCTCACTGGTCTCTCAGCTCCCCACTCCAACCGCTGTAAGAAAAGCCTGCGAAAGTGAATTTTTATACTCACCAGACCTCGGCTCACTGGTCTCAGCTCCCGACTCCAACCGCTGTAAGTAAAGCCCGCAAAAGTGAATTTTTATACTCACCGGACCTCGGCTCACTGGTCTCAGCTCCCGAATCCAACCGCTGTAAGGGAAAGCCCGGGAAAGTGAGTTTTTATACACACCGGGCCTCGGCTCACTGGTCTCAGCTCCCGACACCAACCGCTTAAGAAAGCCCACGAAAGTGAGTTTTTATACTCAATGGGCCTCGGCTCAGTGGTCTCAGCTCCCGACTCTAACCGTTGTAAGGGAAAGCCCGCGAAAGTGAGTTTTTATACTCGCCGGGCCTCGGCTCACTGGTCTCTCAGCTCCTGACTCCAATCGCTGTTAGAAAAGCCCGTGAAAGTGAGTTTTTATACTCGCCAGGCCTCGGCTCACTGGTCTCTCAGCTCCCGACTCCAACCGCTGAAAGAAAAGCCCGCGAAAGTGATTATTTATACTCGCCGGGCCTCGGCTCACTGGTCTCAGCTCCCGACTCCAACCGCTGGAAGAAAAGCCCGCGAATGTGAGCTTTTATACTCACCTGGGCCTCGGCTCACTGGTCTCAGCTCCCGACTCCAACTGCAAACAAGGATTCATCGAGCGAAGATGCCAAGATGCCAATAGCGCACAAAACGATACTTTGGAAATTGTAAGCTCCGGCTTTGAAACTACAAACTACAAACTCGAAAGTATGTCTTTTGTGTTGCTTCCTGAATTCCTGTCCCGGAGCACATCACCACATAGATTTTGAGGACCGCAATCTGGGAGGAAAAATAGGTACAGCCATTCAAAAGAAGGTCAACAAGACAAATGCCAGAAGAGTTGGTGGTCATTTTCGGCAGAGCCATTGCAATTTCCCTGTCTGAGTGTTAAATACACAGTTTTAACTTACTGGCAGCCTGCTCACTGATGAAGCTGTCGAGATACATGAATCAATTAGTGCAGTCAAAATGTGTCCATTTACCGAAAACTTCGTGGCTGCATGGGACAGGCTTTGGGGAAAAGCAGCTGTGATGGGAGGAGGGGCAGTTTTATACTTGATAGCTGTAATATTAGTAGTGGCTCTTGGGGCAGGAGTAGTTTTAAAGATGACAGCTGTAACATTAGTAGTGGCTTTTGGGGAAGGAGCAGTTTTATAGTTAGCAGCTGTAACCCTAGGAGAGGCTCTTGACTGACATAATTTATGCAAGTGATCGTTCTTCCTGCAATATTTGCAGGTTGCATTACGAACAGGACAACATTTCCTATGATGAAATGCACCTCCACAGCAGAAACACTTCTTTTTAGATTGCCAAGATGCCACCAGGGTAAGGTCGTCATCAGCTAGGATAGAGTCATCATCAGTGAGGGCTTCCGCTTGAGGCTTCGAAACATTGAAACATTGAAACATTGAAACAAAGTAACATAGAAGATTGGAGCAGGAGTAGGCCACTTGGCGCCTCGAGCCTGCTCCGACATTCAATGAGATCATGGCTGATCATCCAGGTTCAGTTCCCTGTCCCTGCATTCTCTCCATATCCCCTGATCCCTTTAGCCTTAAGAAATATATGTAACTCCTTCTTGAATATATTTAATGAATTGTCCTCTACTGCCTTCTGCGGTAGAGAATTCCACAGGTTCACCACTCTCTGGGTGAAGATATTCCTCCTCATCTCTGTCCTCAATGGCTTACCCCTTATCCTTAGACTGTGGCCCTCTTGTTCTGGACTCTTCGTTGCACTCACTCCATGGCAAGAACATCCTTCCTCAGATAAGGCAACCAAAACTGCACATAATACTCAAGATGTGGTCTCACAAAGGCCCTGCACAACTGCAGCAAGACATCCTTGTTCCTGTACTCGAACCCTCTCGCTACGGAGGCCAACATACCATTTGCCTTCTTAAACGCCTGCTGCACCTCTATGCTTACCTTCAGCACTGGTGCACAAGGACACCCACGTCTCGTTGCACTTCCCCTTCTCCCGTTCTATTGCCATTCAGATAATAATCTGCCTTCCTGTTTTTGACACCAAAGTGGATAACCTCGCATTTATCCACGTGATATTGCATCTGCCATGCTTCTGCCCAATCACGCAACCTGTCCAAATCATGTTGGAGTTTCTTGGCATCCTCCTCACAGCACACATGCCCACCTAGCTTTGTGTCGTCTGCAAACTTGGAGAAAGTGCATCTAGTTCCCTCGTCTAGATCATTAATATATATTGTGAATAGCTGGGGCCCTAGGACCAGTCCCTGCGGTACCCCTTAATCACTGCCAGTCTCTTGGAAAAAGACCTGTTTATTCCAACTCTTTGCTTTCTGTCTGCCAACCAGTTCTCTATCCAAGTCAGTACCTTGCTGCCAATCCCATGTGCCTTAACTTTACATGCTAATCTCTTATGCAGGACCTTACTGAAAGCCTTCTGAAAGTCTAAATACAACACATCCACGAGTTCTCCCTTATCTCTTTTACCAGTTACATACTCAAAAAATTCTGGTAGATTATTCAAGCACGATTCACCTTTTGTAAATCCATGTTGATAGCAGCAGTCCGTGCACGTGGTAAAAGATTGGCATCTGCATTTTGTTTGCTAAGGCCAGGGAATATGCCTGGTCATAGGGAGCTTGTAACTCGAGGGTTTTATTCTCCAACAGACGCTGGCGTATGAAGGGAGGTGCAATTCCAATAATAAAAGGTTCAGGAATTTATTCCTCCTGGTACTGCTCAGCTGAGACGGCTTTGAGATTACAATCTTTGCTGAGCCTGCGAAGCTTTTGTGGGCATTCGTCACGTGATACCCCGAGTTGCTGTCGAGTTATGGCCAGTATGTGCTGAACAAAAATTTCGTTTGGGTCCTTAAAATATAGTTGCTGCAGTATTTGGATACTGGAGTCATAGTTTATTCAGTCTTCAGTATAGTCAAACACATGAGGAGATATATAATTGGCAAGCATTTGTAACTTATCAGGAACATTCTCACCACACACCCTGCGGAAGATGCTGAAGGTACGATTCCACTGTTTCCACACCTTAGCAGTTGTAGTTGAATTCGGGTCCAGGTCAAGACGGGAGGTTCTGAGTAGATTCTCCATGATGGATTGATTATTCCGTCTGGTTCCCTTCTACCGTTTGAGTCATAGCCGTCTGTTCCCAATATTACTCAGAACATGGAGCAAGAAAACGTTGATTAAATTGACATAAGAAATCTACTAGGCACAAGGTCTAAGCGTTAAACAAAGCTTTAATCAACAGTTTACAACATGGAGATCTAGTTATGTCCTTCACTATTCACTAGTTCCAGTTGAAGAATGTCCTGAGCAAGCTGGGCCGTTGCCCGAGTACTTATACTCTCCCTGGACAGCGCCACCAGCAGGCCGCTCATTAATATTTCATAAGTCATTTCCACATGAATGACAAGATTCCTGTCACTCTGTCTCTATCTCTCTCCACAGTTTGTCTCTCGCTCTTACTCCAGAATCTGCCTCTCCCTCCTTCTCAACAGGCTATCCACCTCCCTCTCTCGCCACGGTCTATCACTCTCCCTCTCTCCATAGCCTTTCTCTCTCACTCTCTCTCTCATTTGGGTCTCTCTCCCTCTCTCTCGATATTCTGTCCCTCTCTATCCTCAGACTTTCTCTCTCCCTCTGTCTCCACAGGCACTCTCTCTCCCTCTCTCCACAGTGTGTCTCTCTCCAACTGTCTCCACAGTCTGTCTCTCTGCCACTGTCTCCACAGTGTGTCTCTCCACCTCTGTCTCCACAGTCTGTCTCTCTCCCTCTCTCACCACACTCTGTCTCTCTCCTTCTCTCACCACAGTCTGTTTCTCTCCCCTTCTCTCCGAAGGCTGTTTCACTTCCTCTCTCTCCTGAGAGGTTCTATCTCGCTCTGTTTCCGGCCTTCTCCCGACCTATGTCTCCACAGTCTCTCTCTCCCTCTGTCCCAACAATCTGTCTCTCTCCCTCCGTCCCAGCAATCTGTCTTTCTCTCTCTGTCTCAACAATCTGTCTTTCTCCCCCGCTCTCTCCACAGCCTGTCTCTCTCCCTCTCTCTCCACAGTCTGTCCCTCTCCCTCTCTCGCCACAGTCGGTCTCTCTCACTCTCTCTCCACAGTCTGTCTCTCTCCCTCTCTCTCCACAGTCTGTCTCTCTCACTCTCTCTCCACAGTCGGTCTCTCTCCCTCTCTCTCCACAGTCTGTCTCCCTCCCTCTCTCTCCACAGTCTGCCTCTCTCTCCCTCTCTCTCCACAGTCTGTCTCTCTCCCTCTCTCTCCTCAGTCTGTCTCTCTCTCCCTCTCTCTCCACAGTCTGTCTCTCTCCCTCTCTCACCACAGTCTTTCTCTCTCCCTCTCTCTCCACAGTCTGCCTATCTCCCTCTCTCTCCACAGTCTGTCTCTCTCCCTCTCTCTCCACAGTCTGCCTCTCTCCCTCTCTCTCCACAGTCTCTCTCTCTCCCTCTCTCTCCACAGTCTGTCTCTCTCCCTCTCTCTCCACAGTCTGCCTCTCTCCCTCTCTCTCCACAGTCTGTCTCTCTCCCTCTCTCTCCACAGGCTGTCTCTCTCCCTCTCTCTCCACAGTCTGTCACTCTCCCTCTCTCTCCACAGTCTGTCTCTCTCCCTCTCTCTCCACAGTCTGTCTCTCTCCCTCTCTCTCCACAGTCTGTCTCTCTCCCTCTCTCTCCACAGTCTGTCTCTCTTCCTCTCTCTCCACAGTCTGTCTCTCTCCCTCTCTCTCCACAGTCTGTCTCTCTCCCTCTCTCTCCACAGTCGGTCTCTCTCCCTCTCTCTCCACAGTCTGTCTCTCTCCCTCTCTCTCCACAGCCTGTCTCTCTCCCTCTCTCTCCACAGTCTGTCCCTCTCCCTCTCTCTCCACAGTCTGTCTCTCTCCCTCTCTATCCACAGTCTCTCTCTATCCCTCTCTCTCCACAGTCTGTTTCTCTCCCTCTCTCTCCACAGTCTGTCTCTCTCCCTCTCTCTCCACAGTCCGTCACTCTCCGCCTCTCTCCACAGCCTGTCTCTCTCCCTCTCTCTCCCCAGTCTGTCTCTCGCCTACTCTCTCCACAGTCTTCCTCTCTCCCTCATTATGCACATTCTGTCTCTTTTCATCCCTCTCCAAAGTCTGTTTTTCTGCCACTGTCTCCACAGTCTTTCCATCTCCCTCCCGCTGCACATTCTCTCTCTCTCCCTTTCTCGCCAAAGTCTATCACTCTCCCTCTCTCTCCACAGTTTGTCTCTCTCCCTATCTCTCCACTGAATATCTCTCTCCCTCTCTCTCCAGTCTGTCTCTCTCCCTCTCTCCACAGTCTGTCGCTCTACCTCTCTCTCCACCGTCTGTCTCTCTCCCTCTCTCTCCAGTCTCTCTCTCTCCATCTCTCTCCACAGTCTGTCTCTCTCCGTCTCTCTCCACAGCCTGTCTCTCTCCCTCTCTCTCCACAGTCTGTCTCTCTCCCTCTCTCTCCACAGTCTGTCTCTCTCCCTCTCTCTCCACAGTCTGTCTCTCTCACTCTCTCTCCACAGTCTCTCTCTCTCCCTCTCTCTCCACAGTCTGTCTCTCTCACTCTCTCTCCACAGTCTGTCTCTCTCACTCTCTCTCCAAAGTCTGTCTCTCTCCCTCTCTTTCCACAGTCTGTCTCTCTCCCTCTCTCTCCACAGTCTGTCTCTCTCCCTCTCTCTCCACACTCTGTCTCTCTCCCTATCTCTCCACAGTCTGTCTCTCTCCGTCTCTCTCCACAGCCTGTCTCTCTCCCTCTCTCTCCACAGTCTGGCTCTCTCCCTCTCTCTCCACAGTCTGTCTCTCTCCCTCTCTCTCCACAGTCTGTATCTCTCCCTCTCTCCACAGTCTGTCTCTCTCCCTCTCTCTCCACAGTCTGTCTCTCTCCCACTCTCTCCAAAGTCTGTCTCTCTCCCTCTCTCTCCACAGTCTGTCTCTCTCCCTCTCTCTCCAGTCTCTCTCTCTCCCTCTCTCTCCACAGTCTGTCTCTCTCCGTCTCTCTCCACAGCCTGTCTCTCTCCCTCTCTCTCCACAGTCTGTCTCTCTCCCTCTCTCCACAGTCTGTCTCTCTACCTCTCTCTCCACAGTCTGTCTCTCTCCCTCTCTCTCCAGTCTCTCTCTCTCCCTCTCTCTACACAGTCTGTCTCTCTCCGTCTCTCTCCACAGCCTGTCTCTCTCCCTCTCTCTCCTCAGCCTGTCTCTCTCCCTCTCTCTCCACAGTCTGTCTCTCTCCCTCTCTCCAAAGTCTGTCTCTCTCCCTCTCTCTCCACAGTCTGTCTCTCTCCCTCTTCCTCCTCAGTCGGTCTCTCTCACTCTCTCTCCACAGTCTGTCACTCTCCCTCTCTCTCCACAGTCTGTCTCTCTCACTCTCTCTCCACAGTCGGTCTCTCTCCCTCTCTCTCCACAGTCTATCTCTCTCCCTCTCTCTCCACAGTCTGTCTCTCTCCCTCTCTCTCCACAGTCTGTCTCTCTTCCTCTCTCTCCACAGTCTGTCTCTCTCCCTCTCTCTCCACAGTCTGTCTCTCTCCCTCTCTCTCCACAGTCGGTCTCTCTCCCTCTCTCTCCACAGTCTGTCTCTCTCCCTCTCTCTCCACAGCCTGTCTCTCTCCCTCTCTCTCCACAGTCTGTCCCTCTCCCTCTCTCTCCACAGTCTGTCTCTCTCCCTCTCTATCCACAGTCTCTCTCTATCCCTCTCTCTCCACAGTCTGTTTCTCTCCCTCTCTCTCCACAGTCTGTCTCTCTCCCTCTCTCTCCACAGTCCGTCACTCTCCGCCTCTCTCCACAGCCTGTCTCTCTCCCTCTCTCTCCCCAGTCTGTCTCTCGCCTACTCTCTCCACAGTCTTCCTCTCTCCCTCATTATGCACATTCTGTCTCTTTTCATCCCTCTCCAAAGTCTGTTTTTCTGCCACTGTCTCCACAGTCTTTCCATCTCCCTCCCGCTGCACATTCTCTCTCTCTCCCTTTCTCGCCAAAGTCTATCACTCTCCCTCTCTCTCCACAGTTTGTCTCTCTCCCTATCTCTCCACTGAATATCTCTCTCCCTCTCTCTCCACAGTCTGTCTCTCTCCCTCTCTCCACAGTCTGTCGCTCTACCTCTCTCTCCACCGTCTGTCTCTCTCCCTCTCTCTCCAGTCTCTCTCTCTCCATCTCTCTCCACAGTCTGTCTCTCTCCGTCTCTCTCCACAGCCTGTCTCTCTCCCTCTCTCTCCACAGTCTGTCTCTCTCCCTCTCTCTCCACAGTCTGTCTCTCTCCCTCTCTCTCCACAGTCTGTCTCTCTCACTCTCTCTCCACAGTCTCTCTCTCTCCCTCTCTCTCCACAGTCTGTCTCTCTCACTCTCTCTCCACAGTCTGTCTCTCTCACTCTCTCTCCAAAGTCTGTCTCTCTCCCTCTCTTTCCACAGTCTGTCTCTCTCCCTCTCTCTCCACAGTCTGTCTCTCTCCCTCTCTCTCCACACTCTGTCTCTCTCCCTATCTCTCCACAGTCTGTCTCTCTCCGTCTCTCTCCACAGCCTGTCTCTCTCCCTCTCTCTCCACAGTCTGGCTCTCTCCCTCTCTCTCCACAGTCTGTCTCTCTCCCTCTCTCTCCACAGTCTGTATCTCTCCCTCTCTCCACAGTCTGTCTCTCTCCCTCTCTCTCCACAGTCTGTCTCTCTCCCACTCTCTCCAAAGTCTGTCTCTCTCCCTCTCTCTCCACAGTCTGTCTCTCTCCCTCTCTCTCCAGTCTCTCTCTCTCCCTCTCTCTCCACAGTCTGTCTCTCTCCGTCTCTCTCCACAGCCTGTCTCTCTCCCTCTCTCTCCACAGTCTGTCTCTCTCCCTCTCTCCACAGTCTGTCTCTCTACCTCTCTCTCCACAGTCTGTCTCTCTCCCTCTCTCTCCAGTCTCTCTCTCTCCCTCTCTCTACACAGTCTGTCTCTCTCCGTCTCTCTCCACAGCCTGTCTCTCTCCCTCTCTCTCCTCAGCCTGTCTCTCTCCCTCTCTCTCCACAGTCTGTCTCTCTCCCTCTCTCCAAAGTCTGTCTCTCTCCCTCTCTCTCCACAGTCTGTCTCTCTCCCTCTTCCTCCTCAGTCGGTCTCTCTCACTCTCTCTCCACAGTCTGTCACTCTCCCTCTCTCTCCACAGTCTGTCTCTCTCACTCTCTCTCCACAGTCGGTCTCTCTCCCTCTCTCTCCACAGTCTGTCTCTCTCCCTCTCTCTCCACAGTCTGTCTCTCTCCCTCTCTCTCCACAGTCTGTCTCTCTTCCTCTCTCTCCACAGTCTGTCTCTCTCCCTCTCTCTCCACAGTCTGTCTCTCTCCCTCTCTCTCCACAGTCGGTCTCTCTCCCTCTCTCTCCACAGTCTGTCTCTCTCCCTCTCTCTCCACAGCCTGTCTCTCTCCCTCTCTCTCCACAGTCTGTCCCTCTCCCTCTCTCTCCACAGTCTGTCTCTCTCCCTCTCTATCCACAGTCTCTCTCTATCCCTCTCTCTCCACAGTCTGTTTCTCTCCCTCTCTCTCCACAGTCTGTCTCTCTCCCTCTCTCTCCACAGTCCGTCACTCTCCGCCTCTCTCCACAGCCTGTCTCTCTCCCTCTCTCTCCCCAGTCTGTCTCTCGCCTACTCTCTCCACAGTCTTCCTCTCTCCCTCATTATGCACATTCTGTCTCTTTTCATCCCTCTCCAAAGTCTGTTTTTCTGCCACTGTCTCCACAGTCTTTCCATCTCCCTCCCGCTGCACATTCTCTCTCTCTCCCTTTCTCGCCAAAGTCTATCACTCTCCCTCTCTCTCCACAGTTTGTCTCTCTCCCTATCTCTCCACTGAATATCTCTCTCCCTCTCTCTCCACAGTCTGTCTCTCTCCCTCTCTCCACAGTCTGTCGCTCTACCTCTCTCTCCACCGTCTGTCTCTCTCCCTCTCTCTCCAGTCTCTCTCTCTCCATCTCTCTCCACAGTCTGTCTCTCTCCGTCTCTCTCCACAGCCTGTCTCTCTCCCTCTCTCTCCACAGTCTGTCTCTCTCCCTCTCTCTCCACAGTCTGTCTCTCTCCCTCTCTCTCCACAGTCTGTCTCTCTCACTCTCTCTCCACAGTCTCTCTCTCTCCCTCTCTCTCCACAGTCTGTCTCTCTCACTCTCTCTCCACAGTCTGTCTCTCTCACTCTCTCTCCAAAGTCTGTCTCTCTCCCTCTCTTTCCACAGTCTGTCTCTCTCCCTCTCTCTCCACAGTCTGTCTCTCTCCCTCTCTCTCCACACTCTGTCTCTCTCCCTATCTCTCCACAGTCTGTCTCTCTCCGTCTCTCTCCACAGCCTGTCTCTCTCCCTCTCTCTCCACAGTCTGGCTCTCTCCCTCTCTCTCCACAGTCTGTCTCTCTCCCTCTCTCTCCACAGTCTGTATCTCTCCCTCTCTCCACAGTCTGTCTCTCTCCCTCTCTCTCCACAGTCTGTCTCTCTCCCACTCTCTCCAAAGTCTGTCTCTCTCCCTCTCTCTCCACAGTCTGTCTCTCTCCCTCTCTCTCCAGTCTCTCTCTCTCCCTCTCTCTCCACAGTCTGTCTCTCTCCGTCTCTCTCCACAGCCTGTCTCTCTCCCTCTCTCTCCACAGTCTGTCTCTCTCCCTCTCTCCACAGTCTGTCTCTCTACCTCTCTCTCCACAGTCTGTCTCTCTCCCTCTCTCTCCAGTCTCTCTCTCTCCCTCTCTCTACACAGTCTGTCTCTCTCCGTCTCTCTCCACAGCCTGTCTCTCTCCCTCTCTCTCCTCAGCCTGTCTCTCTCCCTCTCTCTCCACAGTCTGTCTCTCTCCCTCTCTCCAAAGTCTGTCTCTCTCCCTCTCTCTCCACAGTCTGTCTCTCTCCCTCTTCCTCCTCAGTCGATCTCTCTCACTCTCTCTCCACAGTCTGTCACTCTCCCTCTCTCTCCACAGTCTGTCTCTCTCACTCTCTCTCCACAGTCGGTCTCTCTCCCTCTCTCTCCACAGTCTGTCTCTCTCCCTCTCTCACCACACTCTGTCTCTCTCCTTCTCTCACCACAGCCTGTTTCTCTCCCCTTCTCTCCGAAGGCTGTTTCACTTCCTCTCTCTCCTGAGAGGTTCTATCTCGCTCTGTTTCCGGCCTTCACCCTCCCTATGTTTCCACAGTCTCTCTCTCCCTCTGTCCCAACAATCTGTCTCTCTCCCTCCATCCCAGCAATCTGTCTTTCTCTCTCTGTCTCAACAATCTGTCTTTCTCCCCCGCTCTCTCCACAGTCTGTCTCTCTCACTCTCTCTCCACAGTCTGTCTCTCTCCCTCTCTCTCCACAGTCTGTCTCTCTCACTCTCTCTCCACAATCGGTCTCTCTCCCTCTCTCTCCACAGTCTGTCTCTCTCACTCTCTCTCCACAGTCGGTCTCTCTCCCTCTCTCTCCACAGCGTGTCTCTCTCCCTCTCTCTCCACAGTCTGCCTCTCTCTCCCTCTCGCTCCACAGTCTGTCTCTCTCCCTCTCTCTCCTCAGTCTGTCTCTCTCTCCCTCTCTCTCCACAGTCTGTCTCTCTCCCTCTCTCTCCACAGTCTGTCTCTCTCCCTCTCTCTCCACATGCTGCCTCTCTCCCTCTCTCTCCACAGTCTCTCTCTCTCCCTCTCTCTCCACAGTCTGTCTCTCTCCCTCTCTCTCCACAGTCTGTCTCTCTCCCTCTCTCTCCACAGTCTGTCTCTCTCCCTCTCTCTCCACAGGCTGTCTCTCTCCCTCTCTCTCCACAGTCTGTCACTCTCCCTCTCTCTCCACAGTCTGTCTCTCTCCCTCTCTCTCCACAGTCTGTCTCTCTCCCACTCTCTCCACAGTCTGTCTCTCTCCCTCTCTCTCCACAGTCTGTCTCTCTCCCTCTCTCTCCACAGTCTGTCTCTCTCCCTCTCCCTCCACAGTCTGTCTCTCTCCCTCTCTCTCCACAGTCGGTCTCTCTCCCTCTCTCTCCACAGTCTGTCTCTCTCCCTCTCTCTCCACAGCCTGTCTCTCTCCCTCTCTCTCCACAGTCTGTCCCTCTCCCTCTCTCTCCACAGTCTGTCTCTCTCCCTCTCTATCCACAGTCTCTCTCTGTCCCTCTCTCTCCACAGTCTGTTTCTCTCCCTCTCTCTCCACAGGCTGTCTCTCTCCCTCTCTCTCCACTGAATATCTCTCTCCCTCTCTCTCCACAGTCTGTCTCTCTCCCTCTCTCTCCAAAGTCTGTCTCTCTCCCTCTTTCCACAGTCTGTCTCTCTCTCTGTCTCCACAGTCTGTCTCTCTCCCTCTCTCTCCACAGTCTGTCTCTCTCCCGCTCTCTCCACAGTCTGTCTCTCTCACTCTCTCTCCACTGTCTCTCTCTCTCCCTCTCTCTCCACAGTCTGTCTCTCTCACTCTCTCTCCACAGTCTGTCTCTCTCACTCTCTCTCCAAAGTCTGTCTCTCTCCCTCTCTCTCCGCAGTCTGTCTCTCTCCCTCTCTCTCCACAGTCTGTCTCTCTCCCTCTCTCTCCACAGTCTGTCTCTCTCCCTCTCTCTCCACAGTTTGTCTCTCTCCCCTCTCTCTCCACAGTCTGTCTCTCTCCCCTCTCTCTCCACAGTCGGTCTCTCTCCCTCTCTCTCCACAGTCTGCCTCTCTCCCTCTCTCTCCACAGCCTGTCTCTCTCCCTCTCTCTCCACAGTCTGTCCCTCTCCCTCTCTCTCCACAGTCTGTCTCTCTCCCTCTCTATCCACAGTCTCTCTCTATCCCTCTCTCTCCACAGTCTGTTTCTCTCCCTCTCTCTCCACAGCCTGTCTCTCTCCCTCTCTCTCCCCAGTCTGTCTCTCGCCTACTCTCTCCACAGTCTTCCTCTCTCCCTCATTATGCACATTCTGTCTCTTTTCATCCCTCTCCAAAGTCTGTTTTTCTGCCACTGTCTCCACAGTCTTTCCATCTCCCTCCCGCTGCACATTCTCTCTCTCTCCCTTTCTCGCCAAAGTCTATCACTCTCCCTCTCTCTCCACAGTTTGTCTCTCTCCCTATCTCTCCACTGAATATCTCTCTCCCTCTCTCTCCACAGTCTGTCTCTCTCCCTCTCTCTCCAAAGTCTGTCTCTCTCCCCCTCTCCACAGTCTGTCGCTCTACCTCTCTCTCCACAGTCTGTCTCTCTCCCTCTCTCTCCAGTCTCTCTCTCTCCATCTCTCTCCACAGTCTGTCTCTCTCCGTCTCTCTCCACAGCCTGTCTCTCTCCCTCTCTCTCCACAGTCTGTCTCTCTCCCTCTCTCTCCACAGTCTGTCTCTCTCACTCTCTCTCCACAGTCTCTCTCTCTCCCTCTCTCTCCACAGTCTGTCTCTCTCTCTCTCTCTCCACAGTCTGTCTCTCTCACTCTCTCTCCAAAGTCTGTCTCTCTCCCTCTCTTTCCACAGTCTGTCGCTCTCCCTCTCTCTCCACAGTCTGTCTCTCTCCCTCTCTCTACACTCTGTCTCTCTCCCTATCTCTCCACAGTCTGTCTCTCTCCGTCTCTCTCCACAGCCTGTCTCTCTCCCTCTCTCTCCACAGACTGGCTCTCTCCCTCTCTCTCCACAGTCTGTCTCTCTCCCTCTCTCTCCACAGTCTGTATCTCTCCCTCTCTCCACAGTCTGTCTCTGTCCCTCTCTCTCCACAGTCTGTCTCTCTCCCACTCTCTCCAAAGTCTGTCTCTCTCCCTCTCTCTCCACAGTCTGTCTCTCTCCCTCTCTCTCCAGTCTCTCTCTCTCCCTCTCTCTCCACAGTCTGTCTCTCTCCGTCTCTCTCCACAGCCTGTCTCTCTCCCTCTCTCTCCACAGTCTGTCTCTCTCCCTCTCTCCACAGTCTGTCTCTCTACCTCTCTCTCCACAGTCTGTCTCTCTCCCTCTCTCTCCAGTCTCTCTCTCTCTCTCTCTCTACACAGTCTGTCTC
Source organism: Somniosus microcephalus (assembly GCF_052327205.1). Classification (NCBI taxonomy): domain Eukaryota; kingdom Metazoa; phylum Chordata; class Chondrichthyes; order Squaliformes; family Somniosidae; genus Somniosus; species Somniosus microcephalus. The sequence goes on from NW_028225217.1 coordinate 893,843, forward strand.
TCTCCGTCTCTCTCCACAGCCTGTCTCTCTCCCTCTCTCTCCTCAGCCTGTCTCTCTCCCTCTCTCTCCACAGTCTGTCTCTCTCCCTCTCTTCACAGTCTGTCTCTCTCTCTCTCTCTCCAAAGTCTGTCTCTCTCCCTCTCTCTCCACAGTCTGTCTCTCTCCCTCTCTCTCCACAGTCTGTCTCTCTCACTCTCTCTCCACAGTCTGTCTCTCTCACTCTCTCTCCAAAGTCTGTCTCTCTCCCTCTCTCTCCACAGTCTGTCTCTCTCCCTCTCTCTCCTCAGTCGGTCTCTCTCCCTCTCTCTCCACAGTCTGTCACTCTCCCTCTCTCTCCACAGTCTGTCTCTCTCACTCTCTCTCCACAGTCGGTCTCTCTCCCTCTCTCTCCACAGTCTGTCTCTCTCCCTCTCTCACCACACTCTGTCTCTCTCATTCTCTCACCACAGCCTGTTTCTCTCCCCTTCTCTCCGAAGGCTGTTTCACTTCCTCTCTCTCCTGAGAGGTTCTAAATTTCCAATTCCAATTCCAATTAAAATGCTTTATTGGCATGAAAGTTTACAGAGAACCATATTGCCAAAGCTTACATAGCAAAAAGGTACAGTTTTCCAACATTCTGTAGGTTCTATCTCGCTCTGTTTCCGGCCTTCACCCTCCCTATGTCTCCACAGTCTCTCTCTCCCTCTGTCCCAACAATCTGTCTCTCTCCCTCCGTCCCAGCAATCTGTCTTTCTCTCTCTGTCTCAACAATCTGTCTTTCTCCCCCGCTCTCTCCACAGTCTGTCTCTCTCCCTCTCTCTCCACAGTCTGTCCCTCTCCCTCTCTCGCCACAGTCTGTCTCTCTCACTCTCTCTCCACAATCGGTCTCTCTCCCTCTCTCTCCACAGTCTGTCTCTCTCACTCTCTCTCCACAGTCGGTCTCTCTCCCTCTCTCTCCACAGCGTGTCTCTCTCCCTCTCTCTCCACAGTCTGCCTCTCTCTCCCTCTCGCTCCACAGTCTGTCTCTCTCCCTCTCTCTCCTCAGTCTGTCTCTCTCTCCCTCTCTCTCCACAGTCTGTCTCTCTCCCTCTCTCTCCACAGTCTGTCTCTCTCCCTCTCTCTCCACATGCTGCCTCTCTCCCTCTCTCTCCACAGTCTCTCTCTCTCCCTCTCTCTCCACAGTCTGTCTCTCTCCCTCTCTCAGCACAGTCTCTCTCTCTCCCTCTCTCTCCACTGTCTGTCTCTCTCCCTCTCTCTCCACAGGCTGTCTCTCTCCCTCTCTCTCCACAGTCTGTCACTCTCCCTCTCTCTCCACAGTCTGTCTCTCTCCCTCTCTCTCCACAGTCTGTCTCTCTCCCACTCTCTCCACAGTCTGTCTCTCTCCCTCTCTCTCCACAGTCTGTCTCTCTCCCTCTCTCTCCACAGTCTGTCTCTCTCCCTCTCCCTCCACAGTCTGTCTCTCTCCCTCTCTCTCCACAGTCGGTCTCTCTCCCTCTCTCTCCACAGTCTGTCTCTCTCCCTCTCTCTCCACAGCCTGTCTCTCTCCCTCTCTCTCCACAGTCTGTCCCTCTCCCTCTCTCGCCACAGTCTGTCTCTCTCCCTCTCTATCCACAGTCTCTCTCTGTCCCTCTCTCTCCACAGTCTGTTTCTCTCCCTCTCTCTCCAAAGTCTCTCTCTCCCCCTCTCTCTGCACAGTCTGTCTCTCTCCGTCTCTCTCCACAGCCTGTCTCTCTCCCTCTCTCTCCCCAGTCTGTCTCTCGCCTACTCTCTCCACAGTCTTCCTCTCTCCCTCATTATGCACATTCTGTCTCTTTTCCTCCCTCTCCAAAGTCTGTTTTTCTGCCACTGTGTCCAAAGTCTTTCCATCTCCCTCTCGCTGCACATTCTCTCTCTCTCCCTTTCTCGCCAAAGTCTTTCACTCTCCCTCTCTCTCCACAGTTTGTCTCTCTCCCTATCTCTCCACTGAATATCTCTCTCCCTCTCTCTCCACAGTCTGTCTCTCTCCCTCTCTCTCCAAAGTCTGTCTCTCTCCCTCTTTCCACAGTCTGTCTCTCTCTCTGTCTCCACAGTCTGTCTCTCTCCCTCTCTCTCCACAGTCTGTCTCTCTCCCGCTCTCTCCACAGTCTGTCTCTCTCACTCTCTCTCCACTGTCTCTCTCTCTCCCTCTCTCTCCACAGTCTGTCTCTCTCACTCTCTCTCCAAAGTCTGTCTCTCTCCCTCTCTCTCCGCAGTCTGTCTCTCTCCCTCTCTCTCCACAGTCTGTCTCTCTCCCTCTCTCTCCACACTCTGTCTCTCTCCCTCTCTCTCCACAGTCTGTCTCTCTCCGTCTCTCTCCACAGCCTGTCTCTCTCCCTCTCTCTCCACAGTCTGGCTCTCTCCCTCTCTCTCCAGAGTCTGTCTCTCTCCCTCTCTCTCCACAGTCTGTATCTCTCCATCTCTCTACAGTCTGTCTCTCTCCCTCTCTCTCCACAGTCTGTCTCTCTCCCTCTCTATCCACAGTCTGTCTCTCTCCCTCTCTCTCCACAGTCTGTCTCTCTCCCGCTCTCTCCACAGTCTGTCTCTCTCACTCTCTCTCCACAGTCTCTCTCTCTCCCTCTCTCTCCACAGTCTGTCTCTCTCACTCTCTCTCCACAGTCTGTCTCTCTCACTCTCTCACCAAAGTCTGTCTCTCTCCCTCTCTCTCCGCAGTCTGTCTCTCTCCCTCTCTCTCCACAGTCTGTCTCTCTCACTCTCTCTCCACAGTCTGTCTCTCTCACTCTCTCTCCAAAGTCTGTATCTCTCCCTCTCTCTCCACAGTCTGTCACTCTCCCTCTCTCTCCTCAGTCGGTCTCTCTCACTCTCTCTCCTCAGTCTATCTCTCTCCCTCTCTCTCCACAGTCTGTCTCTCTCACTCTCTCTCCACATTCGGTCTCTCTCCCTCTCTCTCCACAGTCTGTCTCTCTCACTCTCTCTCCACAGTCGGTCTCTCTCTCTCTCTCTCCACAGTCTGTCTCTCTCCCTCTCTCTCCACAGTCTGTCTCTCTCTCCCTCTCTCTCCACAGTCTGTCTCTCTCCCTCTCTCTCCTCAGTCTGTCTCTCTCTCCCTCTCTCTCCACAGTCTGTCTCTCTCCCTCTCTCTCCACAGTCTGTCTCTCTCCCTCTCTCTCCACAGTCTGTCTCTCCCTCTTTCTCCACAGTCTGTCTCTCTCCCTCTCTCTCCACAGCCTGTCTCTCTCCCTCTCTCTCCACAGTCTGTCTCTCTCCCTCTCTCTCCACAGTCTGTCTCTCTCCCGCTCTCTCCACAGTCTGTCTCTCTCCCTCTCTCTCCACAGTCTGTCTCTCTCCCTCTCTCTCCACAGGCTGTCTCTCTCCCTCTCTCTCCACAGTCTGTCACTCTCCCTCTCTCTCCACAGTCTGTCTCTCTCCCTCTCTCTCCACAGTCTGTCTCTCTCCCTCTCTCTCCACAGTCTGTCTCTCTCCCTCTCTCTCCACAGTCTGTCTCTCTCCCTCTCTCTCCACAGTCTGTCTCTCTCCCTCTCTCTCCACAGCCTGTCTCTCTCCCTCTCTCTCCACAGTCGGTCTCTCTCCCTCTCTCTACACAGTCTGTTTCTCTCCCTCTCTCTCCACAGCCTGTCTCTCTCCCTCTCTCTCCACAGTCTGTCCCTCTCCCTCTCTCTCCACAGTCTGTCTCTCTCCCTCTCTATCCACAGTCTCTCTCTGTCCCTCTCTCTCCACAGTCTGTTTCTCTCCCTCTCTCTCCACAGTCTGTCTCTCTCCCTCTCTCTCCACAGTCTGTCTCTCTTCGTCTCTCTCCACAGCCTGTCTCTCTCCCTCTCTCTCCCCAGTCTGTCTCTCGCCTACTCTCTCCACAATCTTCCTCTCTCCCTCATTATGCACATTCTGTCTCTTTTCCTCCCTCTCCAAAGTCTGTTTTTCTGCCACTGTCTCCACAGTCCTTCCATCTCCCTCTCGCTGCACATTCTCTCTGTCTCCCTTTCTCGCCAAAGTCTATCACTCTCCCTCTCTCTCCACAGTTTTTCTCTCTCCCTATCTCTCCACTGAATATCTCTCTCCCTCTCTCTCCACAGTCTGTCTCTCTCCCTCTCTCTCCAAAGTCTGTCTCTCTCCCTCTCTCCACAGTCTGTCTCTCTACCTCTATCTCCACAGTCTGTCTCTCTCCCTCTCTCTCCAGTCTCTCTCTCTCCCTCTCTCTCCACAGTCTGTCTCTCTCCCTCTCTCTCCACAGTCTGTCTCTCTCCGTCTCTCTCCACAGCCTGTCTCTCTCCCTCTCTCTCCACAGTCTGTCTCTCTCCCTCTCTCTCCACAGTCTGTCTCTCTCCCTCTCTCTCCACAGTCTGTCTCTCTCCCTCTCTCCACAGTCTGTCTCTCTCCCTCTCTCTCCACAATCTGTCTCTCTCCCTCTCTTTCCACAGTCTGTCTCTCTCTCTGTCTCCACAGTCTGTCTCTCTCCCTCTCTCTCCACAGTCTGTCTCTCTCCCGCTTTCTCCACAGTCTGTCTCTCTCACTCTCTCTCCACAGTCTCTCTCTCTCCCTCTCTCTCCACAGTCTGTCTCTCTCACTCTCTCTCCACAGTCTGTCTCTCTCACTCTCTCACCAAAGTCTGTCTCTCTCCCTCTCTCTCCACAGTCTGTCTCTCTCCCTCTCTATACACAGTCTGTCTCTCTCACTCTCTCTCCAAAGTCTGTCTCTCTCACTCTCTCTCCAAAGTCTGTATCTCTCCCTCTCTCTCCACAGTCTGTCACTCTCCCTCTCTCTCCTCAGTCGGTCTCTCTCACTCTCTCTCCTCAGTCTATCTCTCTCCCTCTCTCTCCTCAGTCTGTCTCTCTCACTCTCTCTCCACATTCGGTCTCTCTCCCTCTCTCTCCCCAGTCTGTCTCTCTCACTCTCTCTCCACAGTCGGTCTCTCTCTCTCTCTCTCCACAGTCTGTCTCTCTCCCTCTCTCTCCACAGTCTGTCTCTCTCTCCCTCTCTCTCCACAGTCTGTCGCTCTCCCTCTCTCTCCTCAGTCTGTCTCTCTCTCCCTCTCTCTCCACAGTCTGTCTCTCTCCCTCTCTCTCCACAGTCTGTCTCTCTCCCTCTCTCTCCACAGTCTGTCTCTCTCCCTCTCTCTCCACAGTCTGTCTCTCTCCCGCTCTCTCCACAGTCTGTCTCTCTCCCTCTCTCTCCACAGTCTGTCTCTCTCCCTCTCTCTCCACAGGCTGTCTCTCTCCCTCTCTCTCCACAGTCTGTCACTCTCCCTCTCTCTCCACAGTCTGTCTCTCTCCCTCCCTCTCCACAGTCTGTCTCTCTCCCTCTCTCTCCACAGTCTGTCTCTCTCCCTCTCTCTCCACAGTCTGTCTCTCTCCCTCTCTCTCCACAGTCTGTCTCTCTCCCTCTCTCACCACAGCCTGTCTCTCTCCCTCTCTCTCCACAGTCGGTCTCTCTCCCTCCCTCTGCACAGTCTGTTTCTCTCCCTCTCTCTCCACAGCCTGTCTCTCTCCCTCTCTCTCCACAGTCTGTCCCTCTCCCTCTCTCTTCACAGTCTGTCTCTCTCCCTCTCTATCCACAGTCTCTCTCTGTCCCTCTCTCTCCACAGTCTGTTTCTCTCCCTCTCTCTCCACAGTCTGTCTCTCTCCCTCTCTCTCCACAGTCTGTCTCTCTCCGTCTCTCTCCACAGCCTGTCTCTCTCCCTCTCTCTCCCCAGTCTGTCTCTCGCCTACTCTCTCCACAGTCTTCCTCTCTCCCTCATTATGCACATTCTGTCTCTTTTCCTCCCTCTCCAAAGTCTGTTTTTCTGCCACTGTCTCCACAGTCTTTCCATCTCCCTCTCGCTGCACATTCTCTCTCTCTCCCTTTCTCGCCAAAGTCTATCACTCTCCCTCTCTCTCCACAGTTTTTCTCTCTCCCTATCTCTCCACTGAATATCTCTCTCCCTCTCTCTCCACAGTCTGTCTCTCTCCCTCTCTCTCCAAAGTCTGTCTCTCTCCCTCTCTCCACAGTCTGTCTCTCTACCTCTCTCTCCACAGTCTGTCTCTCTCCCTCTCTCTCCAGTCTCTCTCTCTCCCTCTCTCTCCACAGTCTGTCTCTCTCCCTCTCTCTCCACAGTCTGTCTCTCTCCGTCTCTCTCCACAGCCTGTCTCTCTCCCTCTCTCTCCACAGTCTGTCTCTCTCCCTCTCTCTCCACAGTCTGTCTCTCTCCCTCTCTCTCCACAGTCTGTCTCTCTCCCTCTCTCCACAGTCTGTCTCTCTCCCTCTCTCTCCACAATCTGTCTCTCTCCCTCTCTTTCCACAGTCTGTCTCTCTCTCTGTCTCCACAGTCTGTCTCTCTCCCTCTCTCTCCACAGTCTGTCTCTCTCCCGCTCTCTCCACAGTCTGTCTCTCTCACTCTCTCTCCACAGTCTCTCTCTCTCCCTCTCTCTCCACAGTCTGTCTCTCTCACTCTCTCTCCACAGCCTGTCTCTCTCACTCTCTCTCCAAAGTCTGTCTCTCTCCCTCTCTCTCCACAATCTGTCTCTCTCCCTCTCTCTCCACAGTCTGTCTCTCTCCATCTCTCTCCACAGCCTGTCTCTCTCCCTATCTCTCCACAGTCTGGCTCTCTCCCTCTCTCTCCACATTCTGTCTCTCTCCCTCTCTCTCCACAGTCTGTATCTCTCCCTCTCTCCACAGTCTATCTCTCTCCCTCTCTCTCCACAGTCTGTCTCTCTCCCTCTCTCTCCACAGTCTGTCTCTCTCTCTCCACAGTCTGTCTCTCTCCCTCTCTCTCCACAGTCTGTCTCTCTCCCGCTCTCTCCACAGTCTGTCTCTCTCACTCTCTCTCCACAGTCTCTCTCTCTCCCTCTCTCTCCACAGTCTGTCTCTCTCACTCTCTCTCCACAGTCTGTCTCTCTCACTCTCTCTCCAAAGTCTGTCTCTCTCCCTCTCTCTCCACAGTCTGTCTCTCTCCCTCTCTCTCCACAGTCTGTCTCTCTCCCACTCTCTCCACAGTCTGTCTCTCTACCTTTCTATCCACAGTCTTTCTCTGTCCCTCTCTCTCCGCAGTCTGTCTCTCTCCCTCTCTCTCCACAGTCTGTCTCTCTCCCTCTCTCTCCACAGTCTGTCTCTCTCCGTCTCTCTCCACAGCCTGTCTCTCTCCCTCTCTCTCCCCAGTCTGTCTCTCGCCTACTCTCCACAGTCTTCCTCTCTCCCTCATTATGCACATTCTGTCTCTTTCCCTCCATCTCCAAAGTCTGTTTTTCTGCCACTGTCTCCACAGTCTTTCCATCTCCCTCTCGCTGCACATTCTCTCTCTCTCACTTTCTCGCCAAAGTCTATCACTCTCCCTCTCTCTCCACAGTCTGTCTCTCTCACTCTCTCTCCACAGTCTGTCTCTCTCACTCTCTCACCAAAGTCTGTCTCTCTCCCTCTCTCTCCACAGTCTGTCTCTCTCCCTCTCTCTCCACAGACTGTCTCTCTCACTCTCTCTCCACAGTCTGTCTCTCTCACTCTCTCTCCAAAGTCTGTATCTCTACCTCTCTCTCCACAGTCTGTCACTCTCCCTCTCTCTCCTCAGTCGGTCTCTCTCACTCTCTCTCCTCAGTCTATCTCTCTCCCTCTCTCTCCACAGTCTGTCTCTCTCACTCTCTCTCCACATTCGGTCTCTCTCCCTCTCTCTCCACAGTCTGTCTCTCTCACTCTCTCTCCACAGTCGGTCTCTCTCTCTCTCTCTCCACAGTCTGTCTCTCTCCCTCTCTCTCCACAGTCTGTCTCTCTCTCCCTCTCTCTCCACAGTCTGTCTCTCTCCCTCTCTCTCCTCAGTCTGTCTCTCTCTCCCTCTCTCTCCACAGTCTGTCTCTCTCCCTCTCTCTCCACAGTCTGTCTCTCTCCCTCTCTCTCCACAGTCTGTCTCTCCCTCTTTCTCCACAGTCTGTCTCTCTCCCTCTCTCTCCACAGCCTGTCTCTCTCCCTCTCTCTCCACAGTCTGTCTCTCTCCCTCTCTCTCCACAGTCTGTCTCTCTCCCGCTCTCTCCACAGTCTGTCTCTCTCCCTCTCTCTCCACAGTCTGTCTCTCTCCCTCTCTCTCCACAGACTGTCTCTCTCCCTCTCTCTCCACAGTCTGTCACTCTCCCTCTCTCTCCACAGTCTGTCTCTCTCCCTCTCTCTCCACAGTCTGTCTCTCTCCCTCTCTCTCCACAGTCTGTCTCTCTCCCTCTCTCTCCACAGTCTGTCTCTCTCCCTCTCTCTCCACAGTCTGTCTCTCTCCCTCTCTCTCCACAGCCTGTCTCTCTCCCTCTCTCTCCACAGTCGGTCTCTCTCCCTCTCTCTACACAGTCTGTTTCTCTCCCTCTCTCTCCACAGCCTGTCTCTCTCCCTCTCTCTCCACAGTCTGTCCCTCTCCCTCTCTCTCCACAGTCTGTCTCTCTCCCTCTCTATCCACAGTCTCTCTCTGTCCCTCTCTCTCTACAGTCTGTTTCTCTCCCTCTCTCTCCACAGTCTGTCTCTCTCCCTCTCTCTCCACAGTCTGTCTCTCTCCGTCTCTCTCCACAGCCTGTCTCTCTCCCTCTCTCTCCCCAATCTGTCTCTCGCCTACTCTCTCCACAGTCTTCCTCTCTCCCTCATTATGCACATTCTGTCTCTTTTCCTCCCTCTCCAAAGTCTGTTTTTCTGCCACTGTCTCCACAGTCTTTCCATCTCCCTCTCGCTGCACATTCTCTCTCTCTCCCTTTCTCGCCAAAGTCTATCACTCTCCCTCTCTCTCCACAGTTTTTCTCTCTCCCTATCTCTCCACTGAATATCTCTCTCCCTCTCTCTCCACAGTCTGTCTCTCTCCCTCTCTCTCCAAAGTCTGTCTCTCTCCCTCTCTCCACAGTCTGTCTCTCTACCTCTCTCTCCACAGTCTGTCTCACTCCCTCTCTCTCCAGTCTCTCTCTCTCCCTCTCTCTCCACAGTCTGTCTTTCTCCCTCTCTCTCCACAGTCTGTCTCTCTCCGTCTCTCTCCACAGTCTGTCTATCTCCCTCTCTCTCCACAGTCTCTCTCTCTCTGTCTCCACAGTCTGTCTCTCTCCCTCTCTCTCCACAGTCTGTCTCTCTCCCGCTCTCTCCACAGTCTGTCTCTCTCACTCTCTCTCCACAGTCTCTCTCTCTCCCTCTCTCTCCACAGTCTGTCTCTCTCACTCTCTCTCCACAGTCTGTCTCTCTCACTCTCTCTCCAAAGTCTGTCTCTCTCCCTCTCTCTCCACAATCTGTCTCTCTCCCTCTCTCTCCACAGTCTGTCTCTCTCCCTCTCTCACCACACTCTGTCTCTCTCCCTCTCTCTCCACAGTCTGTCTCTCTCCATCTCTCTCCACAGCCTGTCTCTCTCCCTATCTCTCCAGAGTCTGGCTCTCTCCCTCTCTCTCCACAGTCTGTCTCTCTCCCTCTCTCTCCACAGTCTGTATCTCTCCCTCTCTCCACAGTCTATCTCTCTCCCTCTCTCTCCACAGTCTGTCTCTCTCACTCTCTCTCCAAAGTCTGTCTCTCTCCCTCTCTCTCCACAGTCTGTCTCTCTCACTCTCTCTCCACAGTCTGTCTCTCTCACTCTCTCTCCAAAGTCTGCCTCTCATCTCTCTCTCCACAGTCTGTCTCTCTCCCTCTCTCTCCATAGTCTGTCTCTCTCCCACTCTCTCCACAGTCTGTCTCTCTACCTTTCTATCCACAGTCTTTCTCTGTCCCTCTCTCTCCACAGTCTGTCTCTCTCCCTCTCTCTCCACAGTCTGTCTCTCTCCCTCTCTCTCCACAGTCTGTCTCTCTCCGTCTCTCTCCACAGCCTGTCTCTCTCCCTCTCTCTCCCCAGTCTGTCTCTCGCCTACTCTCCACAGTCTTCCTCTCTCCCTCATTATGCACATTCTGTCTCTTTCCCTCCATCTCCAAAGTCTGTTTTTCTGCCACTGTCTCCACAGTCTTTCCATCTCCCTCTCGCTGCACATTCTCTCTCTCTCCCTTTCTCGCCAAAGTCTATCACTCTCCCTCTCTCTCCACAGTTTGTCTCTCTCCCTATCTCTCCACTGAATGTCTCTCTCCCTCTCTCTCCACAGTCTGTCTCTCTGCCTCTCTCTCCAATGTCTGTCTCTCTCCCTCTCTCCACAGTCTGTCTCTCTCCCTCTCTCTCCAGTCTCTCTCTCTCCCTCTCTCTCCACAGTCTGTCTCTCTCCCTCTCTCTCCACAGTCTGTCTCTCTCCATCTCTCTCCACAGTCTGTCTCTCTCCCTCTCTCCACAGTCTGTCCCTCTCCCTCTCTCTCCACAGTCTGTCTCTCTCCCTCTCTCTCCACAGTCTGTCTCTCTCCCTCTCTCTCCACAGTCTGTCTCTCTCACTCTCTCTCCAGAGTCGGTTTCTCTCCCTCTCTCTCCACAGTCTGTCTCTCTCGCTCTCTCTCCACAGTCTGTCTATCTCCCTCTCTCCCCACAGTCTATATCTCTCCCTCTCTCTCCACAGTCTGTCTCTCTCCCTCTCTCTCCACAGTCTGTCTCTCTCCCTCTCTCTCCACAATCTCTCTCTCTCCCTCTCTCTCCACAGCCTGTCTCTCTCCCTCTCTCTCCACAGTCTCTCTCTCTCCCTCTCTCCACAGTCTGTCTCTCTCCCTCTCTCTCCACATTCTGTCTCTCTCCCTCTCTCTCCACAGTCTGTCTCTCTCTCTCTCTCCACAGTCTGTCTCTCTCCCTCTCTCTCCACAGTCTGTCTCTCTCCCTCTCTCTCCACAGTCTGTCTCTCTCACTCTCTCTCCACAGTATCTCTCTCCCTCTCTCTCCACAGTCTGTCTCTCTCACTCTCTCTCCACAGTCTGTCTCTCTCTCTCTCTCCACAGTCTGTCTCTCTCCCTCTCTCTCCACAGTCTGTCTCTCTCCCGCTCTCTCCACAGTCTGTCTCTCTCACTCTCTCTCCACAGTCTCTCTCTCTCCCTCTCTCTCCACAGTCTGTCTCTCTCACTCTCTCTCCACAGTCTGTCTCTCTCACTCTCTCTCCAAAGTCAGTCTCTCTCCCTCTCTCTCCACAGTCTGTCTCTCTCCCTCTCTCTCCACAGTCTGTCTCTCTCCCTCTCTCTCCACAGTCTGTCTCTCTCCCTCTCTCCACAGTCTGTCCCTCTCCCTCTCTCTCCACAGTCTGTCTCTCTCCATCTCTCTCCACAGTCTGTCTCTCTCCCTCTCTCCACAGTCTGTCCCTCTCCCTCTCTCTCCACAGTCTGTCTCTCTCCCTCTCTCTCCACAGTCTGTCTCTCTCCCTCTCTCTCCACAGTCTGTCTCTCTCACTCTCTCTCCAGAGTCGGTTTCTCTCCCTCTCTCTCCACAGTCTGTCTCTCTCGCTCTCTCTCCACAGTCTGTCTCTCTCCCTCTCTCCCCACAGTCTATATCTCTCCCTCTCTCTCCACAGTCTGTATCTCTCTCTCGCTCTCTCCACAGTCTGTCTCTCTCCCTCTCTCTCCAGAGTCTGTCTCTCTCCCTCTCTCTCCACAGCCTGTCTCTCTCCCTCTCTCCACAATCTCTCTTTCTCCCTCTCTCCACAGTCTGTCTCTCTCCCTCTCTCTCCACATTCTGTCTCTCTCCCTCTCTCTCCACAGTCTGTCTCTCTCTCTCCCTCCACAGTCTGCCTCTCTCCCTCTCTCTCCACAGTCTGTCTCTCTCCCTCTCTCTCCACAGTCTGTCTCTCTCCCTCTCTCTCCACGGTGTGTCTCTCTCACTCTCTCTCCAAAGTCTGTCTCTCATCTCTCTCTCCACAGTCTGTCTCTCTCCCTCTCTCTCCATAGTCTGTCTCTCTCCCACTCTCTCCACAGTCTGTCTCTCTACCTTTCTATCCACAGTCTTTCTCTGTCCCTCTCTCTCCACAGTCAGTCTCTCTCCCTCTCTCTCCACAGTCTGTCTCTCTCACTCTCTCTCCAAAGTCAGTCTCTCTCCCTCTCTCTCCACAGTCTGTCTCTCTCCCTCTCTCTCCACAGTCTGTCTCTCTCCCTCTCTCTCCACAGTCTGTCTCTCTCCCTCTCTCCACAGTCTGTCCCTCTCCCTCTCTCTCCACAGTCTGTCTCTCTCCATCTCTCTCCACAGTCTGTCTCTCTCCCTCTCTCCACAGTCTGTCCCTCTCCCTCTCTCTCCACAGTCTGTCTCTCTCCCTCTCTCTCCACAGTCTGTCTCTCTCCCTCTCTCTCCACAGTCTGTCTCTCTCACTCTCTCTCCAGAGTCGGTTTCTCTCCCTCTCTCTCCACAGTCTGTCTCTCTCGCTCTCTCTCCACAGTCTGTCTCTCTCCCTCTCTCCCCACAGTCTATATCTCTCCCTCTCTCTCCACAGTCTGTCTCTCTCTCTCGCTCTCTCCACAGTCTGTCTCTCTCCCTCTCTCTCCAGAGTCTTTCTCTCTCCATCTCTCTCCACAGCCTGTCTCTCTCCCTATCTCTCCACAGTCTGGCTCTCTCCCTCTCTCTCCACAGTCTGTCTCTCTCCCTCTCTCTCCACAGTCTGTATCTCTCCCTCTCTCCACAGTCTATCTCTCTCCCTCTCTCTCCACAGTCTGTCTCTCTCACTCTCTCTCCAAAGTCTGTCTCTCTCCCTCTCTCTCCACAGTCTGTCTCTCTCACTCTCTCTCCACAGTCTGTCTCTCTCACTCTCTCTCCAAAGTCTGTCTCTCATCTCTCTCTCCACAGTCTGTCTCTCTCCCTCTCTCTCCATACTCTGTCTCTCTCCCACTCTCTCCACAGTCTGTCTCTCTACCTTTCTATCCACAGTCTTTCTCTGTCCCTCTCTCTCCACAGTCTGTCTCTCTCCCTCTCTCTCCACAGTCTGTCTCTCTCCCTCTCTCTCCACAGTCTGTCTCTCTCCGTCTCTCTCCACAGCCTGTCTCTCTCCCTCTCTCTCCCCAGTCTGTCTCTCGCCTACTCTCCACAGTCTTCCTCTCTCCCTCATTATGCACATTCTGTCTCTTTCCCTCCATCTCCAAAGTCTGTTTTTCTGCCACTGTCTCCACAGTCTTTCCATCTCCCTCTCGCTGCACATTCTCTCTCTCTCCCTTTCTCGCCAAAGTCTATCACTCTCCCTCTCTCTCCACAGTTTGTCTCTCTCCCTATCTCTCCACTGAATGTCTCTCTCCCTCTCTCTCCACAGTCTGTCTCTCTGCCTCTCTCTCCAATGTCTGTCTCTCTCCCTCTCTCCACGGTCTGTCTCTCTAACTCTCTCTCCACAGTCTGTCTCTCTCCCTCTCTCTCCAGTCTCTCTCTCTCCCTCTCTCTCCACAGTCTGTCTCTCTCCCTCTCTCTCCACAGTCTGTCTCTCTCCATCTCTCTCCACAGTCTGTCTCTCTCCCTCTCTCCACAGTCTGTCCCTCTCCCTCTCTCTCCACAGTCTGTCTCTCTCCCTCTCTCTCCACAGTCTGTCTCTCTCCCTCTCTCTCCACAGTCTGTCTCTCTCACTCTCTCTCCAGAGTCGGTTTCTCTCCCTCTCTCTCCACAGTCTGTCTCTCTCGCTCTCTCTCCACAGTCTGTCTATCTCCCTCTCTCCCCACAGTCTATATCTCTCCCTCTCTCTCCACAGTCTGTCTCTCTCCCTCTCTCTCCACAGTCTGTCTCTCTCCCTCTCTCTCCACAATCTCTCTCTCTCCCTCTCTCTCCACAGCCTGTCTCTCTCCCTCTCTCTCCACAGTCTCTCTCTCTCCCTCTCTCCACAGTCTGTCTCTCTCCCTCTCTCTCCACATTCTGTCTCTCTCCCTCTCTCTCCACAGTCTGTCTCTCTCTCTCTCTCCACAGTCTGTCTCTCTCCCTCTCTCTCCACAGTCTGTCTCTCTCCCTCTCTCTCCACAGTCTGTCTCTCTCACTCTCTCTCCACAGTATCTCTCTCCCTCTCTCTCCACAGTCTGTCTCTCTCACTCTCTCTCCACAGTCTGTCTCTCTCTCTCTCTCCACAGTCTGTCTCTCTCCCTCTCTCTCCACAGTCTGTCTCTCTCCCGCTCTCTCCACAGTCTGTCTCTCTCACTCTCTCTCCACAGTCTCTCTCTCTCCCTCTCTCTCCACAGTCTGTCTCTCTCACTCTCTCTCCACAGTCTGTCTCTCTCACTCTCTCTCCAAAGTCAGTCTCTCTCCCTCTCTCTCCACAGTCTGTCTCTCTCCCTCTCTCTCCACAGTCTGTCTCTCTCCCTCTCTCTCCACAGTCTGTCTCTCTCCCTCTCTCCACAGTCTGTCACTCTCCCTCTCTCTCCACAGTCTGTCTCTCTCCATCTCTCTCCACAGTCTGTCTCTCTCCCTCTCTCCACAGTCTGTCCCTCTCCCTCTCTCTCCACAGTCTGTCTCTCTCCCTCTCTCTCCACAGTCTGTCTCTCTCCCTCTCTCTCCACAGTCTGTCTCTCTCACTCTCTCTCCAGAGTCGGTTTCTCTCCCTCTCTCTCCACAGTCTGTCTCTCTCGCTCTCTCTCCACAGTCTGTCCCTCTCCCTCTCTCCCCACAGTCTATATCTCTCCCTCTCTCTCCACAGTCTGTCTCTCTCTCTCGCTCTCTCCACAGTCTGTCTCTCTCCCTCTCTCTCCAGCGTCTGTCTCTCTCCCCCTCTCTCCACAGCCTGTCTCTCTCCCTCTCTCCACAGTCTCTCTTTCTCCCTCTCTCCACAGTCTGTCTCTCTCCCTCTCTCTCCACATTCTGTCTCTCTCCCTCTCTCTCCACAGTCTGTCTCTCTCTCTCTCTCCACAGTCTGCCTCTCTCCCTCTCTCTCCACAGTCTGTCTCTCTCCCTCTCTCTCCACAGTCTGTCTCTCTCACTCTCTCTCCACAGTATCTCTCTCCCTCTCTCTCCACAGTCTGTCTCTCTCACTCTCTCTCCACAGTCTGTCTCTCTCACTCTCTCTCCACAGTCTGTCTCTCTCCCTCTCTCTCCACAGTCTGTCTCTCTCCCTCTCTCTCCACAGTCTGTCTCTCTCCCTCTCTCTCCACAGTCTGTCTCTCTCCCTCTCTCTCCACAGTCTATCTCTCTCCCTCTCTCTCCACGGTGTGTCTCTCTCACTCTCTCTCCACAGTCGGTCTCTCTCCCTCTCTCTCCACAGTCTGCCTCTCTCCGTCTCTCTCCACAGTCTGTCTCTCTCCCTCCGTCTCCATGGCCTGTCTCTCTCCCTCTCTCTCGACATTCTGCCTCTCACCATCTCCCTCAGCAGTCTGCCTCTCTCCATCAATCTCCACAGTCTGTCTCTCTCCCTCACTCCACAGTCTGTCTCTCTCCCTCTCTCTCCACAGTTTTTCTCTCTCCCTCTCTCTCCAGAATCTGTTTCTCTCCCTCTGTCTCCACAGTCTGTCGATCTCCCTCTCTCCCCACAGTTTGTCTGTCTCTCTCTACAAAGAATTTCTCTCTCCCTCTCTCTCCACATTTTGTATCTCTCCCTCTTGCTCCCCACATTCGGTCTCTCTCCCTCGCTCTTCACAGTCTGTCTCTCTGCATCTGTCTCCACATTCTGTTTCTCTCCCTCTCTCTCTTCAGACTTTATCTCTCCCTCTGTCTCCGGTCGGAATCCCTCTATCTGTCTCCAATGCCTCTCTCTCTCCATCTACCTCCATAGCCTTTCTCTCTCTCGCTCTCTCCACAGTCTGTCTCTCTCCCTCTCTCTCCAGAGTCTGTCTCTCTCCCTCTCTCTCCACAGCCTGTCTCTCTCCCTCTCTCCACAGTCTCTCTCTCTCCCTCTCTCCACAGTCTGTCTCTCTCCCTCTCTCTCCACATTCTGTCTCTCTCCCTCTCTCTCCACAGTCTGTCTCTCTCTCTCTCTCCACTGTCTGCCTCTCTCCCTCTCTCTCCACAGTCTGTCTCTCTCCCTCTCTCTCCACAGTCTGTCTCTCTCACTCTCTCTCCACAGTATCTCTCTCCCTCTCTCTTCACAGTCTGTCTCTCTCACTCTCTCTCCACAGTCTGTCTCTCTCACTCTCTCTCCACAGTCTGTCTCTCTCCCTCTCTCTCCACAGTCTGTCTCTCTCCCTCTCTCTCCACAGTCTGTCTCTCTCCCTCTCTCTCCACAGTCTGTCTCTCTCCCTCTCTCTCCACAGTCTATCTCTCTCCCTCTCTCTCCACGGTGTGTCTCTCTCACTCTCTCTCCACAGTCGGTCTCTCTCCCTCTCTCTCCTCAGTCTGCCTCTCTCCGTCTCTCTCCACAGTCTGTCTCTCTCCCTCCGTCTCCATGGCCTGTCTCTCTCCCTCTCTCTCGACATTCTGCCTCTCACCATCTCCCTCAGCAGTCTGCCTCTCTCCATCAATCTCCACAGTCTGTCTCTCTCGCTCACTCCACAGTCTGTCTCTCTCCCTCTCTCTCCACAGTTTTTCTCTCTCCCTCTCTCTCCAGAATCTGTTTCTCTCCCTCTGTCTCCACAGTCTGTCGATCTCCCTCTCTCCCCACAGTTTGTCTGTCTCTCTCTACAAAGAATTTCTCTCTCCCTCTCTCTCCACATTTTGTATCTCTCCCTCTTGCTCCCCACATTCGGTCTCTCTCCCTCGCTCTTCACAGTCTGTCTCTCTGCATCTGTCTCCACATTCTGTTTCTCTCCCTCTCTCTCTTCAGACTTTATCTCTCCCTCTGTCTCCGGTCGGAATCCCTCTATCTGTCTCCAATGCCTCTCTCTCTCCATCTACCTCCATAGCCTTTCTCTCACCCGCTCTCTCCACAGTCTGTCTCGTTCCATCTCTCCACATTATGTCTCACTACCTCTGTCTCAACAATATGTCTCTCTCCCACTCTCTCCACAGCCTGTCTCTCTCCCACTCTCTCGACAGTCTGCCTGTCTCCCTCCTTCTGTCTCAACAGTCTGTCTCTCTCCCTCACTCTCCCCAGTCTGTCTCTCGCCTACTCTCTCCACAGTCTTCCTCTCTCCCTCATTATGCACATTCTGTCTCTCTCCCTCCCTCTCCAAAGTCTGTTTTTCTGCCACTGTCTCCACAGTCTTTCCATCTCCCTCTCGCTGCACATTCTCTCTCTCTCCCTTTCTCGCGAAAGTCTATCACTCTCCCTCTCTCTCCACAGTTTGTCTCTCTCCCTATCTCTCCACTGAATGTCTCTCTCCCTCTCTCTCCACAGTCTGTCTCTCTCCCTCTCTCCAAAGTATTTCTTCCTCACTCTCTCAACAGTCTGTCTCTCCCTCTCGCTCTCCATATTCTGTCTCTCTCCCTCTCTCTCCACAACATTTCCCTCTCCCTCTGTTTCCAGTCTGCCTCCCTCCCATTGTTTCCACAGTCTGTCCCTTTCCCTCTCTCTCCACATTCTATCTCTCTCCCTCTCTCTCCACAATCTGTCTCACTCCCTCTCTCTGCACATTCTGACTCTGTCCTTCCATCTCTCAACAGCCTGTCTCTCTAACTCTCTCTCCGCAGCCTGTCTCTCTCACCTTCCCTCCACGGTCTGTCCCTCTCCCTCGCTCTCAACATTCTGTATCTCTCCCTCTCTCTTCACGGTCTATCTCTCTCCCTGCCTCTCCACAATCTGTCTCACTCCCTTTCTCTGCACATTCTGACTCTGTCCCTCCATCTCTCCACAGTCGGTCTCTCTCCCTCTCTCCCCAGACTCTTCCTCTCTCTCTCTCTCCACAGCCTGTCTCTCTAACTCTCTCTCTGCAGTCTGTGTCTCTCACCTTCCCTCCACGGTCTGTCTCTCTCCCTAGCTCTCAACAGTCTTTCTCTCTCCCTTGCTCTCAACATTCTGTATCTCTCACTCTCTCTCCATAGTCTGTGTTTCTCTCCCTGTCTCTCCACAGTCTGTCTCTCTCCCTTGCTCTCCACAGTCTGTATCTCTCCCTGTCTCTTCACAGTTTGTCTCTCTCCCTGTCTCTCCACAGTCTGTCTCTCTCCCTCGCTCTCAACATTCTGTATCTCTCCCTCTCTCTCCATATTCTGTGTTTCTCTCCCTGTCTCTCCACAGTCTGTCTCTCTCCCTCGCTCTCAACAGTCAGTATCTCGCCCTCTCTCTCTCATAGTCTGTGTTTCTCTCTCTGTCTCTCCACAGTCTCTCTCTCCCTGTCCCTGCTCACTCTATCTCTCCCAACACAGTCTTTGGAGGCAGATATGTGTAAGTTATTGTGAAACTATTTCCTCTGGTGAGAGGGTCCAGCACAATGGGGCATAACCATAAAATTAGAGCTTTCCCGTTCCGGGATGGTGTAATAATCTATTCTTCACACAGAGGGCTATGGAAATCTGGTATGTCTCCCCCAAAACGCTATGGAGGCCGGGTGCCAATTGACAAATTCAAAATTGAGATTGATAGATTTTTGTTAGGCAGTGTTCAGACACAGACCTGCCAGAATCTAATTGAATGGCGGAGCAGGTTCGAGGCGCTGAAGGGCCTCCTGCTGTTTCTAATTTCCTGTGACTGT
Source organism: Somniosus microcephalus (assembly GCF_052327205.1). Taxonomy (NCBI): domain Eukaryota; kingdom Metazoa; phylum Chordata; class Chondrichthyes; order Squaliformes; family Somniosidae; genus Somniosus; species Somniosus microcephalus. The sequence goes on from NW_028225217.1 coordinate 912,116, forward strand.
AACTAGAAAGAGTCAGCTGCAAACACATGTTGCATTTTATTTATATTTAACAGCATTAAGGGATCTGAAGCAAAGGGATGCAAACGGAGTGAGGTCACAGATCTCATTGAATGACAGAAGGACTCGAGAGGCTAAATGTTGAGGAATCTCATTGTTGAAGAATCAGTGCACAAATGTAGAGATGTAAAAGGATATCGATCACATATTTCATTGAATGACAGAAAGGCTCGAGGCTCGAGGCGTTAAAAGGCCTACTCATATTGTTGTTTTCTTTGTTAAAGGATCCAAGCGCGAACGTAGAGATGAGTATCGTGATTTAAAAGCAGCGACCGAACAAGGACTTGAATCGTGAACACTCAGATTAAAATTCTGACGCTTTACCGACTGAGGTAACCGGGCTCTTCCGAACCAAAGCTCACCAAAGTACTATACTTGGCTGCAGTGCATCATTGCACCTCCGACCAATATTCTTGTCCGTAATCTAGCCTGTACAACGGATTTCTCCCACAAATCCAGACTAACTGCCTCAGATCGCCATCACTTCAGAAATATTATCCCACGCACAAACGACATGCTCTTTAGCACCGGCCTCAGATGTGACAAGTGCAGTCCCCCAGATATCTGTATTAGATCTTCAACTTTTCACCGTATTTATGATTGACTTGGATGGAGGAATGTATCACTGTAGATCGTATTTTGAAGATCGCAATAAGTCAGACGGTCCGCTCATAGTGCATTCGTGTAATGGAGGTAACCAAAGGGACAGAGACAGATGAAGTAAGATGGCAAAACAAAGGCAAATCGAGTTCACTCTGCGCAAGTGTGACACTATCCACTTTGGAACAACGTAAGATAGTTCTGAGTATTTTCTAAATAATGGGAAGCTATTAACAGTTGAGGAGCAAAGAGGTTTATGAGTCCGAGTTCACAAATTATTATTAGCTTGTAGACATGGAGCAAAGGACATTGGATAAAGTCCTGCATATGGGACATTGGGTTAAATTTGAACGCATGTAATTTAAGGCAAATTATTGAACTGGTTACGAAATTGGTGGCACGACAGGAGACAACGTTTACGGGTGATGATCAGGTACATTAATTGGCAGAATATGACGAGTGGTGTCTCTGATTAATCACTTTTAGGGCCTCAACTAATCACCGATTTTATTAACGACTTACTTGATGGGATTGAGAGCCACACATCCAAGTTTGACGATGACAAAAAAGATAGGCAGCATTATAAGCAGTTGAGATGGAAGCAAGAAATTTGACCAGATATTCATAGATTAAGTGAATGGCCAATTTTTTGGCAATTTGATTTAAATATTAGCATGTGTGACGTGATCCACTACCGATCTTTATAGGAGTATTTAGAATACACTCCTTATAATGTTAAGCTGGAAACAGTTGAGATCCAAATAGACTTGTCTCCCTGTACATATAGAATTAAATGGTCATGGGCAGGTACAGAACAGATTCAAAAAGCATTTGAAAAGTGATACTTATATCTGTAGGATTACAATGTAAGAGGCTGAAATTATGCCACAGCTATACAAAGCACTGGTTAGACCACAGCTGCGGTACTGTGTTCAACTCTTGGCATCACAGCTTAGGAATGTACTATTAGGCTTAAAAAGTGAAGTATAGATATACCAGAAGGAGACATAGAGTCCAAGCGACAAAGTACAACGGGATATTGCACAAACTCGGGTTTTTTCCCTTGAATTTAGAAGCTTAAGTGGTGATTTTATTGAAGTATTCACGATATTAAGTGGAACTGCTAGTGTAGATAGCGAGAAGCTATTTCTGATGATTGATCCATCTGGGAGTAGGGGCCACAGCCTCAACATTAGATCCAAGTCTTTCAGGAGAGAAGTTTGTGTGACAGAAATTTGTAACACACTTCCGCAAACAGCAATTAAAGCTGGGGTAATTGTCAACTTGAGATTGAGAGATGTGTGTTAACCAAAGGTATTAAGGGACCTGGAGCCAAGAAATGGAAATGGATATCGATAGATCATTTAATTAAATAGCAGAAAGGCTCCAGGCGTTAAATGGCCAGCTCCTGTTGTTATTTTCGTTGTTAAAAGGATCAAAGCGCAAATGTAGAGTTAATTATCGCGAATTTAAAGCAGCGCCCGAACAGGGACTTGAACGCTGGACCACTACAGATTAAAAGCCTGACGCGCTACCGACTGAGCTATCCGCGCTCTAGCAACTTAAGGCTCACAAGAGTACTTTCATTGGCTGCAATGCAACATTGCATCTGCGACAAATTCAATTTATTTGTCCATAATCCAGCCTGTACAGCACATTTCTCCCGCAAATCCAGACTGACTGCCTCAGACCGCCATCACTTCAGAAATATTAACCCACCCACAAAAGACATGCTCTTTAGCAGCTGCGTCAGATGTGACAAGTGCTGTCCCCCAGATATCTTTATTAGATCATCAATTTTTCACTGTATTTATGATTGACTTGGATGGAGCAATGGAGCAGTGTAGATCGTATTTTGAAGATCGCATTAAGTTAGATGGTCCGCTAGTAGTGCAGTTGGGAAATCGAGGTAACCAAATGGACAGAGACAGACACAGTAAGCCGGCAAAACAAAGACAAATCGTGTTCACTGTACGCGAGTGTGACACCACACACTTTGGAACAAAGTAAGATAGTTCGGAGTTTTTTCTAAATAATGGGAAGCTATTAACTGTTGAGGAGCAAATAGGTTTATGAGTCCCAGTTCACAACTTATTATTAGCTTGTAGACATGGAGCAAAAGACATTTGGTAAAGTCCCGCATATGGGACATTGGGCTCAATTTGAACCGCATGTAATTGAAGTCAAATTATTGATCTGGTTAGGAAATTGGTGGCACGACAGGAGACAACGTTTACAGATGATGATCAGGTACATTAATTGGCAGAATATGACGAGTGGTGGCTCTGATTGATCACTTTTGGGGCTTCAACTAATCACCGATTTTATTAACGACTTACTTGATGGGATTGAGAGCCACACATCCAAGTTTGTCGATGACAAATAAGATAGGCGGCATTATAAGCAGTTGAGATGGAAGCAAGAAATGTGACCAGATATTCATAGATTAAGTGAATGTGCAATTTTCTGGCAAATTGATTTAAATATTAGCAAGTGTGACGATGTTCCACTACCGATCTTTATAGGAGTATTTAGAATACACTCCTTATAATGTTAAGCTGGAAACAGTTGAGGTCCAAATAGACTTGTGTCCCTGCACATATATCATTAAATGGTCATGGACAGGTACAGAAAAGATTCAAAAAGCTAATTGAAAAGTGATACTTATATCTGTAGGATTACAATATAAGAGGGTGAAATTATGCCACAGCTATACAAAGCAATGGTTAGACCACAGCTGCAGTACTGTGTTCAATTCTTGGCATCACAGCATAGGAATGTAGTATTAGGCTTAAAAAGTGAAGTTTAGATTTACCAGAAGGAGACATAGGGCTGGATTTTGCAAGGGCCGGGGAGGCGGGATTGGAGGCGTGTGGGGGATAAAAATCGCAAAACTGGCGTGCGGGCCCAAACCCGCCTCCATCCCGCCTCCACGCAATTTTCCTAAATTCGTGTCTGCTGGTCCCGACTCCAATGCACAAGGCCGTTTGCCGACCCCAACTCGGTTCCCCAAGCGGGAAAGCAGCACCCGAAGCCCTGGTAAGGCGGCCGAATCCATTCCCATCGGACATCCGTCCCCAATGTGAATGCCAGGTATTCAGTTACTGAGTTGCCTCCTTGGTTGATCACTTGTCGCTCTGACTTTTGGTTAACCAGTTGTCGATGTTCAAATTTCAGTTAATGAGTTGCCCTTTTGGTCTATGATTTCCTACCTTGACAACTCAGTAACCAGTGTTTCAGACAATGAACAAGGCCATTTGCCGACCCCAACTCGGTTCCCCAAGCGGGAAAGCAGCACCCGAGGCCCCGGTAAGGCGGCCGAATGCGTTCACATCGAACCACCGTCCCCAATGTGAATGCCAAGTATTCAGTTAATGAGTTGCCTCTTTGGTTACTCATTTGTCGCTCTGGCTTTTGGTTACCCAGTTGTCAGTTTTCAAATTTCAGTTACTGAGTTGACTTTGTCTTTCTCACTCTGTGTATCTCTCTCTTCTCTCTGTCTCTCTCAGTGCATGTGAGTGTCTGTGTGCTCCACTGCCGCCTGGCCGAACCTGGTCCAAAGGCCCGCCAGTTTACACACGAAAACCCCGGGCTCGTTCCGAGCGACGGGCACCCGGCTTCCCGGTGTCGGACCGACTCCTTTCTGGTTCCGCCTGCTGCCGCTTGCCTCTGGCTTGCCCAGGCAGCTCGCGCGTGCAGGACCGGCCCCGGCCCGCCGACCCAAATGACGGAAAGCGGTCTCCAGCCAACGGCTGTACCTCGGCCCCGGAAAGAGGCAGCTACAAAAGCGCGGTACTGGTCTGTGTAGCCGCGCCACCCCGTTCAGCGTCAGTTGACCCCGACCGGATCGGACTTTTCTTCCCGAAGTTATCCCCGATAAGCTGCCGCTGACCGACGGCACGGCAGCCGGTACGGGACAGCGAGACTTAGCCGAACTTGCCGGGGTCCAGTCCGATAATATAGTATGCGCCAGCGCCGGGGCTTTCCAACGAGCCCTCCCTGACCGAAATCGGACACGGGAGTCCGGAGCGAAAGGCGTTCGACTGCCGGCCGGCCAAACCCAGGCAATCTAGCGCCGTTGAGGACCCCTTCCAGGCCAACCGGGTCCAAACGGCCGCCAAGTTAGTCACACGTTAACCCCGGGCTGGATTCGGAGCGATGGGCACCCGACTTCCCTGTGTCGGACCGACTCCGTTCCGATACCCTTGGATGCCCCTTGACCCTGGCTTGCTCGGACAGCCGGCGCGTCAAGGTGGGTCCCCGCGGCACCGGCTCAGCAGTCGGAAAGTGGTCTCCAGCCAGCGGCTGTACCTCGGCCGGGCCAAGAGGCAGTTACACAAGCCCGCTACTGCTCTGTGCGGCCCCGCCACCCCGTTCAGTGGCAGTTAACCCCGACCGGATCGGACATTCCTTCCCGAAGTTATCCCCGATAAGCTGCCGCTGACCGGTGGCCTGTTACCCGCTGCCGGACTGCGACACTTTGCCCAACTCGCCAGGGACCAGTCCGGCAATATAGTCTGCGCCAGCGCCGGGGCTTTCCAACGAGCCATCCCCCACCCTAATCGGACACGGGAGTCGGGAACGGAGCGCCCGCCACCGGCCTTTCTAAACAGCCCAGACCCCAGCAATTCCCAGAAGCAACGCCTTGGCCAGCCTGGCAATTCATACACTGCAAATAGCACACATTAACACCACTCACAACAAATCGGCCCATCAACTTCGCTTACG